>NC_066586.1:5085899-5423399 GCF_905475345.1 Vespula vulgaris | reverse complement strand
TTTTTTCTTTCTTCTTTCTTCTTTTCTTATTATCTTTGAATTCCTCCGAGAAAACTCTTTCCATGTAGGCCGTCGTTCATTTTTGAAAAATAAGAGACGACGAGTATAGTCTCTGGCTATTTTCCTCGTTGATTTCTTCCGATCTTTGTTGGTCTATATTAAGAATAAGAAGAAGAATAGAAAAAGAAAGAAAGGAAGAAAGAAAAAGAAAAATAGAAGAGACTGGCTACTATTTCGTAGGAATTTCTAGTGTCGGTGAAATTGGAAAGATGATGGTAAAGCAGAAAGAGGAAAAAGGAATAGTGGAATAGAGGATTCGCGATCCTCTTTGTCTCTGGATCGAGCAGAACAGCACGAAGAGTCGTGAGCACGAAGAGCCAGCCTCTTCTCTTCGGCTCACCATTAGGGCTAATGAGTTCTTTGACGGTGGAAAATAAAAGAACGTTTTTCGCGCGACTACTTCCGCCTTTCTGGGACCTGAAAGTCTGGAAAGAGTGCCACTGATTCTCTCTCTCTCTCTCTCTCTCTCTCTCTCTCTCTCTCTCTCTCTCTCTCTCTCTCTCTCTCTCTCTCTCTCTTCTTGAGTCTCACAAACGAATCCTTCTACCATAATGATAACGGCCGTGTAAGTAAGTACGTATTCTTGGAAAAGTAAAATGCAAACGTTCGTGGTATCTTTTCCTCGAGCCACGTTTTTAAATTTATCGTCTCTATATCGCGAAACGTGCTTTTATCATTCCTCATCAGTCAAATGTTTTAAATAAGTTCGCATTAAATATCGTTTACGTGGCTTTTTGATTCGCTTGTTTCTTTTTTTCTCTCTTCTTCTTCCTTTCTTTTTTTCTTTTTCAATGCAACATTTCGACGTTTTTCTACAACGATAAATGAGAAATTTCTTCTCGTGCTCTACTCTCTCGATCAAATAGTTTACACTTTTTTTCATCATCGTCATCATCATTTTCATCATCATCAACGTCGTCGTCGTCGTCGTCGTCGTCGTCGTCATAATTATCATCATCATTATCGTCTTGACCGTCGTTGTCGAGGACAGTTAATATAATGATTTTAATGCGAGTTGAATCCACCTGGACGGATGTATGATAAAAAGTGAGCATACGTAAAGGTAATTCAAAGAAATATGTATTATTAAACGTATACAGGTTAGAAGCAATTACAATCGTCTCAGTAACATTATAGATATATACGTAGTGGTAGCAGTTAGTCGTGTTCTAAACACATGCGAGGAAGGTATACCGATTCAGTACGTCTCTTCAGTAAAATATAGTACGCTAGGATTATCTTAAATTACTGTCAGACGACTGATTTATAAGGAAGACTGATCGTATACGAGTGTACTCGCGAAAGTTCCGAAATGTGTTCGTATGTGTGTGTGTATCTATGTATGTATGTATGTATGTATTTACATCGTACGAAGAATCGTTCAGATTTACTATCGGATCGATCTGTTTCATTACGTCGAAGTGCAGTTTACCGGATAAGCTTAATGAGCCGGATAAACTTCTCTCTACGAATGAAGTTGCTCGAAGTAACGCGTAAAAGAAGAAAGAACATCGTGTCGCCAAGCAGAAATGTTTCTGCTGAACGAATGATGTAATTCGAAAGCTATGTTCGACGTAGTCCGTTCTTCAGATAAAACAATTACGTGTTAACATTTCCACGCTAAAAATAAGTCTGCTTTAAGTCGTATAATCAAACTGAAATCAAGCTGGACTGGAGATGCTTTGTCGTTTTGAAGTTAAATTAAACTGTATGCGTATCTGCGTGTGTATGTAACGTGTGTGTTGTGTATATGTATATAGGTAGATAGGAAACATCGTTTTCACGATCCGGTGAACGAAACATAAACATAATGAGCGTAACATAGAGTAATTAACATTTTCTAAAGGCTTTATAGGAAATATTTAATCGAATTATACGAGCGTATTAAATCGATTCATGGAATCAACGAACTTAACGATCCCAAGGGGGTCCATCTTCGTTTTGCAGAGGTCACAGACCTACGATATCAATGTACTTTCTCATATATTGATACATACATACATATTATATATATATATACATATATCTTTCTCACTCTTTCGATAGATCTACGGTAGACGCGTGCAACGTTGTTAGAAATATCGTTTCCCATGTAAAGAAAGAAAGAAAGAAAGAGATAGAGAAGGACTATGGTAGTCCTTAGAGTAGAGCGATTCACCGACGTACTGAAACGGCTTCCTTCCTTCGGCGTATCGAGCTGAGTTAATTCCAGGGTAGAGCTAATTATCGCCAGGAGTCGAGATGTTACCAACCGGGTGTATTAATGGTCTCGAATATCCGTGAAATCGGCCTCGAAGAAGGAAACACTGTTTTATTTAGCCGTGCCTCGATAATCCGCGCCGGCAAAACACGCCGGAGTATCGTCGATTACGATTGCGATTCTAAAGAGAGAGAGAGAGAGAGAGAGAGAAGGAGATAGTAGAGATAGAGAAAGGAGAAAGAGAGAGAGAGAGATGAGAGGGAACTGGTTGTACAACGTGAGAGACTCGCCTCGATGAATCACCTGTACTATCGTCATGCTTGTTCCTTATTGCCTCACGAGTACTAAACTTATCGGTATTGTGCGAAGGTCGTTCAAGAAACTAACTTGAAAAACGTCATCGTCCATGATAATAGTATAGATTCGCCGTAGAAAGTAGAATAACGTTATTACACGAGATATTGATCTTTTTATTTTTTCAGATGTCCTATGTAAAGCTTTTAATTGGAGTACCGTAGGTTCGATCGATCGAAAAGAAAAAAAAATGAAATGATAGCTTTCAAAGTGGCTCTTCTTCTTTAGAGGGTCACATATAAAACGTGTTTGCTTAAGTAGACAGTAATATGATATCTTATTTCGTTTTTCGTTCGCTCGTTGAAACTTTCTTGCTTCGTGTCGCACGGATACCATCGTGGGACACCTGGCGATACTGTTTTCTATGTTATACAAATCTCGTTCGTACCGTAAAGTTGTATGAATTATTATTAATATTTTCAATGAAATCTTTCTCTCTCTCTCTCTCTCTCTCTCTCTCTCTATATATATATATATATATATATATATATATATATATACCCCTTTGATTTCTCTCATTCTCAGGTTATTACACTTTCTAAAAATAATTTTCAAAGAGAGCCACCCACGTAGAGAACTACGCACGTTCATTCGGTCAATAATATTTCGATAAATCGTCGAACCATCTAAATTGACCTCCCGTAACTCTGCTAGAAGTATTCTGAAGACTCATGAAAAGTCGACGTTCTCTTCTACACCATCCTTGATCCTTCGGATGACCGCGATCGAGGCCAAAAATATCGATCCAAAATAACGTCGTCTCTTTGTGTTTCTACGTGTATATACATACGTATATATGTATATCTCTACATAACATACCTAGTATATATCAGTTTCCCTATCGTTTTCATTCGCGTCCTCGAATCATTAAGATTCGAGTACGGCCAACGGAATCTTATTTTCCGTCGTAAATATCGAGCAAACTCGTAGAGACGACACAAGTACGTAAAGTCCCTCGTAATTCGTCCGTTCGCGCACGCGTTGCGATCTGTTAGAATGTACACGCACCGGGGACAACACTTCGAATCGAACATTTCTTATCGCTCAATGCGAGCCGTGATACGTAAACTTTGCAACTTATAGACGTCGTTTACGTCAACGTAGACGTTGAATCCTTCTTCGCGAAACAAAGGATCGTCAGCGAGAAGCGATTTAACAAAAAGATAAAAAAGAAAAAGAAAGAAAAAAAGTTAAAAAAGAAAGAAAGAAAAAAAAATATATATATACAAGCAACAGCTTCATCGCAAGTAAGACGCAAGCAAGCAAGTATCTCCGTATTTTTAATAGCATTAAAATATGTGCTGAATAACGATAAACACAATGATAAGCGAAGTCGCTCATGGTCGTCGACATATAAGCATCCTAATTATTATTGAATCCGTTTATTACGTTATCGTGCTTATGTATTTGCGTCATAGCTAGAGAAGACAACGGTTATCGTTATCGATATTACCTAATTTATCTTGGCATTGAAAGCTGCACAGACTTATTAGGAGATCGATAATATAAGCGCTTGCATATAACCAAAGAGAGGAGAAGAAGAAGAAGAAGAAGAAGAAGAGAGAGAGAGGATTAACTCTGGTCCCTCTCTTTCTTCGCGTTGCCGCTTCTCTTTCGCTTGGAAACCTATAAATTATACATTCCATTATTCATGCTGGCTCGCCATAATCATGCAAGGTGGTTGACAAGATCCCGTCGCGTCCTACCGTATCTCGTGTTCTCTCTCAACAGAAATAATCATCGGTGTTCGACCGAATAAAAATATTTTCTTCTTTTAAAAGAACGATTTCAATTCGACCAGCTTGACCAGAAAACAATTTTTCGGCTAACTAATTACAAGACGACCCTAGGTTGTCGTTACAACGAGCTACGAAATTATTTATCAAAATCGTCTCGGTCGGCAGCTGCGACGAAATGCAAACAGCAGTGAATACTAAAGAGAATTCTGGTCGGCCTTTTAAAGAGACGCTAGTATCGATCGTAGTCGTAGAATCTCGTCTCTTGGCAAAATAGATAAACTAGAAATATATACCTAGGAGAGATCGCGTTAATTCGTCACGTCGAAATCGAGAAGAAGGGAGAACGAGAGAAAAGTTAAGGAACGATTCGCGGAGTCATCGCACGACACGATAAGAAGAGAAAGAAGAAGAGTGAAGTAAGAGGAGAAGGAAGAGGAAGAGAAGAGAAGAAAAAAGAAGAAGAAGAAGAAGAAGAAGAAGAAGAAGCAGCAACAGAAGAAGACGAGAACGCGCGTCTCGAAGAAGGAGGAGAAGTCGGGGAGGGTTCGTAGTTCGCGCGAAAACGTTCGGCTGATGTTCGGTAGACTTCGGTTACGTTCGGTGTCGCCGGCGAGCGTTGAACCCCCACTCCGGTGGCGTACCGCACGGCAGAAGGAAGAGTGGGGAGTCGGCGTTCGGCGGCTCGCCGTTCAATCGTCGTTCGACCGTCGCGCGAGGTGGTTGCGTGCTGGAAAGCTCGCACGGCTGTAAGGCGCGTGCCTCGGCTAATACGAAAGATATACGGTGTGCGACTCGCCCTCGTTGCGAGCACGCTTATCCTTCTTCGTTTTATCACGAAGGAAAGTTATCTACGAGGAAAACTAACTACTCGCTTCCCGTTCTTTGGAAACCTTATATTAAAAGAAGACAGAAGGAGAGCAGGTGGTGGTGTATAGAAAACAGAAGAAGAAGAAGAAGAAGAAGAAGAAGAAGAAAAAGAAGAAGAAGAAGAAGAAGAAAAGAGATGCCTCCTCCTGGTTCGAGATCCGTTCTTCGCGACAGTGACGTGATGCCTCCTCGTTCCTTGTTACGCTGACGCCGCGAAAAAAGGTCTTCGTGAGAAACGTGGTGACGGAGCGCGTATTTCTCCTCCATCTCGCTTTATCGTTCTTTTGTGCACTCGGATATTAATTCCTAGTTAAGGTCAACACGCGTCCGATAAACAAGTATACGTGTGTATAAATATACATATATATGTATACATATACAAACATCTATACGTACTAACGTATAGCTTACTGTGATCGGTTTATTTAGGAAAGTGCGTTGTTTCCGGTTCGGCTACGACGGACCAACACGAGACGCTCCGTTTCTCGTGCCACGAGGTCGACGGATTTATTTTGTCCCTTTTGTAACTTACTCTCTGTGCCACGGAAGAGACATACCACACATACACACATACATACATACATATACACACGCACGCACACTTCACGCACGAATAACGACACGATACACACGCACATATTGTCGTCGTCGGCAAGTACACGCACGCCGGAACGCGCGCGCGCGCGCGTATCTCTAGACGACGTAGCAACGTACACACGAGGAAAGATTCTTAGGAGTCGCGCGGCGCCATGACCGCGGACGGCCTGTTCGAACCTACCAGCATCCCGGGGCACCTCGCTCCCACGCCCGAGAGACTGGAGAGGCTTCTCTCGAAGCAGACCCTCGAGGAGCTCTACGAAGTCGAGGAACAGCCTTTCGCACGGTAAGTGAGCGACACCGACCGATTCGAGACTCTTCTTCTTCTTCTTCGTCTTCGTCTTCTTCTTCCTCCATGTCGTACACGACACCGTTCTTCCTTGTCCTCGAAAATAGTGAAAACCAGAGGAAATATTCTCGTTTCTTACTTCTTCAACCGGTTTTTCAAGACTATCTGAATCTTTGAATTCCAGCTTCGTAACGATCTTATAATATACGATCTTTTCTTTTTCTTTCTTTCTTTTTTTTATTAATCTTGTTTTTCTCTTCTTTCCGAATCGAGAGACTCGACTGAAAATTATCGCGATCTTCGTTCATTCACAAGATATCAAAGTCGTTCGTATTGTTAATATTTAAATAATCACTAGTTTTGTAGAAATGAGAAAAAAGGATATTCGCGATTAGGAATGATATACGTACGTACGTACTTACACACACACACATATATGTATATATGTATTTATATATATACGCGTGTAATTATTTCAGGTTAATATTTTGAGCGCATAACGTTTTGCGAATAAGGAAAGGAGAAACTTTTATGTAGAAAGGATTATTGAAAGTGTCGTAAAATAAGAGTGACGTAATTTCTCCGTTGGTCGAAACGCCTTCGAAAGTCGTTCCGAATATCGTTTTCTCGACCACGAAGAATAATTCCGTTTGATTAGAGCCTCCCTGGGACCGACCCATCGGCATTTTGGGATTCGACGATGAGAAAACTTGTTCCTACCGTGAGATCGAGGTCGGACCTTTGCGTGCCGATATTATTTTACGACCTACGCCCTCCAACCTTTTTTTTTCCTCTTTCTCTCTCTCTCTCTCTCTCTCTCTCTCTCTCTCTCTCTCTTCCTCTCCCGTTTCTCCCTACCACCCTTCTTCTTACCTCCTTTCCGCCTCCGGTCCAACGTTCGCCGACACAAAAAACGAAAGAGAAATAAGAAAACAAGAACAAAGAAGCTTATCTCGAACGTATTCTCGAAAGGTCCCTACCAGCCTTACTCGTTCGTGGCACAAACGTTAAAATTGACCATTCGTTTTAATTTTCTATTTCTCTTAGATTGCGAAATCGATGAAATCGTAGATAGCTTCGAAGTCATTAGGGTCTCGGTCGGGGCTAGGTCATGGATGACGACGTTACTTGGATGCAAGATTAGAGAAGCTAGAAAAGTGTGACTTTGTCAGACTCGTCTCGTTGCAGCTTGATCGAAACGAGTATTAAAAAGAAATGCGCATTTAACGTATTATAAGATGAATAATACAGTAGAGGATTTTGCTTTGTAATATGATTTTCAATCGTGTAATATTTTAGTTCATTTTGCTTTCGACTTTTTGCAATGTTATTGTCGAGAGGTACATAAATATACATACGTACGTAAGTACGTACGCTGCTGACAAAGAAAATACGATCGCGAGAGGGCATTATAAAAAAAAAGTGCTGATATGTAGTTGCTTACGTATATATCTCGAGCACGTAAAAAAATATTTGTTTGCGTCCTTTAAACAACGTAAACTTGGACCGTTCTCGGTATTGTTATAGATAATTATACGATATTATTATTCTTACGAACGTTTTAACTCCGTAAAATTCAGAAGGCCGTATTACGGTCACGACCAGTCGCGCATTCACCCTCGATTTGCTCGAGTGCCATTTTCATTCGCGATCCTTTTGTTCGACGATTGCCTGTAGTAAGCATCTGCATAACTCTCCGGAAGAGACTCTCGGTGATGTTATACCTACATATATTGATAATGTTATATGTATTTATGTATGAGTACCACCAAGCGACATTCGTCGTTATATTCGACACAAAAAGAAAAGGAAGAAAGAAAAGAAAATAAGAAACAATCTGATTTTTGTTCGAAATATCAAATACACAGATATTTTAAATTAATCCGCATAGAATGTAAGTCTTTCGCAAAACTTTTGACTTGAAATGTTAAGAAAGTCTTGAAATAACGTAGGATACGGGTGTTATATTGGATAAGCGATTAGATTATAGATTAGATCGGTTTATTATAGATTAGACGTGATATATATGTATGTATATATATATATACGTATATATATATATATATATATATATATATAAAATAATGGCCGTGTTTTGCGTTGATTCTATGAAAAGTTGAATTATGTACTACTAACGAAGAAGGAAGCCAACAAGTCCTTCGTACAATTTCAAATGCCGCGACTGCATATATAATTACTTTTCTACCTTCACCCACATGAGATATATTGTTAATGCATTTTGCTTAACGACCGGACGCATCCGAGTTCTTCCGCAACGACGTTAATTATTACAAAGATTTATGCTGCCGTCAATCATGAACGTTCAGAACGGAACGTATGGAAGAAAAGTATCGTGTAATAACGTTTGCACCACCGACCACTTGGGTTCGTCTCTTAGAAACTTTTACCGGAAGACTTAGCCTTCTTATTAGTGCTCGCAAGCGTTTATGTAAAATGGAGGGAGAAAGAGAAAGAAGAGGTGAGAAGAAGGGAAATAAGTAGATAGGTAAAATAAAAGAAAAAGTCATTATATTCGGGTATAGACGGTCACAGTTAGACACCATGTACGTAGATTCGCAGATGCCCCTATAACATTGAAAGATATCGTATCATAATCCTTGATCCTACGAGTTTAGCATTTAAATCGACGAACTTTCTTTGTTTCCATCGTTGTATTGTATAGAATTTCCCCGATGAATTATTCGTGAGATTAATTAACTCAAGGTCGTCGAGTCGAGAAACTCAAGTAAGAGAGTCTTTCGAGTCGCAAACTCGAACGTTCGATTTTCATCGAGGTTATCTTTTTTTAGTAGTCGCACGCCAAGAGAGAAGAAGAGAGAAAGAGAAAGAGCGAGTATCGAAGCACGTACAATAAACTAGAGATAAGGAGTGGTCTTGAGAGGCATTTCACTATAGCTGCTCGATCTTGAGACTCGAATCGTCAGAGCGACGCCATAAACGTCCGTAAGAAAAGGGGTCTCTGGCATAAATATTATGGCTATATCGTACTACGCTACGTTATTCTCGCGAAATGTAAATAAACCGAAGCCCGCGTTCCGTGGCCACCAATTAAGTGGTCTGTTGCCTGTGAAATCGATACCTGTGCCTCCGTTCATGAAACGTTCATGGAATGATCTTTATTGGCCGAGTTTTGCCTTTGCAGACTTCCTTTGGATCTTCGAACGATCGTTATTTGCGTTTTCGATTCCTTTTCTTCGCCCTCTTCTCTCTATCTCTTTCTCTTTCTGTCTCTACGATCTCTCCTTTGCAAATGAGCGACGATGCGACGAATCTCTCTCTTTCCTTACGTCCTCCTCCGAGACTATTGACTCTCCATATTGTTAGAAAAACGAAATAAGAAAATTATTTTACGAACTCTTTACGAGAGAGATCTTGTACTATATTCTACAATACCCGCATAAATTCACGTCGATCTTTATCGTCTCGTTATCTCTCTCTCTCTCTCGCACACTCTCTCTCGATAGAATAGTACCTACTTTAAGATTATTCTCAGAACAATTCTACGTTATCGCGTTCGAAGTAGAGGAAAATTTCTTATTACGAATAAATAAGATCTCAGGAGCCATTTTATTTTTCATGTACTGTACGTTGCCTATCCATTAAAATACTTGGGTATTTATTTACATTTTTTTTTTATGTAACAGAATATATAATAGATAGATATTCTATGGAACTTTTATTCATCGATAATACTAACTAATTAATAAAAATAATCTCTGTGTTTATATGTTTCTCTCTCTCTCTCTTTCTCTCTGTCTGTCTATGTCTTTTGTGTACGTGTGATAAAGAAAAAGGAGAATGGTTCTGTAGCCACCATCGTCTTAAGTTTGTGTCTTGCGAGATACACTCGCATGATTTATTCATTAACCTAACCGCGCGCGAGGGTGTCACGGTAGACACGCGCTATTCCGGAGCGGAACATCACGGGGCGATCTTCACGAAGCTCTTTACCGTTCTCCAAGCGCGTCGTCTTTTCACTTTAAAAAGAAAAAAGAAGAAGAAAGAGGAGACAGAAGAAAGAAAGAAAGAGAGATAAATATCGATAAAATAGAGATAGAGATAGAAAGAGAAGAAACCGTACTCTCGCAAAGATCTTTATGAATTCTACGATCGACGCGTTATTCCGCGAGGATGTTTCTGAATTATGATGACGTACGATACAACAACAACAACAACAACAACAACAACAACGTCGTCTCGTCGTCGTCATCGTCGATGTATGATGTGTATATGTATGTATAACACATACAAAGATACTCGCCTTGTTGCATCGTCTCGTTCTTTCTCCGATATAAGAAAATCATCCGTGCGGAATGTAGACGTGAAATTTGTTTCGAAGGTAATACGATGTTAGACGTTAAACTTCGTCGTCGCGTTGAATGTTACGAAGGTGAGTCATTACAAAATTTCTCATCGTTGTGAAACTATTTTATCTATCTAAACGAGGTAGGAAGAGAAGTGGAAATGGAGTGGAGTGGAGTGAAGCGGAATGGTGGAAGTGAAGATGGAGGAGGAGGAGAAGGAGGAGGGGGAGAAAGTAATCTTATATACCTACGTCTTAACGGAATCTCGTTGATGATAGAGATGGGAAATAGCCAATGATGTTCGAAGCACAAGATCTTCCAATGTTCTATCGCGAGTCTCGAAAGATTCTCGACAATCGAGATTAACCTAGAATATGAATTATACGAGAGGAGGAAGGATATCGTTGACACGGATGGCCACCGATACATCTCTCTCATAGTTTATTGGGTTTATAGGTAATATTCTAACGGGACGAACAAACGAATGAAATAAAGAACGAACGAAAGAAGGAACAAACGAACGAACGGTCGTACTATTGCATCGGTCAAATCATCGAACGGTAACATCTGGCGACCGCGTACACGTGGGGTACGTCTTATTGCAAGTAGCAAGAAAACTTAAGGATACTCACGTTTTTCTTTTACTATAGCTTTACTCTATTCCGCGACTTCATAATCGCAAATCATAGAGTACTTCTCTTTCTCGTTTTACGGTTGATGCTGTTACGCAAGAGACGACCGAGAGAAATAAATCTATCCGAGCGGTCTTGCTCGGTCCAACAGAGAAAGAGGGAGAGAGAGAGAGAGAGACGCGGATTCGAGCTTTACGGTGTTGGGTCGTCGCGTCTCGGAGAATAGCGCGGAAGAAAAAGACGGAGAATGGATCTGAGTGAGAGGAGAATAGAGAAGGAAGAAGAAGAAGAAGAAGAAGAAGCAGCAGCAGCAGCAGAAGAAGAGAAGGTGGAGGAGAGGGTTGAGCGTGGGTTGAAAATAGCCTGTGGCCGGGCGGAGTATGCAGAAACCGTCCGCTATGCACTTGCCACTCGATATTTATACCCTTATAGGTAGATACGTTGCAAGCTTTTCTTCTCTCTCTTTCTCTCTCTTTTCTTTTTCTCTTTCTCTCTTTTACCTAAGGCACGAGCTAAGGTACAAAAGGACGAGCTTACCTCGAAAGATATACCGGCTGTAAGGGACGATATCTGGCTGAGTGTGAGAGAGAGAAAGAGACAGAGAAAGACTCCCTTCGAAACAATACGCTTTACGAGCTACGCTAAGCGGGAAGAGGTTATCGAGAGGAAGAGAGAAAGAGAGAGAGAGAGATATGGTCGAGACTATCCTTCGTGATTCTCTTCGTCGAACTCGCGAGAGAAAAGAGGAGCTCGATGACCCCGATAAGCGAACGTCTCACGAAGCAAAGTCGTTCTCGAGTCGTTCGCTTCGTCGTTTCTGCCACCGTCTTGCTACTTCGAAGAAAGAAAGAGAGAAAGAGAGAAATAGACAGAGAAAAACAGCGATACATACTGTCGAGGAAAGGAAGGGAAAGGAAGGGGGGTGTATTCGAGGCGCCGGTGCATCCCAGTCGCATCCCAACCGCTTCTCAAGCGCGTTCCGTCACCGGGTCACACTGCGTTTCTCGAATCTCGACTCCGAGACTCCTCTCTTGGTTCCTGACCTCGATAAACGAGTCTGCCGTGCGTTCGTCCGAAGTATCGCGTCTTAGTGTTAGCGTGCCTTCCTTCCTTCCTTCCTTCGTTTTATCTTTACGCAGTCGAGTAAACTATTTCGAGGAATTAATGTGATACATTTTGTAGAAAACTCCAGGAGGAGGACGAGATTTTATTTTAATTATTTAAAAAGCAATTGTATCGTATACCGGATAATTCCGAGAGAAAAAATATATTTCGTTCGTTCTAAAATTATCGTCGTCGTTTATATCAAATTCATCGCGATATTTCAACCCTCGATTGGCGATCGAGCGAAAGAGGAGCTTTAGAATTTTAAATATTAACGTCTGTCTCCGTTGATTCATCGTATCGGTAATTGTTTTATCAGCCAATCGAAGAGCTTCGAAAAAGTTCATTGACCCTTTACCGTTAACGTAATCTCGAAAGTAGTCAGTTGTACGTACATAATAAACGGTAGAAAGAGAAGAAAATAAAAGAAACAGACGTGACAGAAACTAAATCGATATTCGTACGCAGTAAAGCTACACTTTTATTATCACCTGTTTCGAAACGGAAGCAATAAATACTATGACGCACGTGTACGCCGTGTGTTCCCGATGATTCGTATGGGACTCCTCGTGTACTGAATACGTTCTGTCCTCTTTCATCGTTCGAACATTTCTTTTTTTCTTTTCTTTTTTAATTTTTTTAAAGTTCCGACCTCTAAGTTTGAACGAACGGAATATGTATTTTTAAACTGGAACGTTTTTCAAGGGTACTACTCCCTAAGGAGCCATTCTCTACGGAGTTTATTTTAAGATGTAAAGAAAAATCCAAGGAAAAAGTTCTGTAGAGAGAATGGCATCCGTTCGTCGAGATGAACGGAATGAAAATCCGCTATCCTACGGATTCTCGGACTAAGACGACTATGCGAACGCCGCTCTGGATGGACCGGACGAGTTAATGCGACAGAAACAGGCATGCCGTCCGGAAAGTAACGGTAACGGTGCTCGCAATTAGTGCGCCGGAGCTCGGCTTCTCCTCCTGCCTACTTGCTCGGGCCTTGTGTCGCGATCCGCTCGACAATGACCTTCCGTCGAGGAAGGAAGAAACACCGAGTTATGCTCTCTCTCTCTCTCTCTCTCTTTCTTTCTCTCTCTTTTTCTCTCATTCCAACATCTACGAATCTTCACGGTACTCGCGACACGTGTCTCGAGACCGAACGTACGTTTCACTTCGTTGCCTCTATTTCATGTAAATCGGAATCTCACTTACCGGAGAAAGTATCCGGTACTCGGAATTAAGATCGAACTCGATTCAGATACAGTCGGTTAAGGAAATATTTCAGAAATACTTTTTCAAATTGTATTAATTAATTCTAATTGAATATTGAATGTGAAAATGGAGCGAGAGGAAATTGCCAATAGTCGTGGAAAGATTAATCGCGTTAATTAAAAAAAGTGATCATAGAGAATATCTTCTTTTCAAAGATATTCCTCTTCGTGTGTGTGTATATATTGATTGTATCATCGAAAAAAAGATAATATTATACAATTATATAGTTGTAAGATATCTGTAAGATCGTAAAGATCATCGAATTTAAGAGACGATTTCTGTCAGAATTTTCCGAATTGTTAGGATTATTTCGTGGAGAATTTTTGTACGGACGAATTGCTGATCCAATCTCATTGCAACAACCATCTTCTTGCGACTCTTCCTTGCTTGTGTATGGGTCACGCTTCGATTCCTCGTCCGAGATCGAGTATCTTCTCTTCTTCGTCCTCCTCCTCATCGTCGCGAAGGTCGTCTTTGGCAGTCTTCTTCTTCTTCTACTTCTTCTTCTTCTTCTTCTTCTTCTTCTTCTTCTTCTTCTTCTTCTCAGTTTGGCGGGCGGAACGTGCCACGGGATGCAGCTGCCGAGCCAGGAACGAACAGCTGTTCCTCTCTCCTCGCATATACATCTCTCTCTCTCTCTCTCTCTCCTCTTCTTCAGACTGCGCCTTCTGCTTCTCCTCCATCTTCTCGTCTTTCTCCTTGTCCTTTCCAGGCTAAACCGTCTTTTTCGCTTAACATAACAATGCTGCTCCTCTTTCAAAGAGGAGGATGTACGTTTTCGAAATACCCTTGGCCCTTCTGCGAACTCTAGCCCCTTCGAATTCCATCACCGTCACACACAGCTTTTTCACTTCGAAAAAGGACCATCTCTTACCTTACGAACGACAGTAACATTTTTCAAGCTTGAAAAATTCTCTCGGAGTATCTAGAGTAATAATCCGGAATATTTCTTCTTATTATACGATTTAAACGATACCCCTTAACGTTAATATTTGAAGAAAGTAAATCGACAGGAAAATACGAAACGACATCTTATTAACAACCCTTAGATGATGTCGATCATCAACGATAACGGCCAGACGGTATAAGTCAGAGTCTTAGCCCTTCTCGAAGGCAATGGAGTCGGTGCCTCTCTTCGACTTTCCGTCGCCTTAATTATACTTATCGGCTCGTTCGATCGGAACGCCGTTTGCTCGTGCGATCTTTCTCTCTCTTTCTCTCTTTCTCCCTTGAATTACAGTAGAGTGAGAGAGAGAGAGAGAAATAGAGAGAGAGAAAGAAAAAAGGAGAATGTTTTCTTGAAAAAAAAATAAATAAATAAATAATTGAGAGAGAGGAGGAGAAGAAAGAAGAAGAAGAAGAAGAAGAAGAAGATAGACGGTGTGTCGGTATGCTCCCTTGGATATCTTCACGGGTGAGAAAATACGAGGGTGGTATTCGAGCAAGGCTAGAAAGACGAACGCTCTTGCCTTCCTTCTCTCAAGGTCGTCTCGATCCTTTTTCTTCTTCTTTTACTTTTACTTCTTCTTCTACTTCTTCTTCTTCTTCTTCTTCTTCTTCTTGCCTTTTCCTTCCTATGTACATTCTCTAGCAGCTAGATAACCGCACACCTGGATCGAATTCCTCCAAAAAAAAAAAAAAAGAGAGAGAGAATTCCCTTTTTCTTCGGCGATCAAATTGATCACCAATTAGCCACCGAACCCTACAGTTTATTCCTTTCGAATGTCGAAAGATTTGGAGTAATAAAACAAAACGAAAAATTTCGTAGGTTCTCGTGATTAAGTCGAACGATCTTTCCCGATAGAGAAATACATCCTGCTCAAACGATCTATGGATCGAGATCGATCGTGACGAACTAGCTGAGGACCGAGGTGCAGTCGTTGGAAGTTATTACGACACGATGCTTTTAAGAAACGAGTGAGTGAGAAAGAGAGAGAAAGAGAGGAGGGCGAATGGATCGTTCGCGATTACGCTGTGATCTATGGGTCACGATCCTTTGACGGCAGGACACCTTTGGCCCAGATCACTCCGTGCCATTGTGTCGTCACGATTCGAACGTGTTTCAGTACTTTTCTATACCTGAATAGAAAAGGAAAGGCCGTTCTTAACGAATAATTGTGTTTTTTTTATTTTTTTATTTTATTTTTTTTTTATTTTTTAATTTCGTTTGGTTATAAGCGAACGATTGTTTTACTTATTTTTTTCCCTCCTTCTCTTCCATGAGAAATCTAGAAGAATATTATTTTTCTTTCCTTTTCTTTCTATTTGTTTTCTTTCTTCGAAGAGTAGCATAGAAGAAGAGTACCTTCTTCGAGATCTTGAAAAACATTAACGAGTCAACTCGCAAGGTCTGTTTCCCCATTGGCAAAAGTAAAAACGAGGAAGTGAGCTCTCGCGATCGAAGATAACGAGTCGCTAAGGCGCGGTATACGCGTTCGGAACGAAAAACAGGTTTGGAACCGTGTTACCGAGCAGTCTGCACTTTTCTTCTCGTATCCTCGAAAATCAGATTGCGCCTCGTACTTCTCGGGTCCTGTTCGACGCCCACGCGTCCTCTCGAAACTCGCACGCCTTTATCTTCGTCTCGTTCTTCTTTCTCTCCCTTTAACTCGTTTCTATTTCCTTTCCTTTTTCTTTTTTTCCTTTTTCTTCGCGTTCTTTTTTCCTCCTTTTTTCTCCTTTGACTCAAAGTTTTCTAACGAAAAAAAAAAAAAAAAAAAAAAAAAAAACAAAGATGATATCTCGTTAATAAAACGTATCAAGTTGAAATTTATTTTCGTCTCGTCAATCATTGAAACTTTTTGATAATCATTCGCCAGATCTAGATAAATCGTCGGGCCAATTAATACCGACAGATTAGAACATAACTCTGAAACGTCGAACGACGTTTTCTTAATACACATTTTATTATTAAGGTGAAAAAGTTAAAACTTTAATAGGTCATTAATTAAAATTTGCAGACGCGTAAGTACCTTAGCTCGTATATAGGAGATGCAAAAGAAGTTTGTCGGTGAATTGGTAGAGGAAGTGGGAGAACAGGGGAAAGAAGGGGGAGGGGGAAGTAAGAGAATCGAGGTGGTTTCTTCGTTAAGACCCTATACTCGCCGACCTCGTTACAACGCGGTCGCTCCCCTTCGGCTTCCGTTCGGTTAACCGTAAATTACAACCGCGACCGGTGTGTAACGAGCATAATGGCGACTGTAGTCGGGTGAAGGTCGGACATCTCGAACGAGCCAGGCAAACGAATCGAGCGCGATATTTCTTTTCGAACGAAAGAAACACTGAAACCCGATACTTGTGGACTCGACTTCGTTTTGTTCAAGAGTCTTCATCGAGATTGCATACATAAGAACGTCCTACGTCCGTAAAGGATTCATTCACTCTTTCATCAAAAAAAGAAAAAAAAATTCCAGATATTTTTCATATTCCTTGTTTAATTTCAAACGAAACATTTCAATAGAAAAAATTCGATTACGAGTTACTTAGCTTATATATACTTAGAACGATCTATACGGGATAAATAAATAAATACTCTTATCGTCATATGCACTTCGTTTCAAACGATTTCAGGATGCACTTAGTTATTACTTGTCGCGTATCTAAGTATAATTGAAATCTTACGCGAAATTCTCTCTTTCTCTCTGTTTTTTCTTTTTTTTTTTTCAGATATTAAAATCCTACTACCTCGTATTCAGAAACAGAATGATTCCGGACTTGATCGTGGAAAACCAGTATTCTTGATCGATAACGATATATTCAGTCCGTTCAAATCTGGATCTTGAAACGATCTCTTTCTCGCTCGTTAAATTGTAATATTTAAATATCGCGAACGATTTTAACGTGTCTATTTATCGACCAGGTAAACTATAATTTCCCATTTAGTAGACTTCTTTATTACGGAGAAATCAAATAGTATAAGCGAATTTGTTCTTCTTGAGAGGTTGAGAAAACATTGAAAATGAAGTTAACGTGCTTCTCTCGTCCGGTCGTTCTACTTATTCGATAACACTCGGTGGTATCGGTTCGATCGTTGTTGCGGTTCCGCGTATTCATTCTGGCGTATACGCGCCTTGGGAAAAGGAACAACCTTGCCCGCATTTTCTAGCGTGACGTAAGTCGTGTCCACCCTTAATACCGTGTAGTATGTTAAAGAGCGGAGAAGGACGTAAGCTGGCTCTCGACGTACGGCTTTCATTTCCACACATACACACGCACACATTCTACTTCTCTTACTTTCGTTTACTTTGTCTCAATCTTTTCCTTTTTCTTTTTCTCTTTTTTCTTTTCTTTTTTACTTTCTTACGAAACTTCGAGGTTACACGAACGTGAAATTATTTATACCCGTTGTATATATAATATTTCATATTAGATAACTACGTAGTTGGCGTCATTTGAATTTTCCTCTAAGGACATCACCCATTATTCTATTCCACAATCGGTACAATTTTCTCGTTTTTATAGAACAAGGCGAAATCAGTGGTATCGTCGAGGTAAGAAATGATAAAACTAAGAGAGAAAGAGATAGAGAGTGAGTGGGAGGGGGAGGAGGAGAAGGGAGAGGCGTGCGAGCTACGAGCATAGATCGTTCGATCAATATGGTTCGAGCGTCGGTTCGCGAGGCAAACGAGTTGTCGTAAGATTTTCGCGAGGAAACTCGATTCGATCGAACTCGACGTCGAACGTTCGCCAGCGGTGATATCGCGTAGTTTTGCCTCGGAGATGAAAGACGGAGAGAGCAAGGGAAAAAGAGAGAGAGGAGGAGGAGGAGTAGTAGAGAGAGGAAGGAGCGGATGCAATTACGAGAGCCGATTATGGTCGTCGGCTATCTATCTATCTCCCTTTTGCGATGTGGACGCCTGGTAACAGGGTTCGCAACAATGTTCTGTACGAATGCGTACGACTTAATCGTGCCGGTACAGAGCCGTGATCGGCAAGAAATTGCAAGCACGAGCGAGCCAACGAACGCGCGCGCGAGCGAGCGAGCGAACGAAAAAGAAAGAAAAAGAGAGATAGAGGGGGAGAGAAGGAGAAAGAGTCGATCGAAAACGGAACGAGAAGATACGTCAAGGTCGTATCTTTTCTTACCAACCCTATCCCCCGCCTCATCCCACCACCCCTTCCTTCCCTCCTATACTATCTCTTTCCCCTCAGTCGACGATTCGTAAGAACGCGCATCGCACTTGAATTATCCGACGAGTCCTCTACCACGAGTCAGTCTCTCTACGATTCTTCTTACGGCCATTACTCGAAACGAGCCGCGCGAGTTAATACCCGCGCGTATCGACGATGATACCGCGCCATTATCGGGCACTTTTTACTTTTCTACGGTGGCGAACGATTTCTATCGGAATGGGAATGCAACGTCGATACGAAATATATTTTTTTCTTCTTCATCTTCTTCTCTTTCTCTATCTTTTTTATTTATTTATTTATTTATTTATTTTTTCTTTGTCTTACTCGTACGAACGAGGGTCTCTTTGTTTCTTAATATTTTTAGCATGACGATTTATGTATGTATGCTAGGGACATCTATGTATGTACATATAGATGTATATTTACGTAAGTAGTCCTGTCTACATACATATATGTACGTACACGTAGCTATAATATCGACCCCTTCTGTAAATTTTTTTTTCTTTTTTTTCTTTTTCATTGCACGCAAACGAGAGTCGAGAAAAGAAAGGGAAGAATAGGAGGGTGGAAGGGAGGTTCCGTAAAGCCATATCGGTCCGTGAGATCGCTAAGAGAGTGCGGCGAGATGCTCTCTCGCGAGAGAGCCGTATCGCGTTCAGGATAAAAACGAGGTTATGGTCCAGCGAACGCGTGCCTCGATCCGGTCGTAGCAACGACGACTGCGGCCAGCGTTTTGCAAAACGTACTTACTTACTCGCTACTATGAACTTGCGCTTTGCCTCCGGATCGTTTCTTCCTTCGAGTTGAATCTCGAAGAATAAGAATAAGGTAGAAAACGAAGTGCACCCACGCCTCGATGGAATCTCAAGGACAAGCGCTTCTACTATCACCTCTCTCTTTCTCACTCTTTCTCTATCTCTATCCGAATATCTAAGTCTTATCTATCTCACAAAAATTTCACTAATTCTTCATTAATTTATCAAAATTTTCCTTTCTTTTTCTTTTCTTCTCTCTTTTTTTCCCCCTTTATAACATTTTGATACAAAGTTTTTATACTCGATTATAAACTCGGTTGGAAGTAGCAATCGTTAAAAATGATGCAACGTCCTTTTTTCTTGTCCTTTTCTTTTTTTTTTTTTTCTTTCATTCTCTATCTCTTAGAGAGATAGAGGAACGAGTTGGTAAAGATTCGATGGCAACAGCATGGTATTGCCTTACCTTCTCCCCCAACTTCTCTCCCACCCTTCGCTTTATCTTTCTCTCTCTCTCTCTTTCTTTCTCTCCCTTTTCCTCCGCGTTCCAGATTCGAGGCCGCGTACAGCCGGTAAACAGACGGCAGGACCCAGCTGTGAAGCCCTCGTAACGTAATGCGGGTCAATCGACGGCGAACGTTTTGCGATCGACGATCGTTTCCTCGCTCTCGTCGGCTACTCCATCGGGTCGATCCACGATGTCAAAGGGCAATCCGGTTCTCCGGTCGTTCGATAATAATTCCGTTCGACCGGAGTACGATCGATTCGCATTGTTGTTGTGTTCGTTCCTTCCTTCTTTCTTTTTTTTTCTTTCTCTTTTTTCTGTTTTTTTTTTTTTTCCTTTTTGTTTTCTCCATTTTTTTGTGCGAGTACACGTTCGTGGATTATTTATATCTCTCTCGTTTGATCGACAAAGTATTATTACGTACGTATTTATGTACTTACATGCAAAATACATAAGATTTCATCGAATGTTCATCTCTCTATATTAGTTTAATATCTTGTTCATCTTTTCTTTTATTTGTGCATGTGTGTATATATGAATGGATGTGTGTGTGTGTGTGTGTCAGATCGATCGATCTATAAATCCATCTGGTTCATGCAGTGATTCGAGAAAAAGCGATCGCCTTGTGTACGTATATAGTTACATATAAAATCCTATAAGACGCGCTTACAAAACCACGATTACGTCGTTAATTATATTTAAGTGGATGATCGTCGAGATCGTAAGTAAATTAGAAAAACAGGGAAATAAAGAAAAAGAAAGAAAGAGGGAGACCGAATCGATCGTTTCTCACTTTCGTGATTAAAAAAAAGCATGGTCGATCGGTATCGATACTGTGTTGTTATTTTTTTTCTCCTCTATTGAGTTTCTTTTTCGATCGATTATATCGACAAAAACGTGAGTACGTACGATCTCTCGACGAGGACCAGCTCGCAATTGCGAAAATTTGTAAATAGAGAGAGAGAGAGAGAGAGAGAGAGAGAGAGAGAAGGAGTAGCCAAGTGTGTGAGAACGTGGCCTACAAAATATGTGGAACGAGCGTGTAACTTCGTGAAAGATAAAGGAGATACATACACACACACACACACATATACTATATAGTATATAAAATAAAAAGCATTTACCCTTACAAGGGACGGGAACGATCGCGTACCGATTCTGGAAACGCATTCGATAATCGTTGGTTCCTTGCGTTGTTATATCGCATGTGACGTCAGAGAACGAGAAAGTTTTGCGCCATCATCAATGCGGCAATTAAAACGCGTTCCCTTATCCGGTCGTTGCAGCACGCGACGCACCTCGTGCTTCGATGCACACCCGCGAAAAGTAATTAAACATTCCGGAAACCACATAGGAAAGTTATCGAATGCGCATAAACTTATTGCTCGCTTAAGGAAGTTTTCCTTTACTCTCTCTTTTTTTCTGTTTTTCTCTTTTTTCTTTCAACGATACAATAAAGTGATTGCATTTTGCAACGAAAAATGCATCGAATCGGATTGACCTCTTCAAGCGATTCTTATAAAAAAAAAAAAAAAGATTAAGGTATTTACTCGAATACATTTTTCTGCTCGATTTAATCAATCTTTATCTAGGTTAAACGAATTAGAGGAAGAAGAAGGAGAAAAAATTATTCTTCGTTCTTCGAAGTTCTCTAGAGAAATACAGCAAATTACAAATTCGATCATCGCATTCACCGTTTGATTTGATATAAATATAATGATGTTATATACAGTATTATTATTTATCATTACATCCGCGTCTCCCGTGGAATTGACCGAGCAGAAAATTCGACTCGCTCGAGTGTAAATTTTGCCTTTAATTCGGTTAACCGTTTGTCGGACTCCTCCTTCTTCTTCTTCTCATCCCTTTCTCTTCTCGCTGTCTTAACATCTTTCTGTCTTGGATCCATCTTGGATCGTAACACTGTACTTATTTACGTTGTGAATGAAGAACGAAACGCAGTGTGCGTTGTTATCGACACTGAATAATTTTACCTTTGAATTATTTCGTGTACGCTCGAAGGCCCCCCCCTTTTTTTGGTCGCCGAATAAAGAAGGATACGTAGCAGATAAGGAAAAAGAAAAAGAAACAGAGAAAGAGAGAGAGAGAGAGAAAAAGAAAGAAAAAGAAAAGAGGGTCTCACGTTATTATTCGTTGTCGTTGCCGTTGGGTCTTTTCGTGCTTAGCAACACGAACGCTTGCTCGTCAGCTGAAACTCGAGAATTCGTTCCCCTCGACACGCACATTCTTTACCGCGAGGAGGAACAGCTGACTTATTCTAACGCCTCGGTGTATAATACCTGTGTATGTATATATGTGTACATATATATGTGTGTGTGTATATATATACACACATGAGTAAGTTCGTATGCGTGAGTGCGTGCGTGCGTGAGTGCGTGTTCTCCACGTGCGATCGCGTGCAAAACGCGCACGCACGCACCGGCTTCTAATCTCGATGCGTTCCTATCTCTTATGCGAACCATTTTAATATTTGCACGCGATTGCTTGATTGGACGAGAGATAGAAAGAGATAGATAGTATAATGTACAACTAAACTTATTGCATTTAATAATAATAATAATAATAATAATAATAATAATAATAATAATAATAATTAAAGAAATGAAAAAATCCTCCCCGTTGGACATTTCGAGATCGCTAAAAGGAGAAAGAACTCGTGAAAGCCGAGCGTGTTATATCACCGAGCTCTACTTTTTGTCGAAACTCCGTGGCAAGAGAGTACCGGCCATTAATATCTCTAGGAATTACAATGTAAAAGGAGGCAGGATATAGCAGGAACGCGTTCGAGAGGCGGAGCAGCTTGGACGGGTGGGTGTAAAGAACTCGCGATTTCTCTCTCTCTCTCTCTCTCTCTCTCTTTCTCTTTCGCTCGCTCCCCTATTCTCTTGCTTTTCTTTGAAATCGGCCAGGCTCAAGCCGTGAAACGCAGTAAAATATCGTTTTGCAAAGGTACCGAGGCAATAGAGGTAGTAGCTCGCCGGTGGCCGTGCCTAAGACACTTTTACGTTGCTCGCTTACGGCCAGTATAATACGTTCGAGCATGGTGAGAGAGAGAGAGAGAGAGAGAGACAGTCCATGGTGTTGTATGTGCCTATAGAGCGCGCGTGGCACAGGTGTGCCCGGTTATTCCGCTCGATTTATTACCCTCTTCCTTTATTGCTGGGGCTGCAAGAGGCTCCGCCGAGAGACGTGCCATCCTTTCGACGAGCTTATATTTTTCAAACGGGAGAAAAGATCTCTCTCTCTCTCTCTTTATCTCTCTTTATCTCTATCTCTCTCATTCTCTCTCAAATTTTCGTTAACTTCGTTGAAACCTCATCTTTGTCATCTTTATATTTTTTAAATGAGATAAAAGTTCTCCCTACCCATCCTCTCTCTCTTTCTCTCTCTCTCTCTCTTATTTTCTCTCAAATTTTCATTAACTTCATTGAGACGTGTCATCTTTTCGACAAGCCATTTTTTCAATTTTTTAAACGAGAAGAAAGATCTTTCTTTTTCTCTCTCCGAAATTTTCGTGAACTCCTTTCCTTTCTATTCTTGTATTACGAATTTGAATTAATTAAAGCAAATTTTGTCGATATATGTATCTTAGATAGATTACTTGAAACGATCAAAACTAGAAACCAATGTTTGTTTTGTCGTAGCCATTAAAATTTCACGACGATCCTTATCCTTTCGTAATCCTCGTAATATTCTTATGCAAGCTTTCATGGATATCATTTTCTCGCTACGATTGCTTTAAAGACGTCGTTAAGGAGTCTCGCGGACAGGAGAATAACGGCAAGCTAGCTGTTAATAGGATACGAATCGGTTGCATTTGCGAATTTTTGTGGTCATCATTCTGACATTATCGCTCGATTTCATAATCTCTTCCTTTCTTGTTTTCCTTTCTTTTCTTTTCGTTACGTAATTAGAGAAAAGATATAGCGATGAGACGATCACGTATATCGATTGAAGAATTCACGTGCAGTATTTATTGTATATACATTTTACTTGTTGATTTTTAAATGAAACATATTTCTCGTAAAATAGATAAACTTTCGAAATCGAAAACAACTTTATCATTTCAATGAGAAACGATTTTTCGTAAGCTCCTTCGTCAACGATATTTCTAATAGGTAAATATTAAACAAATAAATTGCGAACGCAAGTTTAAAGAACGCGTTAAAGGAAAGTACCGAAAGTGGATCGGAAACGAGGAACGAACAGACTACAGAGTTTTAGAGAGAGACGAAAGAAGTGGTTTCAGTTCAGAGCGGATACGAGAACGCGCAAGTTCGCCTAACCATCATCGTCATCGTCACCGTCATCGTCATCGTTGTCGTCGTTATCGTCGTTGTCGTCGTAGTTGTCGTTTCCTCCTTCGTAAAGCACTAGCGTGTATACAGACTTTTACGTTCCCATTTAAGACGTCGGGAGGTGGTGTCCTCGTTTCACGGGACATGGCTTCTCTCTCTCTTTCTCTTTCTTTCTCTACTTCGTGATCGAGCGATTCGATTATAAGAGATGCATAATAGCAATCGAATCGATGACTTCCTCGTTTAAATTTTATTTCGTACGAATATTTTTTCTTTCTTTCTTTCTTTTTTTTTCTTTTTCTTTTTTTCTCTCTCCTTTTTCTGCATATGTTTTTTCTCTCGTCGTTCGAGCGATTCAATAAGAATTCCGTAGAGGTTCTAGAACTAGGTTTACGAGGATTCAGAACGTCGAACTTCGACATCTTCAACGGCGCGAGTTTCTAACGGCATTTTCGACCCTTTGTTCGTCGAGAGACGCACGTTCGACGTCGATTCGTTACGGCAACTTTCCGATCTCTTCGTAGGCCGAATGGACAAAACAGGACGCGCTTGTAAGGAAAGAGAAAGACTGTGTGCGGGACGAGGGAGAAAGAGAGAGAGAGAGAGAGAGAAACGCACACGCGGAATATTTTCACGTGGGCTGGTCAACCAACGATGACCTGAATGCAGTGAAACCGTCTTCGTTGACGTCTTCGTCGTCGTCGTCGTCGTCGTTGACGTCGTGTGTCTCGTCTTCGACGACGTACTCGTCGTTCGTGTGGGAAGATAACTCTCGTCTTGTTTTTCGATAATTACGATTCCACGTAATTATCGATCTCTTCTCTTTCTCTCTCTCTCTCTCGAAAAAGAGAGAAAGAGATACACCGTGAAAACGTCGTAAAATCGAATTTTATTATCGAAAAAGAAGGGATAAAAAAGAGTGAGAGATATCCGCCTTTCGACTCTTTTTTTTCTTCCTCTCTTCTTTCTCTTTCGTTCACTCTCGAATACGAAACTCATATTAATTTATTCGTTTATTTCTCTTTTGTTTCAGGTGAGTCTCGTTTTGAACGGAATATTCCCTATACAATCCGATCCGATCCGATCCGATCCGATCCGATCCGATCTGATCTGATCCAAGTACTTATTTATATACCGGTGAGTACGATATATACATAATACATACATAACTACACATGAATACATTACATGTATATACATACACGTAATGAAATAATTTAAGACGTTTAAACGATCAAGTTAATCGAGATTCCGTCGACGGAATACGACGGAATACGAGTGAGTGAGAAGGATGCAAAAGGAGAGGAAAAAAACGCAGGCAGCACTTTCTCCACCCACGCGTCGTCCTTGCCTCGTCCGTCGGCTCGTGCGGGTCTGATTTTATGATACTTTGTACCGACTCGCTTACTCGTTCGCTCGTTCGCTCGCTCATTCGTTCGTTCGTTCGTTCGTTCGTTCGAGATGACCAGATTTCTATAATGGTGGCCTTCGACGACACCCCCGCCTATACGCGACAAACGTCCCTTCACCTTTCCGGCTAGTCTAACGACTCGATGTCCAAGCTCGATGGAGAACAGCAGCACACGGTGGCAACGATGCGGACTACGCGATCGTGCTCAATGAGAAGGAACGCCATTTAACTTGTCTCCGTCTTTCTCTCTCTTTCTTTCTTCTTCTTGTTCTTCTATTTCTTCTTGTTCTTCTTGTTCTTGTTCTTCTTCTTCTTCTTCTTCTTCTTCTTCTTCTTCTTCTTCTTCTTCTAGACGCAACGAGACCAACCCGTCGTTGTTCCTTTTCAAAGCCGCAGCAAACGCATGCCTGTAAGCCTTCCTTCGCTTACCGAGTATAGTAAAAGAGAGGGTATCTGTCTCGATAATCGCTACCTGTGTGGCTACCTTAATACTAGACTTTCACGGTCCATGGTGTTAACAGAGTTTTCTCGTTCGCGAATATCAGAGACTCTTCGCGTACGTTGTATAACGTACGAACACGCTTGGCGTCTATTTAACGCTCGGTCGCGTCCGGTAAACGCCTGGTAACCGTTCTTTTTTTTCCTCTTCTTCTTTTTTCTTTTTCTTTTTCTTTCTTCTTTTTTTTTCTTCTTCTTCCCGCATTGTCGAACGATAGACCGGACGATTTACCTAGAAAGTGGCGCGATTTACGAGCCCGTTCTACGCGCGATCGTCGTCCGGTCTTCTTAACGTTCTTATATTATCTAAACAGAGCTCTCGATCTCTAAAAGAGATAATGAATTACGATGATATCAAATTTGTACTTCGGACGAGGATATTCGGTCGGAGACGTTGTGAGATTATTTTAATGAAATTATATATCGCGTTTTGCGTCCCTCTCTCTCTTTCTGTCTCTTTCTCTGATAAAACAATGAAGTTTCTTTTTAGATAAATAAGACAAATATCTCTTTAGACAAAGAAATGTTTTTGGATATCTTTGTACGACTGTCTTCGAACGATTTACTTTTTTACCATGTAATTGATAATTATATTGTATTTATTGGTATTATTTGTTCGGTAGAAAGACAGAGATCAACTCGGAGTTGCAAGTATGTATTAATATAAATTATCGGGGGAGTAGTTTGGCTCCGCGGAGTCGCGTGCATTGCGTTAGCATGATTTTCTTTCGATATGTAGACAGTAGAACTGCTTTGGAGATACGAAACGGAAGGGAACGCGTTCGTCGAGGAGGTCGACGCAGACGTGGCGCCGTTTTAAACGCTTCGTCGTTCCGCTCGGCCTGTGAACTCGCCTGAAACGCCTGGATCCGTGCCGTTGCCCAGTTCAACATCGACGTCGGCACTAGCATCTCTCTCTCTCTCTCTCTCTTTCTTTCTCTGTCTCTCTTTCTCTGATCGTCCGGAGATACGTCGATCTTTTGTAACGTCGCGCTTACTCGGTTTATTCGATAGACGTAATCGATTAATCCGGTAAGCGATACAAGAGCGCACACCCGTTCGCTTATCCTATTCTCGTCTATTATGCACATCGGCTCTTTTAATGCGAAGACTCGTAAGTACAGTTTTATCCTTCTTTTTATTTCCACGACAAAGGATGTTGAAAGATTTTCACAAGATCGTTACGATGTAGAACGGGACATGATTTGATCTGTCCGATGTGGCGATTTCTTAAGTCGATCACATTCTAATCGTCAAATTTTCGCCCGAAATATTCAGATAAAATGTTAATTATTCTTACAAAAAAGAGAAAGGAAATATTACAAATTTAATTAAAACATTCTAACGTTCTTACACTTTTGATTTTATCACAATAAAAACCCAAACGCGCATAAAAGATATTTCGAATAGAATATTATTCCCTTAGAAGTAAAATATTACAAATTCCAAGATAAATCATCGATTCGGACGATCCGATAAATAACGACTCATCCGATTCTGGAATCAACACGAGCAAAAAGATAAATTTGTTAATTCGAAATACATATTTTCTATCGCTTCAATCGCTTGATATGTAATCACACATTGCAACAGAGAAAAACAATCGATACGAATATCAACTTATCATTCTTTCGATATCTACGATATCTACGATAATCCTTTGACAAGAGAGAAACATTTACTTACGCGTATATTACTAGCTTCTTTACCTTCCTCGCGTCCTTGCGTAAGCTGTTCTCTGACGGCCTTTGTAACGTAGCTATTGTGTCATCGCAAAGAGTCGTTGCTGTTTCATCGCGAGCATGCGACAACGACATAGGAGGAGAAAGAGGAAAAAGAGGAGGAGGAACAGGAGGAGGAGGAGGAGGAGGAGGAGGAGGAAGAAGAGGAGGAAGAGACGCCGCGGCGTTCGCGCGACCGAGCATTAAAAGGCAGCCTCGAAAGCGCCACGTGGGCGCTCACCTTCGATCGAGCCGCGTCCCGGACGAGCGCGTGGCCCTCCTCCCTTCCTCCCTTCCTCCCTTCCTCCTTTCCTCCTTTCCTCTTGTCCTCCCCTACTTCGTGTCCTCCTCGTCTTCTCTACCCTTGTTCCTCCCCTGTACCCTTCGTCGTCCTCTCGCAACGATGTGTCGTCGGCGGTGGCGTTTATTGTCGTGAGAGAATTTCACGGTATTACGAAGCTACGCGCGTGCGTTACACGCGGGCGTGTTTTACGTACGTACATATCTGTCTTTCTTTCTGTTATTTTTTTTTTCTTTTCTTTTCTTTTTTTATCTCTTTTCTTTTTCTTTCTTTCACTGTCTTTCATTAATCGGGTAATATTTAATAAATATTCGTTGGAGTTTCTCAAACGTTTTATAAGGATATATATGCGTCTAAGAGATGTATTGTACATATATGATAAACGTCATATCGTAGATTTATTTATATTTGTTACTTGTTCTTTCTTTCTTTTTTTCATTTTGTTATTGGTCATTTTCGTCGAGGCAATGTTTTGTTATATTTGGAATATTAACGAGCTGCGTAAGTAAATCTTTTTTTCTTTTTTCCTTTTCTTTTTTTTTTTTTCTTTTTTTTTACTTTTTATTCTTCTTTTTCCACATAGAGGAGTCACAGATCAATGTAAGCATGGTCATCGATCAAAGTTCGTACAGGACGGTCGCGAGTCTCGATCCATCGATTCCATCAATTTCGTTTCATCGATCCGACAGGGACACGCCGAGAGAGAGCCAATACTTTTTCCTCGTCTAACATCGATAGCATTTGTACTTGGGCGGTATCAAGCTTAAGAATGCAGCCGAGACACGCGTCAGACCGGTTCGCATGGCGCAGAATCGCTCGTACTCGATGAAATCGACTATAAACGGTGTTTATGCGATAGTCCTGACATTTTTAAAGTTCTCTCTCTCTCTCTCTCTCGCACTGTCTCCTATCTTTTTCTATTTGTCTTTTCATCTGAATATATACAACGACCTTCTCGTGGAATTTTTGTGAGTTGTATAAAATCACTCTCGTTTATATCGAATAGAAAGAAGAGAAGATTGGATGAGCGCGAGAGTGCATTAGCATAACTCCGTGATCGAGTGTCGTTTGGAATATAACGTTTTTTCTCTTCTTTTCTTTTCTTTTATTCCGTTTTTATTTAACGCGATCGAGAATGATCGATCGTAATGTCGATGAATATCTTTAAGGATGAAGGATATATATCGTAAAGGAAAGTTGTAAATATATTCGGTATCTTACTTACATTATCGAAGAAAATGGAAAGAAGAAAGAGAAGGCTTCCTTTTGTCGTAGCTCTAGAAACCTAGATACCAAAACCGCTTAACCGCTCGTCGATCGGAAGAGGATCGACCGGATTAAAAAGCGAAGCCAAACCAGTAGCCATTGTCGCCGTGAAACCTCACGGAGATCGGTTTTAATGCCGCGAAATCGCCGTATAAACGCAGCGGCAGATAAGAGAGGAAAAGGTAGAGAAAGAGAGACAAATAGAGAGAAAGAGAAAAAGAAAGAGAGAGAAAGAAAGAATCTCAAACGAATCAAGGAGTGAAATTTTACCGCCTTTCACCATCCGCCTTGCCTTTTCGATCGAACCTGCTTCCGTTTCTTACGACGACACTTCTGCTTTTTTGCTCTCGATTGCAAGAAATCAAATACCTTTATCCACTACGATAAAACTAAAGGAGAAAAAATCCAATGAAAAATATGAAATCTGTATGTGCGTGCATGTGTGTGTGTTTGTAATTTCAGAAAAAGAAAGAGAATATTCGATGAAACGATCGATCGCGTGCTTCCAAGCTGGCTCCTCGTTATAACGTCATATTAACAAAAAGGGCTCCGGATGTGGTTCTGGTCGTAGAGAGACAGACAGATAGAGAGAGAGAGAGAGAGAGAACGAGAACGAGAAAGAGAAAGAGAGAGAAACGCCGAACGGCAGCTCTCTCGAGCGAGGGAACAAACTGCCGAACGTTATTTTTAGCCAAGTTTGTTTATTCTCGTCTTTGGCATTTTACTCGGATATCCTGTTTGATGACTAAACATTACACCCTGGATATCCCGCTGTGTTTCCTCCTTATTGCTCTTTTCCCTCTGAGAAAAGTATCGAGATCGTTTATGAGAGAGCTCCTCGATCGAATGGACCAACTCGATCGATTCAAGTACGCTTTCTATGTCTATAAATTCACAAAGTGAAAAAAAGAGATAGATACATAGATGATAGATAGATAGATAGATAGATAGATAGATAGATAGATAGATAGATAGATAGATAGATAGATAGATAGATAGATCGAAAGAAAGAGAAAAAAGAGAGAGACGATCTATTAATAGCTTCTTCATCGATTGGAGCTTCGATCGGCTTAAGAGAGCCGATTAGAAAAGAACAGCGGTTAGGAAGGGTTTAGATCTCATGGACGAATTTAGATGCAGCGAAAGGTAATATCGATCGTGTGCTCTAAAATTAAAGATCGAAGGATTCGGATCGCGGTCGTTAGTCGCCGCTTCCCTCTACCGCGTTACCGTTCTCTCTCTCTCTTTCTCTTTCTCTCTGTCTCTAAAACCTAGGCTCGCTTCCAGATTCGTCGACGAGCCTAGAGAGAAAGAGAAAGAGAAAGAGAAGAAGAAAGAGAAAGAGAAAGAGATAGAGATAGCACGGATACGAATATATTCATTCTCGGGCACTGGATGGGACGCGAGACGAGCGTGCGCGCGAGTGCATTCCTCGAGAGCGAGCGTCTTGCATTAGCGCTGGCGCCAGTACTCTCTTTTCCTCTGTCTCTCTTTCTCTTCTCTCTTGAGAAAGAAAGAGAGAGAGAGAGAGAGAGAGAAATGCTCCAGAAGGAAAAACACTTTTTGCGGTTTTATCGTCCCTATTCCTCTCCTTCTTCATCCTTCTTCTCACCCTCTCTCTCTCTCTCTTTCTCTCTCTCTTTTTCTCTCTTCCTTTCTCTTAGAGAAACTTACAGAGACTTATTCGAAGACGGCCTTTGCACCCTTTCTTCTCAAGAAGAACGCGACCCTCTTTCCCGATTCCCCCTTTTATTACGAGCGCTACGTAAGCCTCTCTAGAACAGGAGCACCATTCAAGTGTTTGCTTCCGTGGTAGTTTCGCGAACTTACTTGTATGGGCTTACAAGCGGAGAAGAATACAAGATTTCTTTTTCGCTTTTTCCTTTCTTGTTCTTTTTCTTCTTTCTTTTTTTTTCCTTTTTCTTTTTTCCCGTTTCTTTCCCGTGAAAAATTTCGTTATAAAAAAGAAAAAATAGATTTGGAACAGCGAAGAGTGAAGAAGTTGTTTTCTCGGGTCGGAAAAAGAAATAAGAGGAAAAATGTCGAAGGAATACGATACAGTAGAAAATGGCCGTCAATGTCGTTCGCAGATTTTTTTAATGTCGCAGGAGACTCGAAGGCGTCGAAGAAACGACAGGGTGCTCTCGTAAAATTTTTTCCTGATATGTATGTATGTATATATATATATATAGATATACGTATGTATGTTTCTCGATAGTATTGGAGGAAAGAACATCCTTCTTTACTCCTTCCTTCAGTCGGCAGCTAACGACCAAAGATGGTCGATACCTTCGTGCGAGGAGGCAACGTCGTCGTCGTAGCTATCGTGCGACAGCTGTCAAAGCCAGGATGGAGGAATTCCTTTGGTGTTCCACGTTGGACCTTGAACCACAATCTCTGGACTTATCGAGTTAGCCTTAAGGACGTAGTACGTTACATGTCCGAGATAACCGGTTCTAACTGCTTCGGACGATAACACTCGAGTTCGCCACAGGACGCGTCGCGTCTCGTCTCGTCTCGTCTCGTCTCGTCTCGTCTCGTCGTCTCTTTTAAGAAAAATTCCTTTTCTATTACTCACCTCGATACCTCGAAACTTCTCTCTTTCTCTCTACTTGTGTACATAATATCTACATGCGTTCCAATGAAAGAAAGAGAGAAAAAGAGAGATTTCGATGAGGGGAACGTAAAGTATACCTACTTTTATAATCGAATATATTTCGTTTTCTTTCTTTCTTTTTTTTCTTTTCTCTTTTCTCTCTTTTTTTTTTTTTTTTTTTGGTTAATCTTATCGATCGAAAATCGAATGTGAAAGACTACGTTGAAATCGAGTTTCTACTTCGATTCGAGTTTATGCTTCATTGGATCGCGCCAAAATTCGTGCGTTTCGTGTGGCCCTCCGGGGTCCGGTTGGTTGGTTGGTTGGTTGGTTGTCGTTGCTCGACGTGTTCGGAGCAAAAGGAAGGAGAATATAATAAAGGACGTTAGTGTGGAACGGCACCGCGGGAAATGGTCGATACAGAGCACCCAGTGACTGGTAATAAAACGAAACGAGTTTCGTGACCCGTCCTCGTCCTCTCTCGGCACAGTAAATTATCCCATCCTCGCGAAAGAAAAAAAGAAGAGAGAGAAAAAAAGAGAAAGAGAGAAAGAGAGAAAAAGAGATGGCTACGTTGATAATGCCATTGGAAGATAGGAGAGTGCATTCGATCGTAACTCTCGATTTTTCTACTCTTCGCATCTACTAGGACATGATACAACGTTATTATCATTTGGGTGCAGCGCGACTCGAAAGTCTTGTATGTAATGTCCGTGATCAACCGGTTTTACAAAACTCTCTGCGAAAGCCACGCGAACTTTTGCTTTGCGGTAGGGATGAATTTTTCTAACTAACGGTGGCAAACGGTCTCTAAGAATTTTTCAAGCGCCCCGTAAAAGCAGCTTTTACTTGGGTCTTTGCGTCCTTCGCGGTTCATGGAACGCATTCCTACGAACAAATCTCTCGTGATGGGTTTCACCTTTTGTCGGTACAAACGGCTAGCGGAACGTCGCTCTCTCTCTCTCTCTCTCTTTTTACCTGAAAGGACCCCGAATCCCCACCCGGCAAAGAGAAAGAGCAAAAGACCAAGAGAGAAAAAAAGAAAAAAAAAAGAAGAAGCTTTTGCTCGCATCCGTCCATTCGTTCGCCCGACGTCATGAGTAATCCCTCTGGAATTTCGCTGAAAAAGTACCTTTTCCGCGAACGAATCCACCGTAGTCTTCTTCCTGCCTCCGTTCTGTATCTCGATGTTTACCAAATCCTGTCTTTACTCTAAAACCCGACGATTCTCGTTTCCCTCTTTGTAAAGTTCTTAAACCACGATAGAGAAGAGAGGGGCGAGATTAGAAGGGAGGAGCGAGATCGCTTGCTTTTCAATATTTTCTCGTTTCTTTCATTCCGACGTAGTAGTGTTTGATCGTAGAATAATCTCGAAAGGTTTTGAAAAATATCGTCTATTGATTTTATAGCCTTGGTATTGCGATTAGGTGTGGCACGAGAAAGTCTCAGAGAGAGACCGATCTCTCTCTCTCTCTCTCTGTCTGTCTGTCTGTCTATCTCTGTCTTTCTCTTTCTCTCTTTATTACTACATTTCGTGCGAAGGTCGAAGGACACGGTATAAGAATTCGATCGTTGAACGATGATCGGGTTCCTCGATCTTTCGATCTTGCTCGGCACATCTCGGCTTGTGGATAACGCGGCTAACCTTCATCCGTGGACCGTTACTCTGCCCCATCGGGCCCTCCGGCTACGGCTATTCAGGTCTCTGGGTCCCCCATCGTCGCGACACCGAGCCGAGGACGCGCCGTCTCACGCGACTCGTCGTCTCTCTTGCGAGCGAGCGTCCTTCTTCGCGTTCCTTAGCTTCCTCGTGAATGCAGACCGAAAGAGAGAGAGAGAGAGAGAGAGAGAGAGAGAGAGAGAGAGAGAGAACCGGTAGCATCGCGAGACAATCGTGCCGATATGAATAATTGTACCTCTCGAGTTGCACCAGACACATTATTCTCTTTCTCGGAATAACTTTTAACCTTATAAACGATTGTTTATATAAATACGTAGGTACGTATGTCCGTACATATATATTTACGTTTAATCCTATTGCTCTGATGAATGTATGGTTATTAGAATGTACAAATAGAAGTAGAAGGGTCCGTTACTTATTTTAGGTTAAAATAGATATACAGAGAAGATCGTAGTAAAAGTCCTAGATTTAGAGAACTCTATATCTTGGTATACGACCGAAAGTTATTTTCGGTGATATCCTCGAGTTTGAGAGACACCGGTCTAAGCCTCCGGAGCGCTAAGGAATTTAGCTCATCCGACATCTCTCTCTCTCTCTCTTTCTCTCTTTCGCTGACTCGATAAAGAAAGAAAGAAAGAACGAAAGAAAGAAAGAAAGAGACACGACTCTCTCGTTGCCATCTTTCCACTCTCGAAGCTTGCTCTTTTACGAGAGACACATGTCGGCTCATTGCTGCTGCTGCTGCTGCTATTGCTGCTGCTGCTGCTGTTGGCTTCTCGCGTGACCGTCGGTCTTCCGCAAGTAGGCCATGTGCAAAGTAGGTCTCCTCAACGAACGGGGGGGCCCAGTTGAGCGAAGATACCTCGCGTCCATGTCTCGTCCAACGCGTTCTGGACCCATGTCGACGATCCTCCTCCTTCGCATACTCTTCAGATCTTGCCGATTCGTGCGAAAACGCAAGCCGATAAGTACGGGAAACGGTGTGTGGCATTTTCAAAGAGGAGGTCACACCACGTCGACTCTGAAAGCGGGAACAGATTTTAATCTTAATTGACTTTGATAATACCTTGGTAGAACGCCCAGAATAATTTTCTCTTTGTGTCCCGTAGAAGACTTCGATCGATTTTCGATTAAACGCGACGACGAAGCAGGAAGGGAGGATGAAGGGGACAGGGAAAGGAGTGGATAAGGAGGAACGAAGGAGTGACCGAGCTGAATCGACCGATGAAAATGTTTCCATATCCTCGATCTTGAAGCGCGTTCGTTTTCGAGAGTAACGGTATATACTATACTCTCTCGGTATGATTAGCCGAAGGGTCCCTTTCACGCGACGATATATCATCGGCACACGGCTCTCGTATAACGTCGCTAACGTAACTGCAATTATCCGTTCGCTCACGTGCAACGGCCTGCCGTCGTACGGCCTTCTCTTCTCGTATACGCCTTTACGAAAGGACTTCTTCGTGGTAATCGTGGAAAAGCAGGTTTACGAATGGCTTGATTTATCGGTACGGCCTGCCGTGCCTCGATTATCTCGAGACTTCGTCTTCGAATAACCCGCTGCTCCACTACTTTAACTTAAGAAGACTTACCGTTCTATCGGAAGCGTATTTTCTAAACATTACCTTCTTAGCCGGATATAATGCATTTGAATTGCGTAACCGCTGGCTTATCCGCGTCTGGTTTAATCCTTCTAATTCGAATTCCTTCGAACATTCTTTGTATTATTTTATTTATTTATTTCTCTTTTCTTTTTCTTTTTATGTAAACATGAGAAATCGTTTAAAAATGAACGTGTAACAAAATCAATCGATTACTTTGTCAAAACTAAATAATCAATTGTTTATAAATTATCTGAAAGAATAAATCGATCCGGCCTTGAATTAAAAATATTAAGATCGAATCTTTTAGAAACGGTCCCAATGGCAAATTACAAAAGATAGGCGATAGCGGCTGACTCACTTGGGCATGATTCGTCGAAGATCGAGGCGCGCGTTCACGCCCGACATGATTCAACGTCCGGCCGTTGGGCCCGCTTGAAATTCCATGGCATATTCCGCATGCCTTCGAACGCAGCCCAACAGTTCTTCGCATACAAAAGGGCCCTGTTGCTACGGAGCTGCTGAGCTCTCTCAAGGATGTGATAATCTTTGTTGGAGTCGTTCAACCTCCGACAATATCGTTTGGATTTACGGTAAGATTTATTATCCGATATGAGTGTCATACTCATTGTCCTATTGGTTATTTATTCGCTGGTACATTTGAAAAGTCATAAAGACCATTGTATAATTTCTTTCTCTAGTAACAATCTTTCACTTTGGGAAAGATACGATTCGGGTTAAATAGGCTAATAATGATCCTGACCAAAGGCGTCATTCGACACCGAAAATCTTCTTAAACCTGTAAAATAATGAAGTATGATTTACGAGCGTCGACATACCGATAATATATACGCAGGAGGAAAGTTAACGAGGACAGGCTCGATGGCGATTGGCAAATACGTACATACATACATGCATACATACATACATATGTACATACATATATATATATATATACACATATATCGAGAATGGTCGGAGAACACGCAAAGTTACAAGAAAGTCGATCTAGTTCGTCGAGTCTAACGGTGGTGAGGTGCGGTGTTATATGATGTGTTTGCTCGTAGTAGTAATAGTAATAGTAATAGTAATAGTAATAGTAATAGTAATAGTAATAGTAGCGGTTTGTACGACGGTGTGCACGCGCCTTGCGTTGACGACGATATATGTATATACGCGAGTGAAAGAGACCGAGTTGGAAAAGGGTTATTACTTCCCTGTCTCTGTAAGACACGTTGATACGTAACAGTATCACGGAGCCAACCAAGGCCGTAAATCAGACGGTTTTCAGGAGCTGAAGTTGAACTCGGTCTCATTAATATCGACGGCTTTCGATCTTGTTCGTCTCTCTCGTTTCTCTCTCTCTCTCTCTTCGTTCGATTTACTCGTTTACTTTAGAACGTTCTCGAAATAAGACATCGAGCAAATAACTGTCTCGTAGAGAGTAGGGAGTAAGCGAGAGATGGAAAAGTGGTCTAAAGCAGGGCTAACGGAAGGTTACTGACTCGGTTGAGTCATAAGGTGCAGCCAGTATGAACCGTAGGTCCGCCAAGCAGCAGTCAGCCCAGTCAGTCAGCCAGCCAGCAGCAACGCGTCGCTCTTTGCCACGCATTGTGCGTGCAGGTTGCACGGAGGGCTCATGAACGATGCGTATCTACTCCGACCACGTACCGTGAGTCACGTGGGAAGCATGCGTGAAGTTATTCGTCGGCAGGTTCGGCGGTTTTACTCCTTTGCCATCTCGTTCTACCTTCCTCTCGATCTCTCAGTTTCTTTCTTTCTCTCTCTGTCTCTTATCCACTCTCTTTCCACCACTAATATTCATCGATTCATCGATGTCTCACGGGTATCTCGCTTTCCATCGTATTTGTAATCTACTCGACAATATCTGTTTGAATTATTATTCTTAATGAAACTTACTTGGAATTTAAACGATAAGGAAACAGTTTATTCGTCTAATGACTTTTGACAAAGTTGATAAGATGTCTGATAAAACGTACTTATTTACTTGTTAATTTGCATTCGTAGAATGAAATACTCGTATTAGAAATACTAGTATTAGAAAGCCAGTTATTATAACGATCTCACGATCGTCTTTTATACAACGGATGAGAACTTTACGGTCATTCAAAAACTGTATGGCGTTGAGTAACGACTATGTGTCAATGTCAACGTGTTTATACAACAAGCGACGATAATGTTCTTTAATCCTAGCTACGGTGCATCGAACCCTTCTCTCTCTCTCTCTCTCTCATTCGCAACGATCGACGCGACGCGTTTCATTAACGATACTTCTCGAAAGTCATAGGGTGCGGGAGAGGAGAGAGAGGGAAGTCGTCGTGGTCTCTCGTGATCGATCAATGAAATTCCATCGTTATCTTTTTCTCTTCCTCGTCAATGCTTGATTTGTGTGCATCGACTCGTAACGATATATTCACGGTCGTTATTAATCCGAGCTGGCTAAAGTTCGATCGATTCTCAGGACTACTTTGCGTTTCCGCTTGATCGCTGCTAGACGATGTGGACCTTTATGACGATCACGTGAACGGTCAATAAAATCGTCGTTTCGATAACAGTCATACGACCGTGTTTCGAGCTGCCTCTGTCGAATAGATCGACAGAAAGCGAGTCTTTGTCGATAATTTTCTACGAGTCTCGGACGCGAGATAATAAAGAGAAATTACGATCTGAAGAATAATAAAAATTCAAAACGATTTAAATGACCTAAGGTTTTATCACGACTAATCGAGTTTCCTGTTCGGTCATGGGATATTGAACGTGTCCGAATAATTCGCTTGTAATTAGATCAAAGTGAATTAGTAACCCAGGTATGTAAGCCCCCTCGAAAGTAGTTAAGATCGTGCTACGACGTTGTGCATTTCAATTTTCCATTCCAATCGTTCCAATACTAAGGAAATTCTACGACGGAATCGAACGAGAAAATGGCCATTCGTCTTTCTCTCTTTCTCTCTCTTTAACAAGTTGCGTTCACATCCGGTGCGTTATGTTCGTGGACAATCCTGATTAGCGGTGACTTCTTCGAGGGTCTCGCGAGCCCTTCCAACAACTTCCTTTTCTCTGGAGTCTTTGCTTTTTAGCACGTCGAGGATACAGGATCTCCTTTGTTAGCACGCTCTCGTCGAAAGACTGCGGCGCGCCTTCGTTTGTCTAGGCCCAAGATGGCCGACGGCGATTTCTCAGGGAAGCCAACTTAAATTATAACTTGCACGATATGGACCCGATTGAACGGTCAATTGCCGGCATTATGTAAATATTTCGCTAGGAAGATGGCAAGATTAAATCGAGCCACGTACCACGGCGTAATAATGGAACGGAGAATTCCAATTAAGCAACGTTGCGGTCCGCACGAAGTAAAAAAGAAAGAGAGAGAGAGAAAGAGAAAAAGAGGGAAGAAGAGGGGGTTTAAGAGGGATAAAAGCGAGTCGTGCACGATCCTCATACTTATTATTATTTTCATATTCGACGATACTTACGCGTCGATCGCCATTATCGTTATTGCCATAAGTAATAGATAGAAAATCCGTTTCGATATAAATAAAATTTAAATGATTTTGAAAAAATTGCTCATTATGCGTAACGACTTAAGTACACCACCTACTTGAACCTTATTTCTCGCCATTGCGATAACTTCAAGTAGGCTAATGCGGTTTCTACGATGGAAACGCGCAACTTTCGGTCTTATCAGAGCACCGTAGTACCCTATTTCACACCGAGATTAATTCGAATTGTTCGCGACTGTAATGCTTTAACAAGTTTTTATCGTATCTTAATCGTAAGTGAGATTTCATTCGAAGTGAATTTTATTTGAATTTTGTAAGAAAACGTGAAGATTCATCGCCGATAATATTCGTTTTATTTTGAAATAAATAATACATTTTATCGGGGCGTTCGTTTTGAAAAGTTACAAACACGACGACGAAGTATATCAAAATTATTTATTTTTTTATTTCTTTTATTTATTTTTTTTTATTTTTCTTTCTTTGTAAGCAAGTTGTCTCGGTAGTGTTTCTTTCCTAACACGAAGCGACCTTAAATTCTTCTTCTTCTCTCTTACACAGACGTTAGAAAAGAAACTTTACACAATGATTCAGTAAGTGTTAGTGCGGTCGAGATCTCCGGTACAATGCTGCGAAACGATTTGCACATGAATGCGAGCCCCTCATCCGTTTTCAGGCCGGATGCATTGCCCGCCTTGCACCGGATGCGGTCCGTCCTCCGTAGAACAACCGCCTCGGCCAATTAGGTTAACTATTACGAACTCTTGCCCGCATATTTCTTATTTTCCCGCGAAATATCCTACAACCTTTGCACTTTATATCCGTCCTCGGTTGTAAAGATGGGAGAGAGGAAGGGTCATGCACGCTCGTCAAACAAAATATCCTTTTTAGTGATAAAAAGGAAAAATAATCATTACGGAGACGGAAGCGAAATTTGCTTTACTTACCTACCGTAAATTTCAAGGTTAATAATCTCTTACGTACAAATACAATTTTCATTATTCTTTTTTTCTGTCTCTTTATTTTTTTTTTTTTTTTTTTACTCTATTCTTACTCGTATGATACCCTATGTAATAAAGTCGATTTTCTTTTCGTTAATGAAATATAAAATAATATATAAAAAAAATATGATATAGAAATGATTCTTAAGGATAAGAAAGTAAGAAGGAAAAATATATTCCGATGAATCTTCATTCATTTCGCGGAATCAGAATGGAACGTGTCAAAGCACTCGCAGCGTGTTTTCAAAGGCGTGTGTAAGTACATGATAAAACGACATAAGCGATTTCTCTCGTTTAAGTGGAACCAATGTACTCTCGCGAGGAGAAGGAGGAGGAGGAAGAAGAGAAGAAAGAGGAAGAGGAGGAGGAGGAGGAGGAGGAGGAGGAGGAGGAGACAAGCGGACAGCTGCCGCAAAGTTTTGCGGAGTTATTAAAGAGCCGAGGCGAATAACGCGATCCCGGTGTTTACACCGTTTCGTTATTGCCGTTAGCAGCAGCAATAGCAGTAATAGCAGCAACATTATAGTTATGAAGGCGGCAAAGAAAATTGGCAAAGATCGTTCTAAAATAAAGTCTTACAAGAGTCTCGATTCGATCTTATAAAAGATTCTAGAACGATTGGAGGAATTATAATCGAGTAGGATTCACGCGTATCGTGACTTTCTTCAGGCTGTTCTGTAATGTCGCAAAAGGGTGCCGACTTTCGAAGATGCCGGCAAGGACGCGTATAATAGCTGAGCGAGCGAACGAGCGAGCAAACGAACGAACGAACGAATGACTGTAATTAACGAAGTCACGCTTAGTCGACCCGACTCAAGGTCGTCGTGCTCTTCGTCCGAGCCAAATTCGCGTTTCATCGCGTCGGAAAGAACGAGACAAAACGGAGCTAGAGAGAATGAGAGGAAGATACGGCGAAGGAAGAAATAGAAGAAGAAGATAAAGACGAAGGGAAGAAATAAGAAAAAGAAAAAGAAGAAGAAGAAGAAGAAAGGGAAAGAACAAGAGGGGGCCACCGCGAGAGATATCGTCGTACGCGATGATTCAGCCAAGCGCGTCCGACCGGATGCCTCGATTAAACGAAAGGCTATGAGAATTAATGCGGGAGTAAATTTGCATATTAAGAGTTACCATAGTACGACGACGTACAGGAACGACGATTATGGAATTGACGCGTACACGCAGATCGAAAGCCGATAAATAAAATAACTTGTAGATTCTCCGTTTGCTACTTAGAGCGTTCACCTAGTTAGAAATCGGGACTCCTTTTCCGATAGGATAAGAGAGCATACCAAAGAAGATTGCTCTCTTTACGACGTGTCCCTTCTATCTAATTGACAACGATAGAGAAGGACGATCGATCATCTCCGAGCGACGAGGAAACGAGTCCGATCCGTCTCGTTCGCGCACTTTGAAACGAGAACATCGTCTGTACGATATTTCCAATATCGTTTTTATCGTAAGACGACCGTACGGACTATTCTTGGATGGTAAAAGAAAAAAAAAGGGAAAAAGAAAAAAGAAAAGAAGGAAAGAAAGAAAGAAAGAATGAACGTGATCGACTTAGCGGTAAATCGATCTAGCTTGTACATATATCATTGAGAGGAAAACGCATAATAGAAGGAAGTAGTATTACTTAATCGAACGGCTATTGTGATAGTTGAAAGTCACGATAGGAAGGATTCGACAGAGCGGAAAGTAGGTGTATATGTATATACCGTAAACCAAAGAGATTTCGAGCGGGTATCGAGAGACGTAAGAATGGAAAAGGGATACGATTGTCCTTAACGGCTTTCGGTATTTATTTCCAATCGGGATAGATCGAGAACGTCGATCTCTTTCGACCACACCTCAACCAACCAACCAACCAACCACCCAACCAACCAACCAACCAACCAACCAACCAACCAACCAACCAACCAACCAACCAGTAGTTGCCTTCTCGATACTTTTGTTTCGAAGCATCGTTCGCATTGAATACGATGGCGGTCTCTTTCCCGTTCGCGAATGGCACGTTTCCGTGGAGAGTTTCAAGTCGCGCGAGAGCTTATCCATAAATTCAATGCTCCTGATACATCGTCTATACCTACCTCGTCGGTCGGCCTTTCACGGTGATAAACTTTCACGTCTAATCGTCGGTCTAAACCATCGAGTTTCTTCTGTCTACGATTACCGGGATCGTTAATTACATAATCAATCATCTCCAACAAAATAAGACGGCTTTCCAGAAAAGCCGTCTAACTCAATAATTATTTTACTCCCTGATATATAGCCTAACCGATAGAAAACGAACGCAGTTTAACGTATAAAGAGATACTCGTATACTCGATTTAATAGATGAAAATTGCTTTAAACATTCTCGCGAAGCGAAAGAGCAATCCAATGCGTTGTCGTTGGTCGTCTTCGTCCTCGTCTTCGTCGTTAAGGAAAGAAGCTATCACGATTAACGGATTATCGATTCGATTTCCAAGAATAGAGCGTCCTCAGGATGGTCAGCATCATCTGGAATGTCGCTCTTCCCGGTTGATCCCGGTTTCCCATCGTTGGTGAGTTAACTTGCTGAGCTAGCTAGCTAGCTAAGCTAAGCTAGCTTAGCTAGCCGACCCTCGCCGCATGGTCGCGTGAAAAACCAGTTCCTTTATATCCTCGAAGATACGAGCTCGTGCGACTAGGAAATGGGAATAGGAAGAGAGACGCTTAGTGAAACGCGATTTTCGAACGATTATCTCGTTAACGCGTTGAAAATCCATTTCCGTGAATTTCAACTCGTATTCGATTAGGTACGTGTAATTTAAATTGGAAATACTTATCTTATCTTTTCTCTTCTTTTTTTCCCCTTCTTTTTCTTAGTTTCTTTTTTTTTCTTTTTATTTTTTTGTTTACTTCTCAAGTATTTACAAAACAAACTCCGAGTTCTGGGGTCATTACATCGTCATTATCGATGGAAATTCAGTGCCGTAATTAAAGTTAGCTGCGATTCCTGTCTCGCGTATTTTTATCGTCCTTCATAAATATATTCCTCGTTTGGCTCATTACTCCAAAGATGTTTGTTTTCAGAGAAAGAGAGAGAGAGACGTTCTTACAAACGTTCCAGCGCACTTGACCGTGCCGCGAATCGCGATTGCCCACCGACAACCGGTTTTCTTCCATGCGTTTGCACCTAAAATTCGTGTTGCTTTCCATATTAATCAACGCACTCGAGAGGATCGGTTTTAACGAGGCACCGTAATCGAACGCCCACTTTGCTTCGCTTCGAGCATCTTTGATATCGTCGTCTCGTTCTTCTTCCTTTCCGAAACTTCCTCTTTCTCTCGTTCCTGTGAACGAATAATAATACCTTTTCGTTATAATAAATAACCGAGCAAAAAAAGAGAAAGAGGAAAAGAGGGAAAAAGAGAGAAGAAACTGAAACAAAGAGAGAGAGAGAGAGAGAGAGAGAGAGTTAAAGGAAGGAAGAAAAGCGACGGTGCAGATCCGTAACGAAGCACGATTGAAGTAATTACAACAGGTTTTAGTTGGGTTCTCGCAATTTCACGCGCTTGCTCATCGGCGAAAGCCGACGACGACAACGACGAGACGATGCAAGTTTAAAGTTAGGAGGACGAATCGTAGGGAAGAGAAGTAATAGAGACATGGCAATAATTAGTCGGGTAAGAACGTCTGTGTTACGTCATGTGACCGAGTTTCTAGTCTCGATGAATAACAGACGATCGACGTGTTGTCCCACGAAGATCTTAAACTTCATCTTAAGATTATTTATTGTAATATGGAATATCACAATGTATTAAAAAGATCTTCTTCACGGAGGATTTGAAAAATATTGTCAGAAGAAAGAAAAGGAGATGAAGACGAAGAAGAAAAAGAAGGACCGATGACTTAGCGAAAATAAATCATTTATTTCTTTCCGAAACGTTCTCACGCTCGAACTTACGTTCTATAAACATCCTATAGTGAAACGTTGGAAAACCAATCGAGGAGAATTTCTCGTGTCCGAAGACGATCTCGCATAGTCTTCTACTACAGTTCGTTCCACGTTTCGCGCCTTGCATTGGCGCGTCAACGTTTCTTTGTTTGCACGTCCGGCGCTTGCACCACGGTGAACGCGCTCCTCCTGTGCACTTTCGTTTTTCTTTCGGCCGTAAAAGAAGTAAGCGTCGAGTAAGTCGTCGATCGGTCACGCCGTTGTGAATCGCGATTAACAACGCTTTGAATGCCGCGTGGGCCATCGGTGACCCACGTCGGACTTTCTATTTAGAGGCCTTTGTGATTATTTTATGCGGAATAAAAATAATAATGATAAAAAAAAAAAAGATAAGAAAAATATGATCATGAAACGCTTTGTAATGTCTATCAGTTGATGCATAATTATCACGCATGTATAATGCAATTTTCATACGGTGGATCATCGATGGAGGTCATCCAACGTAATGGATCATTTTCGTATCACGAGGGAACGTATTATACTTATTTATTATCTTCATCTTATCAATTTGCATCTTTTAATTTCACTTGTCGTATCCTATTCGTCATTCACTCAAGATATATTAATAACGAATAAAACCTATTAAAAATGATAAAATGATCGGTCGTCAGCTGATATCAAAATCTGAAATAACGGTTCGTAATGTTGTTACGTACCGGAACATTCGTCGTGCACACTCTTGACGGTCCGTTGAACTTTTTCTAAAGGGTCATTTATTACTGTATTTATCCTCGAGAAATTCGTTGGATGACCGCTAAAGAAATAAAAAAGAAAAAACATTTGTTAATTATGACCCATGTTACATCTATATTACTATGTTAAACCTATTTACCTTTCTCTTTCCATTAATTATTTTTTCGCTCTTATAAATATCATATAACTCGTGTTTTACACTTTACTATGATAGTTAATAACGTAGATTATTTATGGGACACGTGGCCTATACTTAAAAATAGTTCGGTATCCAAGATGTTAAGAATGTCTTCTCTCTTGAACAGCTTCTCGTTGGTTGTTCGTTCTTTCGATCTATCGAAAAGCAAAATTGCTCCGAACTTTCGATGAATATAATATTATAAAAGAATAAAGAATAAAAAAAAAGGAAAGAACAATGAAAATTATCGATCTATACGAGACACAAAATTTTGCTCTGTCCCCTTTTCGAAATTTTCGTTTTCGAAACGAACTTCTTTTCGCACATACATATCCGTCTCACGTAAAGAAGAAATAAATTCCCCGTCGGAGTTTCAAAGAAATCGGTACCACAGGCGTACACCGTCGCTTGGTGGCTCGCCAATGAGGTTAGTGGGATTTGAGATTTTCGATAGCTCGTCTTGCTCGTCGAGAAGGCTCTCATCGTGCGCACGCGTAAGCAAGCGCGTGCGCGCGAGCGCACTCACATCTATCACGATCCACGCTAAATCGTGAACGTGATTCCACAATAAGAGAAATTTCTTTCGATATCGAACTAGAAACGTATATAACCCTATAATAAATATAAAACACACGTATCTATGGAAATATTAATCCATGATAATTTGATTTGCTTAAGTAGAACAATATTTTTAATTCGCGTATTTCATTTTCTTTTATTTTAATTATATGCTAACTATATAAATTATGGGGCCCTTAAACTAGTACGAAGTACCGTAAAGATGTTTGCACACTTTGAAAAGATAACTCCGTTTAAGCGGAGCGTCGATAATTTCTTATCGAGCACGTACGTAGAAGGATTCGAGAGATCGCTTCGCGGCAGTAAGTGAAAGGTTACAAACAAGTTTTCTACCTCTTTCCTCCCCTCTCAACCCTCTTTCTCTCTCTCTCTCTTTTTCTCTCTTTATCTCTATCTATCTCTTTATCTACCTCTCTCTTTCTCTCTCTCTCTCTCTCTCTCTCTCTCTCTCTCTATCTCTCTATGTCTCTGTCTCGTTTCTATTCTGTGTCATTGGTGTAATTTCAGTGGGTGTTTAATTTATGTTAGCCACAGGTTCGCCTCAACGTTAACGTATCCAAGGCCGTCGAAACGAAAGAATTCAAACTTTGCTAGGATTATTTTATTTTTTATTTTTCGTGCGCTCATGTTCATGATAAAACTTTTTAAAACTTTTTATTCTAGATTGGTAAAAGTTTAAGACGATAATATGTGAAAAATATTATTATTATTACTAGGATTTTACGATGAATTTCTAAAGGAAAATGAGACTTGCACTTTTTGAACCTATTGCATTAGCCTCGCTCCGATCTTATTACATCGACATTCCAGAAGGTTTGTTTTCTTGAAAGGGAGCAGATGAGTCGATTTACTTGGAAACGTCGAGTCACGATCGATCATAAAACTATTGCAAGACTTTTTCTCGTGAACAATTTCTGAAGAGAAAAAGATCGCCGAAAATAGTCAAAAGTGTTGAGAAAGAAGGAACGAAAGAACGGCTGGGGGAAAAAGAGAGAGAGAGAGAGAGAGAATTGCACTCATTCTTCTCTCTTTTTCTTTTTCTCTCTTTTTTTTCCGCGTCGCTTCCTTTTGGTCGCCCACGCGTCGCGAGTCACGCGCGTACGATTGCGCGTGGCGAGTGGCGCGTGACTCACTACTCGCACGGCGGACACTCGATTTGGTTTTCACGCGGGAGGGACAGAAGGCGCACCTTAATTTAACTCGACGACGCGTCTTCGTCTCCATCCTAGCTAATTATGATTCATCGACGGTGGCCAAGCCAATATATCGCTTACACGTATGAAAGATACGACATTTATGGAAATTTACGAACTACCGACACAGATAGGTATATATCAACAAAAACAACAACCGTTTTGGACAAACCGTTTTTGCAAAAAGTTAATCCAACTTCATGTGGATCGAATATGCGTATGAAATACATGACATTTGTAGAAATTCACGATAATCGTCATTTATACATACATATATATATGTGTGTGTGCAAATATGTGCACAAGAGCAACATTAGATAACGTGCGAAAGATTAAAATAATATTATAGTACTACTATTACTACTACTACTATTACTAAACTATTACAACGTTTGTTCGGCTCGAGGGACTATCTCACGCACGAGCAAAAGCCTTATCTATACGGAGAACGTTGGAGAACGGTCACGGGTTTCCTTTATTAATTCATTTTAATGGACTCAAGCGATAACCGGGTTACGACGGAGGCAGAAAGCAACGACACGAATTAATGCGCGCTCCATGAATGAGCGAAGCGTTAACGGTTCCTCTAACCACATTACGAAAGGCTATCTATTCTTTCTTTTCTTTTTTTCTCTTTTTTTTTTTTTAATTTATTTATTAGAAAACCGAGTAGAGATTGTGTCTCCTCGACGATTGGACATGCTCGATCGAGAGTATCAAGAAGATTTAGAGCGTCGAGTATCATGATGTGATGATATTCGACGACTTCCTTGATGGGAGATTTCTTTCGATTCGTAAGAAGAGAGAGGGGAGGAAAGCAAAAGAAAGAAAAATGGAAGAGAGAGAGAGAAAGAGAGAAAACGTTTTTCTTCGATTTAAAATGGAGAATAATAAAAGGAGAGATCGTTACTTTGATTCCACTGTAAAATTCACCTGGCCTTACGGTCGTTCCCCTGAGAATCAGGATTTCAAAGGAGGAGGAAGAAGAAGAAGAAGAGGAGGAGGAGGAGGAGGAGGAGGAGGAGGAAGAGGAGAAAGAGGGTAATGGAGGGAGAGAAGCAGGGAGAAAGGGCCGATAAAGGTGCACTTATCGTTCTCGCGATTAATGCGGACCAGCCGGCGAGTTCCACCACGAAGGAACGCGATCACGGTCGTCGACTTCCAAATCTCGAGCGAGGAGAAAAACGGAGTAAAAAGCAAGTCGCGCGATAAAAGTGTGCACGATCGACTCTCGAGTGGAAAGAAGAGAGAAAGAAAAAGCCAACGAGAGAGAGAGAGATAGAGAGAGAGAGATAGAGAGAGAGAGGAGAGACGAAAGAGAACACCCTCGGCGTCCTTCGGCGACCGCCACAGTTTGCTGACCCCCTTTGCAAAGAGCAAAAATCGATGATCGACCGAGAAGGACGAGAAAGGGCCAGAGTTGGAGTCAGAGGAGAAGAAGGAGAATGAGGATGAGCATGTGGATGAGGGTGAGGGTGAGGGTGAGGAGGAAGAAGAGAAGAAGAAGAAGAAGAAGAAGAAGGTTGGATCGGTCCTCTCCCTCTGCCGAAAACCGAGAGCACCGGAATGACAAGTAACCATGAAGGAAGCCAGTTCCTGGATTTAGTTTCCGAAGGCTATCGATTTTATTTATCGATTCGGCTTTCTGTAATGTCGCTTACGTGCTGAGAATGATCAAGTCGAGTTCACGCCGCGCGACTTGAACGCGGCGCCGTCCGAGCTAAAAATATATGCTGTCGTCGTCTCTTTTCGATCGACGATGCCCAGAAAAATGTGAACCGACCTCCCTCTCCTCCCTCTAAAGAAAAGAGGAATAAGAAAGATTATCGTTGACCCTCCGCGCGATCGTGATCTTTCATGCACCGGAATCGATTAAAATTATTTTCGTTCGTCGTTCGACAAAACATCAACCACACGAGATTAAGAAAGAAAGAAAGAGAGAGAGAGAGATGTACCGTATTTCTTTCTTCTTTTTCGAGCTGGACTGGAGCTTAATTAGCATCGAATAAAATATTAAGATTTAATCGAATCTCGGCGAATTCGTAAGTAAAACAGACGAAGAAGAAGAAAAAGTGGATGAATCGATGAGGGAACAAAATCGAGAAGGATGCACCGATACAAAACGTATCGCGGCGCCGACAGGGTCTCCTCCCATTCCGTTTTATTCGTGTCTGTCAGCGCGTCGGATTTTGAGAAGAGTCGTATATATACTTGCTCGTCCACCGAACCGGCCATATTTCAACGATCGACAGGAGGAAGTCAAAGCTCGAGATAAACGATTGTTGGATTCGAACGGGCTCTTCTCTTCCCGTTCTTTCTTCTTCTTCTTCTTCTCCTTTTTCTTCTTTTTCTTTTTCTCCCTTTTCCTTCTCCATCTTATCCTTCTTACCAACGAATGATTTTCGATGAGAATTTGAAGACGTCGTAAGAGTCGAACGTAAAAGAGAGAGAGAGAAAGAAGTAGTTTCGTCCGAGAGAACGAACGTCCGCTCCTTGACCTCGGTCTCATTTGGCTTGCAAATCTTCGTCTCGTCTAACCTCAGTTAAGAGAAGGAGATAGAGTACAGGCCGCGTTTCCAGAAGAGCGAAATATCGTTCGTAGAAACGGTCGCGAACGGTGAATGTCAGTGAGAACGACGTAGACTCACGATCGTTAGAAACCCACAACCACGGAGAGTCATCGAGTAATACGAATCGTGTCGTGTCGGAAAACGTTTTCACTAAGAATGAGAATCATCGTTCGATGAGAATCTGTTGTTCGAATTTGCTTCGACAGAATTTTTTCTTATCTTTATATTAATATTTTAATTACGAATAATTTCATGAGTTTAGCGATTCTTCGGTGCTACTTTTTAATTATTTCTACTCTCTCTCTCTCTCTTTCTCTCCATCATCTCTCTTCATCTATATGTGTATAGATGACGTTTCACTCCACTTTCCTACTAATTTAATCGTACGATTGGCCGAGAGTCGTTCACCCGGTCAACACCGTAGATAAACCGGCATCGAGAAAAGAAGGAAAACGAGAAGCTCGAGGAAACGAGAACGAGGGGCTCGTTTTGTAACCTGGGCGTTCTCTTAGAAGGTTAAATCCCACTGTGTATAGATCTGTATAGGTATATATCGCTTGTAGGAAAAGAACGAACGGGAAAGAAAAAAATGAAAGGAAGAAAGAAAGAAAGAGAGAGAGATAGAGAAGGAAAAGAGATAGAGACCATTACCGCTACGAATCGCGGCCGTTCGCTTTCCGTTGGTTTTGCCGTGCACACGTACTTACTTACTTACTTACGTACGTACGATAAAGGCCGCGAGCTAAGCAACGAACTTACGAATGAACGAACGAACGAACGAACGAACGGACGGACGAACGAACGAGCGCGCGATTCGCGTGAAAGTTAAGTTATCCTCGATCGAGAAATAAAAATTCTTCTGTGAGAACGGCTCGCGTATGTACGTCGTGGAACGCGCGTATACGTGGTAGCTAATCGACGCTCGGCGAGCATAATCGAGTGAACTTTGACCTTTCCAGGCGATCTCTCGTTCAACGAGATTGAAGTGCCGTTAAAGTCTTTCGCTAAACCGTTTGAAAATGAATACGTTCTGCGAAATCGTTCGAAGATATTCGCAAGGTCGTACGATGCTAATCTCCTCGAAAGGATAAAGGTAACTTATTTAACTTACGAACGGTCGAGAAGGAATTGAAACGAACGCTCGTGGAAAGGAAATCGTCGATTTATGAAAATGAAAAATGGTTCCGCTGTCACGTAGATGTACGTAAGTCTGTCCCCTCTCTAAAGTAGTCCGTTCTCTAAATCTTTTTCTTTTTTTTTTTATTATTATTATTACTATTTTTTTTTTATTTCTTCCTTTTTTTGTTCTTCTTCGTCCTCCTAGTTTATAAGGATATGGAAAGTGGATGATGCGGTTAAAGAAGAGAAGGATCACGTCGCGCGAGATTCCGTTTCTGCACAAAAATGACGAAAGAGACGGAGAAAGAAAGAAAGAAAGAGAAAGAGAGAGAGAGAGAGAAGTGCAGACGTGTGCGTCTCGTAGTTTCATTCCTACGTGAGATTCGCGAGGATATTCGGTGAAGGGAGGTCGAGGGGTCGGGGTCCACCTATAAAATTACCATTCCGCCACGATTCGAATTTTATTCGCTTATCTCTTTCTATGTTGTTGTCGTCATCGTCGTCGTCATGGTACACGCGTAAGTATGAGTCTACGTGCGGATCGGCACGCACGGCAAAATCAAAAAGGCTCTCAGGACCAAGATCGTTGAGCATAACGACGAAAGTGAAGTACGCCCGGGCCGTTATTTTATACGAGAGCCATCGAGAGCCCGAGTTATGGATCATAAAAATGCAATCGTGTACGTGGCCGCGCACTCGCGCGCTCTGATGAGGGTTCTGCAAAAGAATTATATGCATATAGGCGAATATATAGATTTATAGATCTTTTATTTCTCTTTTCTTTTTTTTTTTCTTTCGCTTTATAACTACGAATTTGTATTCATAGTTATAAATTATTTCGCTTCATAGTCGTCATAATAGATGCAGTTTAAAAATTTAATCATCTTAACTAGTTCCTCGGTCATACGATAGAGATAGAAAGAAAAGGAGATAGAGAGAGGGGGAATATGTGTGTGTGTGAGAGAGAAAGAGAGAGAGAGAGAGAGGCTTTAAAGCACTGCAACGAATAGCAGCAGCAGCAGCAACAGCAGCAGCAGCAGCAGCAGCAGCAGCAATAGCAGCGACTGGCTCGCGACACGATATCTGCTACACTTTTTTTTCCGGTCCATCTTGGCAAGCCGCAAGTCGTATCGAGTGTTCTGCCTCTTGCGTAACTCGTATATGCGTCGAAGTCATGAGTCGAAGGCACAATGCGGCTAACGAGCGATAATCGAGGGAAGGGGTGACGAGGGAGGAGGTGGAGGTGGTAAGAGGAATAGAAGAGGAAGGCGGAGGTATATCGCGACTCGATTTGCATCCCCCTATTTAATTCGATACGTACGTTCTCTTCTTTTCATTTAAAATTTCAAGACGGTCGTCGTTCTTAATCGATCGTCAAAATGATTGATCGATTCTATGAGGAACCGATCGATTACACTTTCAAAATCGATTTCAACGAAAGCGTATTTTCAATATCTCGAAGATAGATTAGAAAGGCTTAGCGAGTCTTGCATACATATATATATATGCATATGTATATACATATATAAATACATAGTGGCTGACTAACTCGCTTCGTTCGTTCAGGTCCTGCACGTATACGGCGTGCAACTATGAGAAGGTCACAAGAAGAAAGAAAGAGGGAGAAGAGGAAAAGTACTTCTTGTCCTCTTGATATGACACGTACGACCGTCTTTCGGACCTTTCACGTACGACTCGTATCATTGTCCGTCCTCTACCGGACATACTTATTTCCCCTTTCACGAATATTGTTGGATCGTTAAATCCTCTTTATCGTGATTTCACGTAATCCATCTTACTAATCTAAACATAAATTCAAACACATATTTCTATATATCTATGTATATACGTATATACGTATCAACTTTACATATTTTTCAAGCTCCATTAATGATAAGTTTCATGAAAATTCTACGAATGTCTGAGAACTAAAAGACAATCTTGCATTTCGACGTTAATTGAACTCGACGCAAGCGTCGTTTCTAATTCAACGACGAGAGTGCTACGTCGTAGTAGTTTGACTGACTTTATCTCATTAAACGTAGAGAGAAAGATAAAGAGAGAGAGAGAGAGAGAGACAGACAGAGAGGAAAGAGGAGAGATGGTAACGCGGAAATCCGAACGAGTCGCCATTAATTATGGCCCGGATCCCGTGGATAATTAAAGAAATTAGCGGATAAACGTCGAGGCGCGTCGAGTTGGATATTCCCTTCTTCCATTGGATTTCTCTCTCTCTCTCTCTCTCTCTCTCTCTCTCTCTCTCTCTCTCGCTCTCTCGCTCTCGCTCTCGCTCTATCTCACCCTCTCTCGTACCTCCAATCCAGGCACTCGTCTCACCCTGTCCGGTCTCATCGGTGCCCTTCTCTCTCTCTGTATTTCTCTCTCTCTTTCTCTCTCTCGAATGCAAATCCATTGTGCAACGAGTGCAACGGCTGGCTACGTGTATCCATACAAACTATACAGTGAAATTCGTTCCAGTTGCGTTCTCGTTGCTCGTTAGTCGATTACACAACACAGAACGTCGGCGCAACGTTCTACCAGACGGCACGATTTTTCTCTCCGACCTATCCGTTTTCTTTTCGTTCGGTTTTATCGCCCAATTACGTATGTTCTCGCTTAACGAGACTTTTCTCTTAACGAGGTAGAACGAACAAAGAGAGAGCATTTCTTTTTTTTTTGTTTTGTTTTCTTTTTTTTTTCATCTCTCTCTCTCTCTCCCTCTCTTTCTCTCTTTCTCTGTCACGCGCGCAAGAGAGAGAGAGAGAGAGAGAAGAGAGTCGTGTCCATTCACGACAGCCCAGCCATGTTCCTTTTCAAATTGTTAGATATTATCTGGAATTGTCTGGCGCGTGCGAGTAAACGCGATGACCGAAGGAAACACGACGTGCCTACGATGTCGTCGGGCGAGGATGTCGATGACCCTTGAACGTCGCTACCTTTGCGAGAAGAAGTAAAAAGAGAGAAAGAAGAAGAAGAAGAGGAAGAAGAAGAAGAAGTAAAAGGAGAAGAACATGAAGAAAAATAAGACCCCGAGGAGGAGGAGGAGGAGAAAGAAGGAGAAGAACATGAAGAAAAATAAGACACCGAGAAAAAGGAGGAAGAAGAAGGAGAAGAAGAAGAAGAAGAAGAAGAAGAAGAGGGAATACGAAAGGATGGGAAAAAAACGAACGAGTCTCTCTCTCTCTCTCTCTCTCTTTTTCTCTTCTCCAAAGAAAGAAGAAGGAGGACGAAGAGAAGAAGAAGAAGAAGAAGAAGATGAGCATGAGGATGAGGACGAGGATCCATCATGGAGCACAGTGTCCGCTTTCGAGCTCGGAAGCGAGGCGAGCTCACGAGGGGTCGTCGGACCGACTGGTGTGTTTAGTAGTTAGGAAGCTAATGGATGCCTTAAAGGACGACGGGTACATCGTGTTGCACGACGTTGGACGCTGGTCCCGGTGTTAGGACCGATTTCCTGGTGTGCCTCTCTCCTTTTCCTGCAACGAACATAGATAGCCCTCTGTTGCTTCTCGTAACCCTCCGTTTGACCTTGGGTCATTGATCTTCTACCGCCCTTCTACGTACAACGCACGCTCTTAATGGGACCGTGCCAAGTAGTTTCAAGTACGTTTCGTGCTTCTCTGCGAAAGAAAAGAAAAGAGATAGATAGATAGAGGAGAGAGAGAAAGAGAGAGAGAGAGAGAGAGAGAGATTCTAGTCGTGGCCTCCTAGGTGACGTGGGAAAGAGTGGATATTCGAACGTGAAAGCCAACCTCTTCTCTCGCAAAGAAGAGATCGAGACAAGGCTCTTCCTCCTCTATAAAAAGAAAAAAAAATTTAGCTGCCGAACGATTTTCGATAATATAAACCCAATACCCAATACCACTTATGCCTACAGAACTTGTTAGATTTATGCGCACGAAGGCTATTATAAATTGTAATGTTCGAGATGCCTGCCTTCCTCCCGATTGGGACGAACAGATATACGCGGCACTTTCGCCGACGTAGGACGGTGGAAAGTGTCGATCCTCGAGACATCGAGGAATGCTGATCTCGTTATGGAATAGTCGTGTCGTCTTTATCGCTGGACTTACTCGCGGATTGCCGTTTGCTTCGAGTTTGGCCGTTCCTGTTTTAAACCTACCGGGTATCGTTCTTGTTCGCGCATCGAGCTCACCGATTCATGATGATGATGAGATCCTTTCGTAGTCACGGAATATCGCACTCGCGTCGAATGATTAATCGGTGACGCGAAAAGAAGCTCGAGGAGAAACGAAGAGGAAAAAGAAAAAGGAGAGGAGGAAGAAGAGTCAAAGAGATGGCGACAAAGAGATAACGTTGCTCGATACCTTCTTCTGTATGTTATTCTCCGTGTTCTTCCTTTGCTACACCTGTATGTATGTGTATATATATTATATATATATATATATCTTTCTTCCCCTTTTTCTTATTGTTGTACGCATGTGCAATGGTAAGGGATACACGAACAAGCGGCTATAACTCGAGGAAAGACGCTTTAATATGCGCTCGAAAAGTCATACGCACTCGGACCCCGCGTGCACGAGAGACGCCGCGGTGAAAGTGTATACTTTCTACAGCATCCGAGCGACTACCGCGTTAAGCCTCGCTTAGAACCTTTTCCCGTCTCGAAATCGGATTTTTTACCTGCCGAGGAATGCGTTCGTCCCTCTCCTGTTTCTCTCTTTCTCTCTCTTTCTTTCTCTACCTACGTTTTTCTCATAATTGACTTTTTGTTTTCCTTTTCTTTGAAAGGTAAAAGCGAATGGAATTTGCAAAAGGGAAAAAATAAGGACAGGACCGTAAGAAAATTGAATGTTGTTCTCAAGGTACCAGGAAGAAAATACGAAATTAAATTAATAAGTGATATTATTGTACGAGACGTTCGAGATCACATGCATTGAAAATTTCTCGTGTAAAAATATGAGGGAACAGGGAAGGTAATTGATACTCAGCTAAAGTAGAGTCGTGACTGCAGTTTTAAAGACTCAAAGGCTCCGGAAAAGAAGGCAACTTACAAATAATAAGCGCCTGTAGGTACTCTCGCTGTCGGCTTCTCGAGAAGAAGGGGTCGATGAGACTCGTGAAAGTATTTGTTGCTTCGCTAAATATTAAAGCGTAGACATTCGCGGACAGTAAGGCAGTGGAACGACGAAAGCGGCAGCCGGTCAAGGCCCCTCTTTTATTTCGCGAGAAAGAATTTGTCAAGATATTAGAATACAAAAATTCTATGTCGATCATAGATTCTATACCGATCGTAGATTATATTCTTAAGTGAATAATAAATGAATTGGTCAGGACGTAAAGGAGATAATCCTTTCGAATGATATTATTTATCGACGTTAAAGTAAAAGAATGAAGTTTCGTGTAGAAACGATGATGCGAAAAATTGTACAACTTCGACATGGATCATCGATCGAGAAATCAAGGCGGTGGAACGATCTACTTATATCTCCCTCTCTCCCTCCCTTCCCCTCCCTTTTCATTCGAATCCAAAGCGTTAATAAAAATATTCCTTGGTAGCAACGATCCCCGTGCACTTTTCTTTGTGCTTCGGAGAGCTCGTAAAAGTCCTTAAGTGCTACGACTCTCTTCCTTAGATTCTCTAGGCTTCTCCGGTGACTCGTGACGTAGATGATACCAAAGAGTAGCGGTGAACAAAGAAGCGAAACTTCGATGGACCACCGATCTCTCTTTCTTCTTCCGACGTCTTCCAACTAAACTCTTCCACGCGTAAAATCGGTCTGTCTACCCGGACTTTAATCCTTCAAAAATACTTTTCTACTTTCTTTTCTACTTTCGTTTCCTCTTTGTCGGGAAACGAGAGAATATAAGGGGTAAAGATTTTCTTGCGGAGGACGATCAAGAAATAGGAGAAAAGAAAATGCGTCTTTGAAGAAATTTAATTCATTTTCTTTCTTTCTTATTCCAACGTAAGGGATAATAAGGAAAGAAACGAAAGGTTCCCGATTAAAATATCAGTCACGCGATATCTTTAAATATGTGATTCACATTTAAAAAAAAAAAAAAAAAAGAAATAAAAGAAAGAAAAAATAAAATAAAATAAAATAAAAAAAAAACGAAGAAGAACGAAAGGAAAAAAAGTCTCTCCTCATTCGCTATTCAAGACGTGCCTTTCCAAGGATCCAAACTTTCGATAAGAGCTTACTCGGGAAAGATACATATATCGCGAAGTAAATGTTCCGCGAATTGTACTCCATTGGAATATGAAACCAAATCATGATGATTCACGTCTGTGTCTGGTGTATATGCATGTACGTACGTACATACGTATTATATATATCTCTACGACATATTATATGGAAGAACATTGCGAAACGTTAATCAGTCCTTAGAATTCTATGACATTCGAATGAGATTTTCTTCGCGGGAGGCATGGAATTCGAAGAGCAATATCTCGATAATAATTATCGACGAAGAACAGGATTGGTTGCAAGGACGAGAAGTCATAGTCCAAGTAAAGAAGCCGCCGATGTTTTGTCGCGTGCTGCCTCCTCATCTTCTTCTTTGCGTTCATAAACGCTCTCCTCTCTCTTCTTAGCTTCTGCCGAGACCGATCGCGGACGAAGAAGATGAGAGGGCGTATCCGGTGTTTCAAGGCTACTGGAACGTGAAAGACGCCGATAGGATCCGCGCGTTGCTCGTTAAAAGACGCGCGTGTGCACCATTGCGGCTGCAATTTCCCTTCGAAAGGATCGCAGGAAGCGACGCTTCAACGAATTAAGGACTTTACGGATTGGCGCTCGCGATAGTTGCTTATTACGTTCCAGCAGATCGATAATGCTACAAAAAATATATTTATTGTTCCTACAGTCAGGTGCTTTCAATAGTTATATATATATTATATATATATACATACCTACGTATATACTTGTGGACGATATCTTTTATAATACATAGTTTTTCCAAACAAAGATAGACAATTTCCTGTCGTACTTTTTATAATGAATTTTATTATCGTTATCATTAATCTTATAAGTGCTTTTAAAAGCTTTTTATTTTCTTTTCGTTTTTTTTTCCTTTTTCTTTTTTTTTTCTTTTTTTCTTTTTCTCTTTTTCAAACGCAAGTGCTGAAGAATGGATTGCCATTTACTTTTTTTATATTAAACTTCTCTATCGTTATCGATTGGCAATTTTGATTTTGTAGGAAGCCAAATGTTGTTGTTATAAATATTATAAATCCTTGATATTTCCTCGCTTGTTCGTTAATCATCGAACGGACAAAGTTTTTTTGAAATCGTCCGCCAAAACAAAAAAAGAAAAGAGAAAACAACTTTCCGACAGACGGGTGTAACTTTTTTTTCCCTCGTGGAAAAATGCAGCTCGCCAGATTTCACGCATAAATTTGAGGAGTAATTAATTCCAGAAGTAAGGAGGAACTGTTGGATCGTTATCGCCACAGCCGTTGCCAGGAATTTCTTCTACGTTCATCGATAAAACGAGAGCCCTTCCTGCGGACATTGTCCGCAGGTGCTGTGCACTGCTAATAGCTTTTAAAGTTGCGTTGTTGCAAAGGGTTAAAAAAGTAGGTACGTTGACGAGAACGGAAAACATGCTGTGAAAAAGATTTCGATGGTGGAACGATGGTAAACGAATCGTTTTATTCCGTAACATCAAAACGTTATAGAAATTTTTTTATTGCGATACAAATCCTTGTCAAAATGTTAAACTTCCTTTGTAAAGTTTATCTTCTATTTTTTTTTTTCTTTTTTCTTTCTTTTTTTACAATTAGTTTCTCTCTTTCTCTCTCTCTATAATTACAAAATACATAGCTAAAGCATCACGTGACACACACACACACACACACACATTTATTATAAAGAAGAAAGGAATAAGAAGAAGATCGATTACACGCTTATCTCAGTGAGAAAGATACCGATCGATCTTTTCTTCTTCGTCTGGCAAAATGCGGAAGATCAAAGGCGTAAAACTCGTCCGAGCATGCCGCTAAATCCACAAAAGACGCGATCAGAGTTAGAAACGCAAAATACGCGACGTAAAAGCCTCCGTTGTATGATACGTCCTCTTCACATTATGCATATATGCTATACTATATATATATACGTGTATAATGTACGTACATACACACGTACATACACGCGAATAAGAGAGCCTCTTACGTTGCGATTTTCGAGCGCAATCAGCCGCGAGATGTGCGATCTCTCTGATCTAGCCGCGCTCCGTCACATCTTCAAGTTACGAGAGAGCAAAAGAGAGAAAGAGAAAGAGAGAGAAACATAAAGAGAGCGAGTGAGAACGCACGAGGATTCAACGAAGAACAAACACAGAACATGGAGCGTGGGAGTTCGACCCAAGCAACCTAGGGAAATCGAGATCACGCGCATAGCAAAAGCGAGACACCATGTAGATCCGTGCGATCTCTACGTGTGTTATTTCGCGTACCAAAGCTTCACCCTGTTCCAACTTCCTTATTCTCTTTTTTGTCTGTCTGTCTGTCTTGCTTTTTCTCTTTTTCTTGTTAAAAAATTACTTGTTCGTTTTCTTTTTATCTGTATATCAACGTTTAAACATAAATCAATTTTACATAATTATTTGTATATACATATTTCTGTTTACAATACATATCTACTATACTATTTTTTTATCTCTTTCTTTTTTTTTAAGATATTATCAAACTCAAATTCATTTGTCTCTTTGCTTTTCGAATCGAGAAGAAGTCTGCCGACTATCGCTTGTTGCTGTATTATTATTTCTCCTGAGCACAAACAATAGAGAAAACTTTCTTTATGAAACCTCCTGGGATAATTCATTTATGGATGGTACATTTTCATCTCTTTGATTCGATGACGACGAGGAGGAGGTTGATGGGTAGGTTGGAAGGAGGGAAAGGACAAGAGAGGGGACACTAAGTAAAAGACAATGTTTTGCGAAGAAAGAGAAAACTGTTCAAAGATAATTCGTCGTAAACGAGCCGAGCAACGTATATTTCGAGTGTTATCTGTGTCGGTGTATCGAAAGAAAGGAAGTTGGCGGCCCGCCGTGAGCATCGAGCGTGACGGAAAGATAAAAGAATCGCAAAAGAGGGAGAAAGAAAGAGAGAGAGAGAGTGTTGTGAGAGAGGGAGAGAGAGAGAGAGAGAGAGAGAGAGAGAGAGAGAGAGAGAGAGAAAGAGAGACGAGCCTTGCGATCGATTTTCGAGACTTCACAAAAGCTTGGTCCTCGTCTTTTACGTTGTTTCTTTTTTATTCTCTTTCTTGATATAGAACATCACTGAAGCGATCACACACACATACACAACATATACAGATAGGTATTAGATACGGCGAACCGTGTAACAGCCTGCAATTAGAACGTAGATAACGAGTCGATTCGATAAAGACTACCCACGATCGTTCATATTCGCGTTCGCCAACCTACATACCTAGACGAACAGTGACTTTCAGCGTTATCTACTTTTATCAACTTTTATATTATATATTGGTTCTGATACACGCACGTACATACATATTCCTGCAGATGTTAAATCACTCGACACGATTATTCTGTTATATTTTCGATTGTCTAGGGATATTGTTAAATACTTTGATTGTCGAGTCACTTTCACGATTTCACAAATCGATATCTAACATCGTGCTTTCTTTTCTTTTTGTTTAGAATAATAGATATTTTTTATTTGTTGCGAATTATAGGAATATATAGAATGTCGTAATATTTGTGCGTGGGTATTTTAGCGTTGTTTCTTTTCTTTTCTTTTCTTTCTTTCTTTTTTTTTCTTATAATAGATAAAGAATGTTCACAGTTTTTGTATCAAATCTGACGCATCGAATCTTACTAAATTAATAAGAAATTTGAGGAGCAAAGAACGTTTGATCGTAGGTTGAACTTTAGAACTTTTCTTAATAGAAAAATTTTCATTCGTTAAAGGATTTATTATGGTTGTGGTGAAATAATGATGGAACTTCGTCGATCGTGCCAAAGTATCTCAACGAAAAGAAAAAGTATGGAGAAGCGTGTGGCCGGTCGATGAACCGGCTTAGAATTTCTCCCTCTCTCTCTCTCTTTCTCTCTCCTTTTTCCGATTTGCGGTTCACTCTATAAGACGCCGCGACGACGTTCGCGAGCCCACGTGGACAATGGACCTCTAATGACGCTTACTTTGACACGGTGTGTTAAAAGAGACGCGCGCTCAGTGTCATTTGTTACGTCTCTGTCCCTTTCAAGAACGACGCTTGGACAATGTCGTCATTTTTCATTTGGCACCTAATACGATCGTTTGTTGTTTGCTCGAGGAAATGTACTTACAAGATCTTCGATTATTTATCATCGATCGGGCTTTTATGTATAAGCCAAGCCACTTTACCTAAGGCTTTTCAATGTGAAAACCGATACTATGACTTTTGATATATTATATTTCTTTTTTGTTTCATTTATATACATATATATTTTTTATTTATATCAATGATATATATATATGTATCGTCCTTTCTCACTCACGTTCGATCATTTCCAAAGAAAGTCGATAACTCTAAAATTTGAAGATGAAATTTAATCGGTAGTAACGTGACAACGATACAATGATTTCACTGCGAATTTGTATTAAAAAGAGATAACTTCTTTTTCAAACGTAAGATATCAATAATTTGTAAAAAAAGAAAAAGCAAGAGAATCCTTTTTCACGTCCGTCACCGTTTGATACACGAAACGAGAATAGAGAGGAAAATAATTATTTGCTAATTCGATCGAAAGAGATAGAAATTTATAGATACGTTAGACAAAAGCAGGAGTTCAGTGACATCGACTCGTATTACGAGTTTATTGCATGGCGGCCGGTGCGCAGCGTTAGAATCGTAGAAGGTTTCACCAGCGGCGTAAAATCCTAGAAACTGGGTTTTGTCGGATTACGTTTTCCGTCCTGTTCACGCCACTTTGTTTTTATCACGAGAAGAGAATCTCGAGAAAAGAGAATGAGTCGAGAAAACGGAGTACCGTCCGTTTCAATTAGCTGCTTACCACCTCCGCAAATGTAAGCTATATATACATATTTACTCATATATGTATGAATCGTTGTTATATGTATATATATATATATATATATACGTGTATATATATATGTATATATAACAAACGCGTACACTTGGCTTACTTCCTTGTACTATACGAGCTTTTATGTAATACGGTGAGCTGGTGCTTTCACCGATGCTCGAATTTAGGCGCGAGAATCGAATTGAACGAGAGCAGTACAGAGAGCCCCCCGGTGCATTGGCCGAGTCGAGTTCTCGCTTTCTAGAAGATTGTGTTTAGATCATCGGATTGCAAGGGAAGTCTCTGTTTGAAAGGAGAAGCCAACCTCGAGATTCACGGTTCATCGACTTCAAGAATGTCGTATTCGATATCACGATGTTCGAATTGAAATCGTTGGAATGTCGTTCCTCTGTAAACTTACATTAGTATACGCATGTGTGTGTGTGTGTGTGTGTACGTGTAGGTATACATTTATGTGCGTATATGTTATATATACAGGCTTGTCGCGTATACCAACATCAGAGTTTCTTTGTTGACATCTCCGTTAGACTAGTCTCGTTCGATAAACAAACGATGTTAGTCTACACGAAGATACGAGATGGTACGGACGGTGACTCTCTTAAATGTTTACACGTATCTTATATATTACTTCGACGATCGATAATTTTTACATTACATCTGTACTCGATTACGAGACTTTCTTACACAATTTCTCTCTTTTTCTCTCCCTTTCCCTCTCTCCCTCCTCTAGACACATCCAAACGATAATTCCTTAATCTCTCGTAATTCGATCGAGGAAAGGAAGAATTACGAAGGAAGATTAACAACGCGATGGCGGACGCGTTGTGTTAATACCTAACTTGGAAACTTTTATACAACTTAAAGATTACTACATAGGATCGGTTGCAATTAAGAAAAGCATTAAAGAACCGTATTCCTTTTTAATTCACGGGTGAAAGCAAACGAATGGTTTAATCGAACTTCCTTCTCTTACGCTGTAATATTCTTCCCATTCCGTTGTGAATGAGATAATAAATGATAAAAAAAAGAAAAATAAACGAACGAGGACTTCATTTCTGAAGGTTGATTTTCTTTATTTATCTTTTTTTTTTCTTTCTTTTCTCCTTCAGGGGCAAATACGCAACGGTGAGAAGATGCCGAGAGAGATCGAGCGGAAGGCAGTGGGCCGCAAAGTTTCTAAGGAAGAGACGACGAGCTCAGGAATTGAGGGCGGAGGCACTTCACGAGGTCGCGGTGCTGGATGCCGCTGCTCACTGTTCTCGCCTCGTTTCCCTCCACCAGGTCTTCGAGACCAATACCGAGATGGTTCTCGTCTTGGAACTGTAAGTCTCTTCCTAGTATCTGTGCACATATATACTGGACTCGCTCTAACTGTACTTCTCTATGAAGCGTCATGCGGTTATTTCTTTTCTCTTTCTCTCTGTCTTTCTTTCTGTCTTTCTTTCTGTCTTTCTATCTGTCTTTCTCTTTTATAATACATACATTATAGACTGACGCGTACGCGTTTTATATTATTAGATTGTGCAAGCATTATTTCTAACGCAATCATAGTGGATATATTAAACGTTACGTAACGAACGTTACCAATTTATGATACCTTTGTGTAATGGTGTAATATGAATATTTCGTATTATTAGCTTTCTAAACAGTACTTGCATTCGTATGATTCTATCGTTCTTTTTTTTTTTTCTTTTTTTCGTTCTAATCGATTGACTCTCGTATATATATATATCGATTATTTTCTTAAAGTTCGTGTTATATATGCCTCGTTGTTACGTCGGCCGAGGTAAAACCTGGATTAATCGCTTTATTTTCTGCTGTTCCGCTCATAGGGCACCTGGTGGCGAATTGCAAATGATATTGGATAGAGACGAAGTCCCAGAAGAACGGCAGGTTGCGAGATTGTTGAAGCAGATTTTAGACGGTATCGCCTTCCTGCATTCTCTCAACGTAGCACACTTGGACATAAAGGTAAGTGTATTTCAAATACATACATACATATACATATATGAAAATCGTTCGAATTCCAGCATATCGAATTGCGATAATAATGTTTGTTTAAAAGACAAGTGCGTCGTTCTGTTTATATTTACATTAATCGTTATGTTGCGCAAACGTTTTCAATGATAACACCAAGGATTCTTTGAAGGCCATTTCCAAATTATATATATATATATAAACACGTATCTTTATTATTATATATACATACATACATATATATATATATATAATAATAATGAAGAGTGAAATGAAATATATAAAATAAAAAATACATAGCGATAGCAGAGAAGATAGGCGATAGAAAGGGGATAAAAATTCTTCGGCTTTATCTCGAACGTTGACTAGCGAGGGAAGGGATATAAGATTTAGCGCACCTCGTTCCTCGACCTTATCTCTATCTTAGCATTCTGTTAAAAATAAACATGGAACGACGATAACGTGGAAGGCAACGACGACGATTTTCTTCTTCTTTTTCTTTTTTTTTTCTTCTTTTCTCTTCTCCTTTTTCTTTTTCTTACGGTTGGCGCAAATAAAACGTGTTATCTCTCGATATATTCCGTAGAGTCGGCGAATAAAGGTTGCGAGAAAACAAAGCTCGCGGAAAGTTGGCGAACGAACGTAAGAGAAGATGCCTTAGGTAAATCAAATCGCGACAATATCGTGTGCCTTGAATCTTGAAAAGGAAAATGGAAATAGAAAAAGGAAGGAAATTTTTTGGCACGAAATATAAATTGCTACGGTATTTCCTAAGAATCTTAGCGTGTGTTCGATCTACTACCTGTTCCGCATGTTGGACTCTGATGCGAACGACCTACATAAATCGTTATGTAAACACCCGTCTTCTTTGCCAAAAAATCAATTCGCGCGATGCATGCTATAATTCTACCGGCTGTGCTCATTCGACGATTATATAAGAATCCTCCCACATACACATACGATGAGAATCTTAAGGGATATGCTTAATCGTTTCAATGTTCTCTTATTATAAATTTTCTCGGAAATTAATTTTAATTTACATAGTTTTTTTTTTTTTAGTGTTAAAATATGTATCTATATAGTACCTATGCTATAGTACCTATATAGTATATATATATATACACTATATATATAGGTACTAGGACTATCTTGCTCAAGAGTTTTAAAAGATAATCTTGGAAGATCGACGTAGGGGACGTTTAAAAAATCTATATTTCCTCTTTGCGAACAAGAAAGTCTCTTATAAGAGATAGTGCGAACACGTGCCAACGATGGAAGTGAGATGGAATGGGATGGGTGAGGAGGAAAGGAGAAGGGGTGGTGAGAGAAGAATTAGTAAATTCACAGACTTCTCATCGGCAAAGAAATTCTCAACGAGATACACGTCTCTATGGGGTGTTTCTTGGAAGAAAATATTTTTGTAACCGACGTCGAGGGAGTCTACCGTCTCGGAACGATTCTTCACGAAAATAAAGTCCCTATCTTTCTTTTTACGCGTACGCGTGTGGTCGCCATTAACTGCTGATTTTTTAATTGATAAAATTCATTGGAATTCTCTATTTGCTTTATCCGTCTCTTTCAGCGTCTCTTTCAGCAAAAAAAAAAAAAATAAATAAATAAATAAAAAATAAAAAAAGAAAAAGAAGGACTAATGAGAAAAGAGGTAGGCGAGGAGTAGTATTTTCTATTTTTAGAAAACGGCCGACTCTCACCGGGTTATTTTGACTGGAAGTCTACTATCATTTATCATCATTGATCCGTGGCCTTGTCGGTGAAATTCCCGCTTGAACGAGTCGGCAATTATACGCTCGCAAACGTGAACTCGACGATAAAAACTTTCGACGGGTGTGTAAAATCGAGCCGCGTGCCGTCCTATCTCTAATGAAAGAAATGGAAAAGAGGAAGAAAAAATAAAAGAGAAAAGTAAAGAAAATCGATCGAATTGATAGCTGGTTGTCGCCGTTTGAACGATTAGTTCGATTATTCGAATCGAGGAGCGACGATATGTGAAAGTCCTTCTTGTCGATGATAAAAAAAGTTTCGTCTTTTAATTTCTAATATTTGAAACGAATAAAAAGGAGAATGTCACTTTCGAAGGTGGCTCGTGCGTGTCAAAGAAAAACCCTGAAGGAAATATGTCGTATTTGGAAAGAAGATAGACAAGGTATTAAAAAGAAAAAGACAGAAAGAGAGAGGGAGGAAGAGAAAGACGATCCGTGATTGAAAATTTGCATAAAGTTAGCGAATCGTTCGTGTAGGTGTAAGCTCATACGTATACGTATGTACGTGTTTATCGATTATCGGAGTGATCGATATGGGTGAGCCAAGGCGAACGAGTATTAATAAAATATTCTGTCGGCCACAAGAACGACGACAACGATAAAGAAGAAGAAGAAGAAGAAGAAGTAGAAGTAGAAAGAGTAAAAGACGTCGCCACACACATCTCGTACATTTACTTACTTCACCCTTCCTCTTTGGTCTTTTATTCTTCTTTTCCTTCCTCCTCCTTTTCTACTTCTACTTCTCCATCTTCTTTCTCCTACTCTTCCAACATTTCTAACCGGCAACAAGACGGTGAGATTACGAGTTCGCGCTCGGTGTTATGCAACGAGCTATCGTGCCTTCTCGTCTTTCGTGAAAATCGTGCGAATAATTTGCCGAGACAGCGGTACTGAGGCAAATTGGAAGCCAAGCAAAAGAGGAACGTATCGAAAGGAAAGTGTGCGTGAATGGAATGTCAGAAAAGAGAGACATCGAGAGAGAGAAAAAAATAGAGATGTACGCATTGAGATGTTTTAATAAAACAGACGTGGCAAATAAGCCTAAGAAAATGTTTCTCAGTCATTTACATAAAGTCCGAAGATAGACGAGTTATTCTTCGAAGAACATTCCAAACGACATTTCACATATTTCGTAACGATATTGTCATAATATTAAATAAGTTAATTTGAACTTTGCCTCGCATCTTTTCTTTTCTTTCTTTCTTTCTCTTTTTTTCTTTTTTTTTTTTTTGTTTCAACCTCGTAAAAACTCGAATTCGCGAGTTTCTTTGTAACGAACGAAAAAGCAAAACAACGACGTAATCCGTGGAGACCGGTTCGCAACGACCTTTGTCATACTTTATCAGCTATTCAACGAACGTTCGATAAGGAACGGTGCGAGTTTATCTCGATGCGATAAGATAGCGCTTGTAACTTCGAGATACGCGAATCGCGATGCACAAGAGAACGCAATTTTGCGACAGCGACGCGTTAAATCTTTCCTAAAGCTAGCTATTATTTTTCTTCCCACTAAAGAAAGTATCTTTTACGTTCTTTGCAATGCGATTAGTTTATCAAAAGAAAAAAAAAGAAAAAAAAAAAGAAGAAAATAAAGCAAAGAAAGAAAGAGAGACACGAGCATCTATTTAACATCGTTCTTAGTACTGACAGAACGTACGAAAAAAAATAAAAATAAATAAATAAATAAATAAATAAAAATACGAGCTTTTGGTTCAAAGCAACATAGAGTACATATCTATAACGCAGGTGCGATGTCGTTCCATTAGCGTATTCTATAAATAAGCGATGCTCAGTACCCGATGATGCGGCTTTAACCGTCGAGTAAAATATTATTCCTTACACGAGAAGGCACTTACAACGTTTTGGATAAACTGATGAAGTCTAGACGGGCTTTTACGCGGATCAGGATATCGTCTTGGTTCGCAGGTGAGTCTATCTCTCTTTTTATCGCGTATATATATATTTTTTTTTCTTAAAAGTGTGTATATGAGAAAGAAAAAAAAGAAAGATATTAACTCGCGTTAATCCTTTTTTATTTTATACCTCTCTCTCTCTCTCTCTCTCTCTCTCTCTCTCTCTCTCTCTCTCTCTCTCTCTCTCTCTCTCTCTCTCTCTCTCTCTCTCTCTCTCTCTCTCTCTCTCTCTTTCTTTCTCTTACCATCCTTTTGCAGTCTCACGACTCTTTCGATAAAATTTGAGAAATCGTAAATCTCTTGGACGTCTCACGTAGGAAATACTTTTCATAACATACAACGGATTCACATAGTTGCATCCCTGTACGATTTTAGATGGTGAAATATAGCGTATACAATTAGGGAATACCACGTGTCAAACGTTTCGCCTCATCCTGGCAAGGATCGTATCAACAAGAGGCCACTTAAGCTTCTACCAGACGCTTACGTTCCATGATATTTGTCAAAAGTGCGAACACCGTAGCGCGTGCAAAAGGAATTTCAATCGTCCATTCCCTTTCACCGCACGTCTACTCTCTCTCTCTCTCTCTCTCTCTCTCCCTCTCTATCATACGCGCTCTTAATCTGCAACTTCATTTGCGAGCGCGAAAGTGCAAATGCATAAACAAGCGAGCTCGGAATTCCGCTCATATTTTGAAAGAATAGTTTGAATAGTCGGACGATGGGGGTTTAATTTACCGTTGCATGTTGCACGTCCATCACGAAGATTATAATTTCTTTTCTATTTTTTTTCTTCTATCTTTTTACTTTTTTCTTTCTTTTTTTTAGTATTCTCGTATTATCCCTCTTTCGTATTTAAATTCAATCTCGTTAATTAATTATCTGTCAAAGAGAAATGATTTCGTATTGTATATGAAACGTGAAGGGAGTATTATGTCTCGTCTTAATCGTTTCGACGAATCGGGCGAAGAAAAAAGAGACGATGAAAATAAGAAAGAGGATGAATAAAAAAAATAAGAAAAAGAAGATGACGACGACGAAGACAACGACGACGACGACGACGATGATGATGATGATGATGATGATGATGATGATGAAGAAAAGGGAGGAGAGACGAACGAATGGGTTAACGAGCCGACTGACACGGTACTCCGGTTCGATCTTAAAATAACATCGTGCCACGAATTTGCTCGATATGTCTGACCCAAATATAGATTTCGCGGTTATGAATGGAAAAATGCACGCACGAATTCTCTGGCACTTTTCCAAGAGGTCTTCCTTGGCCGTAATCCACGATGTATCATCGAGAGAGTTCAGGGCGCCCTGTAACATTAAAGAGAGACTTTCACGCCTCGGCGATTTGTCGATTTATTTCTAAATAAAAGTTAGGTATTCACGTATAGGCTACGTGTAATAATATCGTAAACGCGTGCGAATAGATCGATAGATCCCCTCCACCTCTTCCTCCCTATCAAGGATCGTTGCCATAACACGGACAAGTCGGTACAACGCGTTGATACTTTGCAATTTCCTGTATTAACTTGTTGCATCGCGATCATACGTAAATACGTCGTTCAGTCCATCGTGTAATTTGATGGTTGATAAACTATTAATCGTTAGATCGTTTGTGTTATTCATTTATTTCTTTCTCGTTTTGTTTTCTTTTGTTTTGCTTTGTTTTTAAAAGTTACGATTACACGTATAACGCGAATCAAGATAAGACATCCGAATAGAGTTTCATTCAATGAATTCTAACATAAATTTATCTAACGGAATAGAACAAACTACGATTAGGTACGGGTGATGAATGATCTTGTACTGTTATTAGATCGTATGCAAAATTGAAACTGAAAGTCACGTGACTGGTTTTATTAATTAACATTCAGAATGTTGAGTAAAACGATATGATAGGAAAAGGGAGCAACGAAAGAAGCGGTTACAAGTTCTACGATAGAAGTTCCTTGTTGGAATGCAGTTGTCGCGAGTTCGAAAATAGAAGAACGAACTCTGACGGCGATCGATCATTCCCCTCTCTTTCTCTCTCTCTCTCTCTCTCTCTTTCTTGGCCCAATAAAAGCCAACTAAGCTGGCGCCAAATAGCGCCTACTTTTCTATCGCCGCCCGTTTGTGCCGATTTATCATCGACTACGCAATTGCGTGGGAGTAAATCCGATGAAAATTCTAAGCTAACGTTTCTCTTCCTGTCTACCATTATTGTAATCACTAACCTTTCCCTTCCACTTTCGATCATAACGATTAAGGCAGCCATTTGTTCGACCCTTACGATCGGTCGAGTACAAAGGATGGGAAGAGAGAGAGAGAAAGATCAAAGGGAAACGACCTCGAAAAAATTCTATTATCACGAAGTATCGTGACTAATTTAACGATCGACGTTAATTTACGTTTCATCGAACGCGTTACTAGCGATATAATTCCAGGATCGGCCAGATGAAAGATGGGTATTAATATTCATGGTTATTCATGGCTTCTAGACACGAGAGAAAGAGAGAAAGAGAGAGAGAGAGAGAGTGAGTATAGAAAAGGAAGAAAGAAAGAAAAAAAGAAAGAAAAAAAATCAAATAAAATAAAATAAAGAAGAAGAAGACGAAGAAAGAGAAGTCGTGAAGAAGAATGATAAAAAGACGAACGAAGCGTAAATTTCTTAAGAGCTTTTTCTAAGAACGAGAAGACCACTCTCATGGTGTCTTTTATCAATGAACTCTCTTCGTTTCCCTTCCTTCCAAGCAAAGAGTCATCGTTTACTAAGAATCTCCTTCCTTAGTTACGTTATAGCGAGTTTTCCCGATCGATATTAAAGCCGTGTTCGCTGCCCGTTCATTAGGCACGCTAGTGAGCAGTGCGATCCGATCGATTCATCGAACTCGAGTCAATGGAACGCCAGACGGGAAACGTAATGCGCACGTTTCGACGGAATACGCGCGATTACGTTCATTGGAAAAAAGCCAGGAGCAACCAGTTGACGACTCGTAAAAAATTCACTTCCCTCTTTTCTTTTCTTTTCTTTTCTTTTCTTTTCTATTTCTTCATTACGTTTTCATCTTTTTCCTCCACCTCTTCTCTGTAAATTGAAATCCATGTATTACGAACGATGAAATAAATTCTATTTTATCTAATGGAAGCTAGAAGAACGAAGAGGAAAGAGAATAATAAAGGAGAAGAGAGAAAGAGAAGGAGGAGGGAAATGGAGGAGGGAAGAGCTGTCAAATTCGCACTCAATTAAGTCTGAAAAAAAAGAGAAAGAGAAACCACTCATCCATTGGTTGCGGTCCAGAGGATCCAACGATATTTACGCGCCCGTAAGACGATAGTCTCGGCGCGAATGTGCAAGGAATTAATCAGCGCACTTTTATAGCGTGTAAATCAAGCGCAGCACTGCACTCGACGGAACGCGGCCCGAACGACTCTTTATCGCTCGTTCTCCCGAACTTTATTACATTCATGCTGTGCTCGTCCGCGGTTACGCGCATAGACACATGTGTGTGTGTGTGTGTGTGTTTGTGTGAGTTAATGTAATACACAGAAGAGTGAAAGAGAGAGAGAGAGAGAGAGAGAGAGAGAGAGAAAGAGAAAGAGACAGTTTCAAACACGCAACGCGAGCGGCCAGGGTCGCTTCCCCCTTTTCTCGACCGCCGGAAGTTTCAATGAACGCGAGAGACGGATCCTCATAAATTCGTTGGCCGATGGCTAAAAAGCGTCCTGCCTTTGAATCTTCTTTTTCGCGCGTCCCTTTCGTACCAGCGGGAGCTTTGTTCCTTAAATATCTCCCTTTCGAACGAAAAAATGTCATTGACCGATGGATAAATGATAGGAGAAGTGAGAAAGGGAGATAAGTCAATTTTTAATCGAATTATATCGATCCGTTAAACAAAGTGTAATTTCATATAAAAACATTTTTATTGGGAACGATATAGTGTAAGAAGAGAAGAAAAAAAGAGAGAGAGAGAGAGATTTGGTTAAGTATTACGAACATAATACGAACGCGTATTGTTCGATGCACGTTGTAATTTCGTTTATAGCATAACCGGCCGATAAAACGCATCCGCGCTGATATACGATATCCAAGATCACTGCTATTATCGCTTATCAATTTCTCGAATTCGTGGCAAAGTACGTGCTTAAGGCCACGTACGTGAGCCATTAGCCTCCGTGGAATTTCGATACTTCGTTAATCGAATTGATACGTATGAAAAAGAAAAAGAAACATACGCGCGTATACACACACACACGCACACACACACATATTTAAACGAAGTATATCTTCTTCGTTATTTGAGAAATTTCTTCGTACAGCAAACAACTAATCATAGGAAGTACTATTACATGCAAAAATAAATTCTTATTTACGAAGGATCGTGAGAATCGTCTCGACCTAAGGTTTTTCTTTCCTTTTCTATCTCGTTCGTTCTCTCTAAGAAGGATGAACGGCCTTACCGACGATTTAACGAGTCATGTCCTTCCTGCATACATTTTTTGCGAACACGGCATTCGTATTCGAATGTGGTAATAGTAGTAGTAGTAGTAATACTAGTACTAGTACTCTCTCTCTCTCTCGTAGTAGTAGTAGTAGTAGTAGTAGTAGTAGTAATACCCATCGATGCCGACGAGCTCGAGAAGAACGGCTCGTACACCTGTCCGATCGATCGTATAGAAGAAAAGGAAGGCGAAAGGTAGGTTCGATCGTTCGGAAGAAGAGGATTAATCGAAGTCATCATCGATCGAAGGAAGAAGACTCGCGTTCAAAGCGTATTCACGCTTTGAAATCTCGATCGTTCGCCACCTACGTCATGCATGTCGAGTTGGATGCATCTAGCGAATGACTTTTCCCTACGTTCCTGTAACGCTGAATAAAATAAATAAGTTTATGAAAGGATATCTTTTATATAGAAAATAAGAAAATAAGAATACGATTGATCGTAAATATATCAAACAATTTACGCGTACCGTTTGTCATTCTTTCTCTTTCTCTCTCCAATATCAAAAGCATCGAAATGAAAAATTACGACGTTCGATGATATCGCTTTTTTATGCCGATAGACTCGTACATTAAAATCTCCTGAAGATCCCGCAAACGTTCGCACTTTTCGCGAAAGAGAACAAAACGAGAGATATAAATGAAGATGAAACGACACGAGGATCCTTCGTTAAAAGTATTAAAACGCATTCGACGTCGTCATAATTTTCGTTTGTAATCGATAGCCAAGCACACCCACATACGTCCTGGCGCAATGTGTTAAGGAGCGACGAACGCTCGATAAATGCATCTCTGACGGCTCTGACGTATGAACTTCGTAATGGTTAATTATGGAAATGTCTTCGTTCCTTATTGAGCGACTTCCGGGACACGAATTGCAGTGTGATCCCAAATTGATACCTACGCATTATCGTATTCTACGTTATGTATGTATGTAAGTACCTACGCTTTTATTCTAGAAGGTTCCGACCGTGAGACGCTTTTTCTTCGAGATCGTTAACGTCGAACATGACAAGACACGCTTCTCTCTTCTCTACCCTATCATTAAGTCTTTTCTATTCAATGTATGTATGTTTCTGCGTATGTTCCTTTTATGTCATTTAAATGATAAGTGTTTTATAACCATAGACAAACGCATATCGAAAAAATATTATTCGTAACGTTATTTTTATCGAATACAATTTATTTTTTTCTTCTCTCTCTCTCTCTCTCTCTCTCTCTCTCTCTTATACAATATCTCGAATCGATGTTTATACTATGTTTTCTACGGGCTTTATGCAAACGAAAAGGAATGAGAAAAGAAAAATAAGGAAATTCAACAAGAGCCGAAGGAGTCGAACGTTAACGACGCAGTTTTGAATCGACATTCGTTGTCGCTCCTTTTAAATCATTATTCGCAGCTCGTCGAGCACTCTTCGTAACGTAGTCCGGTCACGTTCGACTCGTAACTCGGTATAACGAAACGTAACACACAAACCAAATCCTACTGAGCAAAAGGACGACGTATGTATATATTATATATATGTGTGTGTACGTACATACATATATGCATACATGTATATTGCCTCGCGATTCTTCCGTTTATTCTACGCCGTAATTCTTATTTCTCAACTAACGCGCGCAACACAGCTAATATCGAGAGACTTTTTTCGAAAGGAAAATTGTTGTGTATGCATGTGTGTATGTGTGTATCTATCTATCTATCTATCTATCTATCTATCTATCTATCTATCTATCTATCTATCTATCTATCTATCTATCCATCTATCTGTCTGCGCGCGCGAGATTTGATATAGCGTGAAAGTGCACGTAGGAGAGGTCTCGATGTGTGCCGATCGTGTTGGATAAGCGCAAAGTTGTTGAAAGTCAAGATGACGGAAATAAGAGTCACGCATGCGACGACATTACCGTGGACTTCGATAAAAAGGAAGTCTCCCTTCTTGCTGCCAAGAAAGGAAAGATTTCAAATCATCGATAAATTGAAAACTCGACTGACGGAAACGGTATGGATACGCGTAAGTGTGCAAGTGCATAAGTGGATATATATGGTCTTTTTTCTAAGTTTCGCGGATACAAAGCTTGTATCGGTTTTAAAACATCGAAGGATGAAAACAAAACAAAATGTAAATGGAAAAGTAATATGTGTAAGTACAACATTCTACGTCTCTCGATTCTTTCTTTCTGTCTTTTTCTCTCTGTTGTATGCTTGATGATATGAGGAGAACGAAACGAAAGCTTGCTTCCCCCATGAATTGTTTGAGTCAACGAGTTGTTTCTCGACCACCTATCGTGATTTCAAGCCGATGTTTTCGAAGGTTCGAGAGTGAAGTGCTCTTATCGAGTACAGTTACCTCTGAAGATGAATTAAAAAGGGAGAGAACGAAACGAGAAAAGAGGGAGAGGGAGATGCATACGATTAATTGCACAACGACGGATCAGCGAAATCGCTGTGTATCGAATTAATTCGATAACGTATAACATAGATGGGTACTTGTCGAGTATTCATTCGAAAGGTTCGCTCCTTAAAATTGTTAATACCGATTATATACATATACTATCGACGATTAACATTTGCGCTCTCCACAATCGCTTTATTCTCACATAATTACCCTTGAATAATTTGATAAATGAATGAACCACATGTTGAACAAAGTCACTTAATTATCAATACATCGTCCCCGATTTTCAAACGGGACGATTTCATCGAGGAAAAGATTATCATTGGGGTTGCAGATTCATTGTTCGCGTATTTCCTTTCTTCTTTTCCTTTTTTTAATCGAATCAAAATGGATCCTCTTCGATGGACGTGTACAACTCTACGCAATCTCTTTCGTTTCGCGAAGAGGGACGAGATTTAAAAGAGGAAGGTAATGAAGAGGAGATGAGTGAAGAAAGGAGAGGGGAGTGGTAGGGATGAGAGGAATGAGAGGTAGGTTGGGAAGAGAAGTACAAGCCAAGGTTAAAAGCGAAAAAGTAGCCGAAGCATGCGCTCGCGGCACGATTAATTGGCTCGATTACTTGGTGGGCGCGCATGCGAATCCTTGCTTATTAAATGCGTTTAATTAAGTCGCACGCCTGCTACGTTGGACTGCGTAATGATCGTTGAAAGCCTTCTACCGACTCTCCTCTCCTCTCCTCTCCTTCTTTTGCTCCACTCTTTCCTTCTATTTTCTCGTACGAGTAAGTACCTACGCTTACGAGTTCCGTCTCTTGTCCAGACGAGGACGCACAAACGTTGTTGTGCGTTGTGTACGCATTTTACCTGCGACAGCTGCGATACCGTTTTGCATCGACGTCTACCTACGTACGTATTTACATATACGGATATACATATATATAGGTATATGTACATATACGTAGTATATACATACGTATATTTGCTTACGTATTCGTTGCTATATAACATACGTTACGCATTCGGAACGTTTAAATAGCGTTAGAAAAAGAAAGACGAAGAAAAAAAGAGAGAAAAGGAATAGACCAAAAAAAAAAAAATGGAGACAGCACCGTTCGTCGTTCTGGATGCACGTCTTTTTTTCAAAGTCAAGGATATCTTCCATTAGAAAGGAAAGAGGGCAAAGAGTTTGAATAAAGCGATCGTCGAGCTCCCAACGCGGTCGTCGTCTTTTGATAAAAATGTGAAATGAATCGTCGAACGTCTGGCGCCAGAGGTATATAATATGTAGCGTGGGAGAGAGAGAGAGAGAGAAAGAGAGGAGAGCAGAGAGAGTTAGAGAAGGATTATTTCTCTCTCTTTCTCTCTCTCTATCTCTCTCTCTCTCTTTCTTTTTCTTTTTCTCTACGGTGATACGGTGTATGAAGTTTCAACGTTGCGAAAGGAAATCGTGCGTTTCGTGACGAGTATCGCAAGGGAAATGGCCTTATGCATATACATATGCTTATAAATACGCGCATATAAGTATCTGTGCAGATAGTTTATACGTCAGTAATATTTTATTTCATTCGATCTTTTTTTAACGTCGTAGGAAAATATTTTTTTCTCGATCATTTCTCTATCTCTATTATATATATCTACAATCTTTTTCTTTTTTCTTTTTATTTTTACAGCCACAAAATCTGGTACTAACCGGCGATTTTCCCGATTGCGACGTGAAACTCTGCGATTTTGGTATATCGCGATACATCAGCCACGGTGCGGACATACGTGAGATCTTGGGCACGCCCGATTATGTTGGTGAGTATAGGGAGAAAAAAAGAAAAAGAAAAAGAAAGAAAAATTAACAATTTTTAATTTAAAAATTAAACATTACAAAAAAAAAAAAAAGAAAAGAAGAACAAAAAAGCGACGAAACGTGTTCCGTAGTACGAATCCCTGAGAGAAGGAAGAGAGAATTTTATAACTCGCGACGAAATGAACGTCCTCGCGAGGATCGATGTATCAGCAGGGGCGCATAAATTAAAAGGATTGCCGCACGAATATAAATATAAATCATTTGACGTGCGCTGAAATCGATCGCCGCGGGTATCCCTTCGTTTCTTTTTTTCGTTTCACGGATCCCCGTTGACTCCGCAAGTCTCCTCTCTTTCTCTCTCTCTCTCTTTCTTTTTCTCTGTCTCTCTCACTCCAACGGGTTATATTATTCGCGCAGAGAATCTGGTTGCGTCCGTTGGTGGCTCGTTTCGTAGCGCGTAATTCCATTAAAGAAACAGGGCCCGTTGCATAATTGAACAGAACAAGCCACTTCACAGCCGGCAGTAAAGCCGCACGCGGCGATGATGATGGTGATGGTGGTGGTGATGGTGGTGATGTTGGTATTGGTATTGGTATTGGTAGTGATGGTGGCGGCGGTGGCGGTGGTGGCAGCGGTGGAGTTTGCGCGTCGTTTCTCCGCGGCTATTGCTACTCGTGCACTCGTCAAAGAAATGAGAAAGAGAGAGGGAGAGAGAGAAAGAAGAGAAAAGGAGAAGAGAGTCCTTTTACGATCCTCGCGATTACTACTCCCGCAATTACTTCTGACTCCCGTCTCTCTAACGGTCGTCGAGTCTGAATGAAAACGGTACGAAAGGTATACTCGAGAGAGCAAGAAAAAGAGAGAGAGAGAGAGAGATTCACCCTTCGATTCATATGCGAGCCGTTTTCGCGCGAGTCGACACATAAATCGTCGACTTTCTTGATTGCCTCTTTACCGTATATACCTTCTATGTATTCCTTCTATATTCCTTATTGTATATATCGATTCTTTCTTAATGACGATATTAGAATACGAGTATATGTTTCATTGAGAAGGATCATTTAAATATGATATACATACATACATACATATATATGTATATATATATATTTCTTTCTATCTCTAATTGATTTTAATATAGTTTGATAAAAAATGGAACGATTTATCGACGATCTTAATTGTTCTTCTCTTGCGAAAAGAAAAAGGAAAGAAAAAAAAAAAAAGAAACATACAATTTTTAACGCGAAAGGTGATAGATCAATTTTAAATGATCCAATTAAACGGGATACACTCTGTTGTTGAGGAACGTTTATTTCATCAAGTAAATCTACATCGCGATAGAGTACAGCATGCAGACGCAAGCGTATGATTTCAAAGAGTGGACGCATCATAAATCATTCTCTTAAACGTTCCTTCCGCATCCGTGCGTGTTTCAGCCCCAGAAGTCCTGAATTACGAGCCGATCAGTCTGGCAACCGACATGTGGTCGGTCGGAGTTCTACTCTACGTTCTGTTAACGGGATGCTCCCCTTTTGGCGGCGATACCAAGCAGGAAACCTTTTGTAACATCAGCAGATGTCGTTTAGATTTTCCGGACGATCTCTTCGAGGACGTATCGGAGGAGGCGCGAGATCTCATGCGCAAACTCATGGTCAAGGATCCAAGGTGAGTTGAATTGGGTTTTTCTTTTTTTTTTTTTTTTAAGATACAATCGACGTTTATAATAATTTATTAATCGATAGAAACAAATGATTCGCTAAATCGAACGAACGAACGAAGTAATGAATGAACGTCGTCGATCGTTCCATGATAACACACGATCGAATTTTTCAAAATTGTTTCACTGCGTTCGAACGAACGGCTCGTCTTTCTTTTTTCTTTTTTTTTCCTTTTCCTTTTTTTTTCTTTTTGTATACCATATATCATATCCATTAATTTCCACATAATTTAGCTCACGTTACGAAGGTTAACACGAGGCGTATGGAATGTCGTCGACATTCAGTTACACGAGCCACGCTTGTTTTCGTTCGAAGAAATCAAATAATGCCAACATGCTTCTAACATAACCATCGATGAACAAGCAGATCACATTCGTCTTTCCTACGCGCCGGTATCTCTTTTCACTTAGTCCTATGTAGCGTAAACTCTTTCTCGGTAGGTCATGACGGACTTCTCCGAAGACATTATTTACAAGCGTAGGTCTGAGAAATCATAACATGATATATATATATATATATATATATATATATATATATATATGCTCTGGAGAAAGACAGGGAGAGAGAGAGAGAGAGAGAGAGAGAAAGAGAGAGAGAAGAAATGTTGAACGAACTCGTTGAAAGATCTCGTTTCTCGTTGATCTTTCATTTCCAACTGCGCGTTTTAGATATACACGTATAGACATACATATACATATAGACAATCTTGATATATATCATATCACATCATATCGTACTATACGTGTAGATAAATTTTCCTGGATTGATCAAAAAAAAAAAAAAGAGAATAAAAATGAGACAAACAAACAAACAAATCAAGTTCCAGCCTTTGCTCTGACTTTCATTGAAACGGGAAGAGGACTAGAAAAACTCGTAGATTTCCTTATCGTCAAGCAGACGGACAGCTGGAAGGAAGTCTCCATCCGGGCTATCCGGGTCCTTCCTTGCAAAGCCGGGGTTTATCTCGTTGATGACAATACTCAACGGAAAGACAGAGAGAGAGAGATACGTCACACGAGCATCATATACGCTCACGATGAGCCGCGTCGAAGTACAATTTACTCTTTTCTTTCTCTCTCTCTCTCTCTCTATTTCTCTGTCTCTCTCGTACAACTGTTAACGGACGAGCGTTACGCAATCCAGTTAGTCTGCTATCGAAGACAATCCTGTCCCTCGTCCGGAAATCAAGGCGTTCTGATGACCACAAAAGTACAACAGCTCTTCTCCTTGTCTTAGAAATCTTACCTCGTTTGTTCTTTTTTATCTAAAAAAATTCTTCTTAAAACGCTTGTGACTCGAGTAAAAACACATATAAAGATACAGGATTTCGTAACGACGGGAGAGCCAATTCGTCGAGTATATGTAGTTTTGTTCGAACAGAGTAGAAAATTTTGGAAGAAGAAAAAAGTGTCGTTAGGTAAAACCCCTTCTAGCGTGGGTTTGATTGATATTCAACCTCCTCGGTTAATCGGAGCAGAACTGGGTAACGAGTAACTGTACTTTCACGTGATTCGATTATATCTGAAGGAACATTAAGAAAAGACCTCCGTGTTCCACCTGCGTTATCTTCTATTGAATATTCAAACTTGCGATATACAACTTCGGACATATTTATACTAGGTTTCTATTTCGGCTATTTTACCATAAACTACCTCCTAACGTCATCTATCAAATAGCCCCTGTTTTTTGTCTAATCTCAATTCGTATCTCTCTTGCGTATTAGATAATTATTCTAATTGATGTTATTTCTCGTTTCAGCGAACGACTGACAGTAACGGAGTGTCTTAAGCATGCATGGTTCGCCATGTTCGATGATCCAGTGCCACCGTTATCCTCTTCACTACCCCCGACGGAAGACTCCAGTTTAAAATGCAAAACGATCTCTCAGCAGGAAGAAGAAGAACAAAAACAACAGCACAACAATAAATCATCGACGGAGGAAACGAAGACGACGATTCCACCATCGGCACCAAAGTGCTGCGACGCCGAAAACACACACGTGCGAACATCGAGCCTTGCCAATCAAAATGAAGTAAAAACGATGACTACCCGAGCTGTCTCTTCGCACACGGAAAATATTTATTCGACTTCTAAATCTAGCCCTAAGTCTATGAGGTTTGGTTTGAGTCCCGATCGTAGGGACACCTTTAAACGTAATATGGAATCGCTGGCTCAAAAATTTTCGAGTACGGAGATCGTCATTATTGAATCATCCTGCGCGAACAGTAAGAACACCACGACATCCTCGACGACGATAACGACGAGTTCAACGATTATGTCTGGAAACGTGAGCACGCAGAGAAGAGCGACGGCTACTCACACGATGCCAGCCGGTGAAGTATTCAAATGTACGCCGGTATTCATTCTTGGCGAGGAACAACAATGTAGCGACGGTGGAAGCGACACCGTATCGGAAATTTCGACGGACAGTTCGAGCGACCGGAGTAGCATCTATTCCGACGACTCGTTGGATTTTATTCTCTATGGGAAAACTCAGGGAGGTGGTAGGGCGAGTTTTCCCTTCGCAGTTGGTGCCGACCCTACATCCGACAGATGGGAACAGAGGCACCACCATCACCACAATCCACGAGCTTGGCCTAGAGAATGCAACGGCGTTGTTAGCAAAGCACTCAGTCGTTTCACATCCGAGACGTCAAGCAAGTCCTCCAAGTTGTCCACGACGGTACCACCGGTAGTTCGTGGTAAGACCGGCTTGGAAGCTCTCAGGGAGAGGGGTGGCAATCTGGTCGTCATAAGGGAACCCGTCAGAGCGGGTAGATATACGAGGTACAGCGAGGTTCAGTGCGAATCGGTGCAGGCACGGATTCGACGTTTCCAAGTACATGGAGCGTCCTAAGGAAAATCTTCCTCGTTGTCTTTAAAGGGAACACACTTGGAAGGCGTCTTATATTTGACGGTCATCGCCGTCGCATTTTCGGATGGTGATCCGTGATAGAGACTGATGCTTTCTTTGTACATAGATGACGTTAATCGTGTACAGTTAAGGCCGATCGTGCCTCTTCGCAAAAGAGTTAGATAGGTATGAAAGAGAGAGAGAGAAAGAGAAAGAGAGAATGTTGTGTGATAGTGAGATGAAAAAGAGAGCGTAAAAGAGAAAAGAGGTAGGATGGAAAAACATGTATTAATGCGAACAAATGGCTGTTGTATATATAAGTAAGATATATTAGGTGCGTGTGATGACGTGCATGTCGTTTTGTTCTCTCATATCTTTTTTCTTTTCTTTTTTTTTTCCTTTTTTTTCCTCCTTTTTTTCTCTTTTTTTTTCTTCTTCTTCGAGTATTATGACCAGGGCGTGATCCACACATTTTCGGTGGTACAATATATACCGTAGATATACACAATGCGTATGGTCGAGATAAAAGAACGTTGTACGGCAGAGATAACGAGGCTTTTACGGCATGGTGTAAATAATAGGAAGGAGAAAAGATAAGAGGATGTAAAGTTAGGTATAAAGGGAAGGGAATATGTACAGGGATACGTAGACAACTCGTTATCTGCCGTTTTGAAAGGAGAAGGGACAAACTTTCGTGGCGATTAGAGAGCGCTTTGCGAGCATCGATTTAAAAGTACGAAAACGGTGCTGTCTTTCGAATTTTCATTCGTTGATGATATTCGATGATCAGCCGTAGTGACAACAAGCGTATTGAATACGTCGTCGGTATGGTTGTTGTGTAATATATAAAGAAAGTGTTCAGCGTCTTGTTCAACAAATCTTACGTACGTCGTCGTAGCTCTATTTCAGTAACTTCGGTGCCTTCGTAATAAGCGTTTATAAGAGAAGACAAACTCGCAAACGTATGATTTATGTACATGCATACATACATACATTCGCATATATATATGTATATATATACATATATATATATATATATATAAATACACACACGATCGTAGTGCCTACTCCTTCGCGTAAGTTTGCGCCATATGGTGCAAATACGACTGTACGAATTTAACAAAAGTCATGAGCGAGAAAAGACTTTTACTCGTTCGGACAGTGCCTTAATCGCGCAAAAAAAAAAAAGAAAGAAAAAGAAAAAAGAAAAAAGGAAACCTTCTTTTACAGGGTAGCTCGTCGATCGTGCGAAATTGAGAGCCTAGACGAGCCTTTAGGCATCTCTAATTATTGTCTTTCCTTGACGTCGAAGGAAAGGAAGAGGATGTTTTAAATAATAATTACAGAAAAAGGAAAAAAAAGAAAAAAGAAGAAAAAAGGAAGATGATTTTTTTGGATCCAAAATTTAAAAGAAATAAATCAATAATTGTTCGTTGTTAATATTTTAAAGAAATTAATTAGGATGTTTGAAATATATATATTTAATTTTTTCCTCTGTCGATGCCCTCTCCTCTTTCGACGTTGCAATAATAAAACTGCCCAATCGGCGATCGAAGACGATAGATCTCAAGGTTCGATCGTCGATCATGTGCCTCTCGATAAACTGCCGATATAAAAAATAAATAGTGGATAAATTACGTTCGCCGCTTATGAGCCAGAAAACATTCGACGGATTTCAACAGCGTTGTTCAAAATTAAACGACGAACAATACAGAGACGAACAGTTCGTATTCGCGTCTCACGTTCAGCGTACGAATGAATTATATAGAAGATAATATGTCCGGGATGGTGGGTGGTCTTCTTTTTTCTTTTCTTTTTTTTTTATCTAATCCTTTTTTAAATGCAACATCGATCTTATATCTATCCACGTTTAGCGACTAAACTTGAGATACGAATGCGGATCGAAATCTCTTTGCGTCGGAGAGGATGTATCGTTGGTATTGTAATATTTTTTAAGACGTACATATATTGTGTAAATCTCTCGTGGTAAGATCGCGAAAGATCGCGGGGAAAGCAATGCGGCTACTAATAGGAGAATATAAAAGTAGAAAATAGAAATTAAAAGAAAATTGATTACAAAAAAAAGAAGAAGCAATAAAAATTCAACAAGCGAATGAGTAAATAGAAAAACAGAGAGAAAGGAGAAAAATAAAAGTAGATCGCTCGTGGAGACCAAATCTTTCGCGATTTTGAGGAAAAAGTCCCTCGTTACTCCGTTAAATACTAGTCATATATTAAAAAAAAAAAAAAATAATAAAAAAGAAAAAAGAAAGAAAAAAGAAAAAAAAACAGAAAAAACAACAACAAAAAAATGGGGAACAGAAAAGATTGTGGTTCGTTTTCTCTCGATCCTCGTATCTAGCTCTGTTATCGTTCTCCGGGCACACGGTCGTTGACGAGGAGCCAACGAACGGTCGGTGTCCTCTCCGATCTTCTTTCCGGAGACTCACGATTGGAGAACGCGAATAGTGCCTGATGTGTCTTTGAAAAGAAAACGAACGAATGAACGATCGTATTAGTCGAAATGACAAGGCTTCTTCGTGGTGAACGTTTCATCATCGGTGATCGACGTAAGACCTTGTCACTTCTCCGTGTCGATATATATATATATATATATATATATATATATATATATATATACACATATACACATATATCTTGTGTGTTTAACTTGATAATTTGAACTTGTCGAGATACCGGTCCGATTAACTCGGATAATTTGAACAAAAAATATTTTTACATAAATCGTCGCGAAGAAATCGCAAGGTCCTTTTGCTCGATCGATCCAACGACGATATAATAGATCGGAAATATCCTTATTTATCATCATCTGTCTCTCTCTCTCATACGGCAACGTATCTCTCAACGTACGAAATTAGTGAACTTTAAAACGCCCAATGTCATGGGGAGAGAGAAGAATAGTGTTCAAGTGCAAAAATATATCTAATATTTAAACGAAAACAAAAGGAAAAAATAAAAAGAAGAGAAAAGAACAAAATAAAACGCACAACACGGAATAGAGAAGATACTACATCATAACTGTCGTTGCACGCACACGGTCGTTACGAGAGAAGCGACGCTTTTTACCGCGAAAAATATAGTTTATCCTTTTCCGAGTGCGAATGACTGTGTTGTCCCATTTCTTGTATGTTTATTTGAGTATGAAAGATTAATGCATATGTTCGTCTTCTTTTTCTCTGTATGATCTGGTAAAGAAAAAGGATAAACTTCTGTAATATAATTTTGCTACTACGGAAATATGGGGTGGGGCTTGCGTTCAAACGACAAGTCGGATTCGTTCTTTCTCGAGGCTAATTTTCGTCGTTATTTATTTTTTTCTTATATAACAAAGAAAACGGGTGTCGTATTTAATTACCATTCGAACGTTCTTTCTCTCTCTTTTTTTTTTTTTAGAATTAATCTTGTATCGTTGCGTATCATCGTTTGTAAAGAAGCCTCGAAAAAGATGAGTTTGCATTAATTTTTGTTTCTCTATCTCTTTCTATCTATCTCTTTTCTTTTTCTCTATTACATGAACGCGCCCTATCCTTTGTCCGAATTTATTCTATTAATATTAATATTAATATTATTATTATTATTATTATTATTATTATTATTATTATTATTATTATTATATTATTATTATTATTATTATTATTATTATATTATTACTATTATTATTTTATTATTATTATTATTATTATTATTATTATTATTATTAATACTGAAGTTTATTCTGATGGAAAACACGTTCGTGTACCTAGAACTTACGACATCCTGTAAATACTGCTATCATTGTATTTTCTTTAATAACGTACGAAATAAACGCTATAAAATACGAGAAGCGAGTGATACGTCCTCTTTCTCTCTCTCTTATTTTTCAGTACATTCCGTGTCTTGGTAATATTCTCAGACTGCAAAGAAAAAGACATGAATCCTTGGATGGGTAGTCGAGATACGAGCACGACGTGCGGATTTCCATTTGAAAATATTTTTTCCTTAGTTTACTTTTTTGTTGAGAGAGAAAAAGAAAAAGCTGCTTCAGAGAGCATTTACTCGTCGTTCGCGTGAAAGAACAGATAAAAGAGAGTTGTCTTTAGTCGTCGTCCGTAGATAGGCTGAACCTAGTCGACGTAAAATATCATTGGCACTTTCCGTTTCAAATGAGTACTTTTAGTTAGATACTCTCATACGTTCAAACGTTTCTCTACCTTCTCCCATAGGAGCAATTTTCAATTTCACTCGCGACTCGTGACTCGCGTAATTATGCCAAGACGTGTATATTTATTTTATGCTTATTGCGCTTAAACGTTCAATGGCGTCCGGCTAACGATACAACTGTATGAAAAAGAATAAAAAGGAAAAAAAGAAAAATTAAAGGACCACGGCTAGCTCGGAATGGTTCTGGACATTAATATGATAAATAATTCAAAAGCCTTCTCCGCGTTTATTATCAACGCCACGAAGAAAGATGAAACGTATTATAATATAACTAAAAGAATATTTATAGTCGCTTGAAAAGGTACAAATCGTTTTACTATGCGATCACGTCATATCGTTAGAATAGAAACGTTTGAATCTCTCATCTCTCTTTTATCGAATAACATCGCACCGATAAGAATAACGAAGAGAAAATGAGAGAAGTCGCTAAAGAGGAGGATTAGATCACGCTATTCTAACACGCTCGTGTTTCACGATCCGAGCTCCTCCGTACCGCCGATTTAGCTTGCCATTTAAAACGATAATGATAGTACGCACCACCGACTATAATCGCTATGTTACTACCTTCGTTCGAACGGGACAACACGAGACAGGCAATCCCGTTTAAAGTGTGCCCACCTTGAAGGCGTACCCACGCTTCGTCGCACTTGAATATTCAAGAATTTGTTGTTGAAATTAATAGCTCACAAACACCGTTTCTTTCTCGATGAGAATTAACTATATTATTCCGATTATTCATAAGATCGATTTTATTATTCTTAGCGAGCACCATTCTCTTCATGGATTTTAATCTTTTACTCTGTATCTCTCGTAGAAACTAACATACATATAGAATATATACATATATACACACACACACACACACACACACAGACACATGTACGTATTTGCGATGGCATTGAACGAACGTTGGACGCGATAAATTCAACGACGAAAGTAGTGCGAAGTAGCAATGGCATCGTATATTCTCCCTTGTAATTAATTAAAAGTCGGCCTGCCGCTTTTGTATTTCTGTCTGTCTGTCTTCCCGTCCATCCGTTTGTCCCTTCTTCTATATCTCTCCGCGTTTTCATTCTTTCTTACTAACTTTTTTGCTACTCTCCCATCTTTTTTTTCTTGCACAAAGAACTCGCACCGACAATTCGCGCCCCAGACTTTACGCGCTAATTAACGAATTATCATTGGAAAGTTATGGATACGCCAGAGTGATAGTCGCTTTATTTGGTCGTGCCAGGTGCCACGTTCGACCGTTCCTAGTGTTGATTTAGCAATTTCTAGGCGCCACGGATAGACGAATGGACGTTAGCCGCCCTCGGCAGTTTCCATTATCGGTTGAAGTGAGATCGGCGGTAATGCTAAAGGAATATCCGTAAAGGTTCTTCTGTATTTCATTGCAAACTCGAACCTTGCCCAGCTTTGAGATACGACATGAAAAATCTTAAATCTATTACTTTTTCGTTCCTCTTTTTTAATAATACAAAATAAAAAAGTAATATATATATATGTGTGTGTGTATGTATATAAGAATATCCTACATCTTGATTTATTAGATTCACTAACACTCGTTTAAACGAATAGCAGCATCTTGCAAAGTGTAATTTATGTTGAAAGAGAAAGTTCGATGTTCGTTTATCGGGTACTTTTTCATTCAAACCTGCGTCAAAGTTCGGTCCCGTCTTTCTCGTACGTGTACGATGTCATTTAAAACTCATTCGAATGACGTAGGCAGACATCCGTTAAAGAACACAATTTTTAAAGACACCCGTCCAATTCTTTATTCGCGAAACGCACGAATCGTAAAGGCGAAATCTTTACGAGGATCTCTCGAGGTCGGGACGATTCAGTCAATGCCATTACGATGATCTCGAGATCGTTAAAAGAGAAGTTTTAAAGAAATCAAGATGCATTAGAATCGAGAGGTCGTAAATAAATTAAAAAAAAAAATAAATAAATAAATAAAAAGAAAATAAAAAAGAAAGAGAAAAAAGAAGGAAAGAAAACAAGGAGAAAAAACTGTTGCTGTACGTATAATGAAAATTCACAAACTTATCGATGATCGGCTAGGCAAAGCACATTAATCGTTAGAATCCGTGTATGGTCTACGTAAGCCGGTTATTAGACGTTAGTCGCTTCGTTCCTATTGTGTCTAATTCTTAGATCGTAAATCGTAAGGAAGCTCGCACGTGCAGACCGTGCCGCGCCGTCCCCGCATTACGGAGCAAACAGTGCGCACATCATGCCGATCCTTTATGGTAGTTGGTAATTTGCATTCTCCGTGAATACTCGCGGCAGCAGCAGCAACGGCAGCAACGGCAGCAGAAGCAACAGCAGCAGCAGCAACTGCAACAGCAACAGCAACAGGACACCGAGAACACCACCAAGCAGCTCATGTCGCCTTCCTTCTGTAAATAATGCCTCGTTGCCTCGTTTGCGGATCTAACAAGTTCGAAGCCGCATTTGCACGTAGTAAATTCCACGGATAACTATCGTGCCTCCTATCCGACGAATTTATCTATTGGCATTACTTTTCTTCCTTTTTGTTTTCTCTATTTATAAGCTTTTATGTTTATCTATTATATATCCTTGCGATATATAAATTTTCTTTCAAATCTGATAGAAGGTAGAAAAAAAATTGATCGATCCATCCTCGTGATTAATAAAATTGATAAATTTATTAATAAGCGGATTCGATCGGTTTGACGTACGAAAAAACTCGTTCAATTAGATCATTTCTTAAAGAAACTCAAGAGATCGTCGCTATATCTCGACTAATTATCAGTGTCGATTTCATGCTCGAACGTCTCGAACCTTTTACGAAATCTATGAACGATTTAATTTTCTTAATTAATAATTCATGATTCTTTCTTTGACAAGAGAGAATAACGAGTCTATCCTACATGATTATCTTGTCAAAAGCCTCCATCTTTTCTTTTTAGAACTATTACGTTCTCGCGATTTAAATGTATCGTGAAGAGATGAGGATTTTCGAATTTGTCGGCGTGGTATACATACATATTTAGAAATCGCCCACTTTCACGGCTGTTGGGCTTGAGTGGAGAAGGCAAACGCGATGACGTCATTGTTTATACGATTCCGTTAGCAACGAGTTGGCCCTTAAAAAGCGGAGTCACTAAACGGAACTGGTTATATATTATACTGGCTATCTCCTTTTCTCAATTTTTTTTTCTATCTTTCTTATAACAGAGTGCGTTAACCTTTATATGTTTTGACTGTTAGAAGGATGATTCGTAGTGCACACACGAGGATTTGCGTAAACGTAGCAAAGCTTACTTCGAAACAAGAAACCCTTTATTCGGGACACCTAGTCGATCGTCAGGGCGTTTCTTTCTTGAAAAGAATCAAACGATATATCGATAAAAATAGTCGACCGCGAGAATATTCTCTAAATTTATATATCTGACATTGGTTTAAAAGCAAGAAAGTGGCGCCCGATGTTTATCACAAAGACTGCATTCTATGAGATAGAAGAAGACCTTTTTGTCCTCTTTCTCTTTTTATATATTTCTCTTTTTTTTATATTCTCTCTTTCTCTCACCCTCTTTCTCTTTCTCTGGTCTCTTAAATCGTTCGTGACGACTTGCTTTCCTTCGTGAACTCTCCTCTACGCAAATTATCTCGCCTAATTAGCAACGATAGACCGTAAGGAGCATAAACGAAGCACCGATCGAAATGGCTTAATAAATTCATCTCCCATGTCTATATCGGTTCTCTAAGATCAGCGAACCGCTCTCGCTCGTACACGCTTTGTCGCTTTGCGATTTATAAAGCGAATAACGCGACTCGAAGATCGCTTCTCGAATAATCGCATCTTTGTTCGAGTGTTTCACGGCGCGCGTTGTCCCGTTCATCTCGCTTCGCCAAAGAGGATTGCCAAGAGGAATGAAATATTTACAATTCGTGTTCGAGTTCCAGCTCTTTCTCTTATTAAGATAATTAGGGATCTCACGAGATTGCATTAACGAAAAATCATACCTACCTCTATCTCCGTTTGTCGCGTACTTACATACATAGTTACTATATAAGTATACACGGAGAGACTTATACTCATTTCGTTCGTGTGTTAGCGCATATTTTGTGGCTTACCGCCGAGAAGCCATAAAACGGCGTCCTACGTGTGTAAATAATGGAAAGTAATAAAACTCCAATTTAACGATTAATTCCGGCAGAATTATCTTCGCGTTAATTTATTCATTTCTCTTATATATTTATACACACACACACACACACACACGCGCACGCACGTACTTATTTACCTGCATACATTTTATACAGATATATATATATCCGTAGAAAATAAAAAGAAGATATAGATCGAAGCCCTTTTAAGTGTTTAGCAAGATTCATTTAATAGCGATAGTTTTCGGTGCTTTTATCTTCTCGAGTTCGTTATTTATAGATATACGGTGGCTGACAAATTTTCGTCTTTATCCCACGAACCATGTCTTATCTTTCATCGTGTCACTAATAAGCGTCTAATCGGTAACTACTTAGATAACAACGATTAGACTCGAAGTTTATTAGTTTTACGAGTAGATATCGTATTTCTTAAGAGTCTGGATATAAACCTTCGCCGAGGTAAAGGTCGGACTTTTATTTCTTCGATGTTTAGAAAAAAGGTCGACGTCAAATTAATTCTCTATTAACGGTACTGTCCGCCCTTCTCATGGCCAGGAAGCGCCCGGAGAGATCAAGTTTCACGCGTACGTATCCGCGATCCTTTATCTTTACCTCGACGAAATCCTGAAGACGTAAATATAAAGGATAAAATAAAATGCTTTTCCCCGTACGAGGACAACGATGGACTTCTTTAAGGTCGCATTCGTTATCGTCATCACAGTCACTGACTTTTCGTCTGAATTCACAAAAACGAAAGTGAGACGTATCCATTTTATTGCCGTGAAGATGTCAACGTATCGTACCGAGGACATCGGCGCAAATAACGAGCCATCAAAGTCAACAATGACGCGGTACTTGAATTTATTGCACCTGCGAGTAGATCTATAAACAGAAATCATTAACCAACGAAGACGAAGACTACGACGATGACGTTTCGCTTGACTTCTCTTTTTCTCGACGATAAGAAAGATCGAGAGGAAGAGAGAGAGAGAAAGAGAGAGACGGCAGGATAATTGATTTCAAACGGTACGCACGTACGACGAAGAGACGGCCTCGTCTCCTCGGTAAATTTTTCTATAGATGGCGAGCTTTCCGCAAGATCGTCGGTCCTTCGTTCGCTGGAAAGGAAAGCCGAGAGAATGATAGATAGTTAGATAGATAGGGAATGGATAGATTTATTTCACTTTAATATTTGATTCCGTGCGAATTGCGGAAGATATCTCTAGGGAGACGGGAATTATTTCATAGATATCTCATGATAAAAGCTTGATAATTTAGCTGACTAATCGACTACGACGTGATGTCAGCTTTAAAAGCGTCTAATGAATCAAACGAATTTGATAGAGAAATCATCGTTTTAACTTACCATCTAGTCTTTATTATTTTTAATTATTTTATTAGAAATATTATTTAATCATTTTATACCGGCATAACTTCGAGTTCGCTTCACGTAGGAGTCAGAACGTTACTTCGGGCTGAACTTTCTAACATTGGAATAGAGGTACATAGATCTCTTACGTTAGATTCCCTGTTATATAGTCCTGTATTCAAAAGAAGGAGATGACAGTGACGTGCGCTGATATCCGACAGACATAGCGAAATAGATTTCACGTTGACTGAAATCCATTCCGTTCGGCTTTAATATCTCTCGGCACGCTTGGAAAGGTTCATGAATAATATTATCATGCGTCTATCGGCGCAAATTTTGCTTACCAATGAGCATCTCTTCTCTTCTAGTCACGAATAATATATAACGATTTAAATGAAACAGAGAATTTCCTTCTCCGTCGAATAAAAAGATACTACGTATACGGGGCTATGCTAGGAAACGGAAGCAATTTCGATATAATCGACATTACTGAAAAATGATGCGTCAGATAAACTAGAGGCCGAAACGTTTAATTTCTTGTCAATCTCGAGGTGAAGTCCTGTACGGAGCGAACGTTCGAATTCGTCATTGAAAATAGTCGATCGACGAATAGGCGAGCAATTATCCTTGGCACGGTAGAGATCAAACACGTCGTTACTAATTGTCGGCACTAATTGCTTGTCACTATACTCATACGAGTATCGTGAATATTTGCACGTGCATTTTCCGCAGTTACTACCCTCGAGGGATAAAAAAGAAATAAAAAAGCGTATCTCTGAAAAATGATCCTCTTTTAAAATTCAACGTTCATCGATCGCAGTATTTACCGAAGATCGATGTCGTCTCCGTTTTCCAAGAAACGATATAATATAATCGAACGTGAATATTTTTATGAGGAGACTCCCACGCATACATTATCATATTAATGTTTTTATGATAACACTTAGTTTACCTTTCATCGAGGAAATGATTTTGGTTGAAGTAATCTTTCAGAAGTCGCTGACATTTGCAAGTTTCGTCAGAATGATTTCGAATAAATTTAATATCATAAATTGTCCTCGAAATTTCGAATGGAAACGATACTTAGATGAAGATAAAAATAACGATACAAAAGAGACGCTTTGGTTTACGAAATTAGTTGGTCTATGCACGATTCGGATCACTTCCAGGTGTGAAATTTCCAAGGACAAAGGCAGAATAAAGGGCAGGAGATATATAGATAGATACACACATACACACACACACAAAAGAGAAAAAGCCAGAAAAGGAAAGGACTCCAACGATAGGCGTCTGGTCCTCCACATGATTGCGCTTTCGCTTCTCGCGAATGGAGAACGTTCTCGATGTAGCACAGTGATACGGTAATTTCCAATTACGGTACGAGCGACGCTTCGGGCCCCGATTATCGTAACGAGAAAAGTTAAAGGTCGCTCTGGTTACACGAACCTCTTCCTGGACAATGTAAATACTCTCTCTTTCTCTCTCTCTCTCTTTCTCTCTCCTGCATCGAACACGAACATAAAATTGGATTATTTCTATCGAGGTTGTTGGAGTTGAAAGGTGGTTCTTAGAATCGAGTATTTTCTCGAGTTTTAAACCTTTTCCTATGGTGCACAGATGTTTAACAAATATCGTCGAACTAAACACAAATATCTTCTCAAAATGTTCTAAATTACTTGAAACGAAAGAAAATATTATTTTCTCCGATATTTCGTTTCTCTCTTTTAGAAAAGAATCTTCTTATTTTTCTTTTTCTTTCGTCCATTCGAACGGCAGGAAATCAATCTCATTTAATTTTGGTATTATTATTATTATTATTATTATTATTATTATTATTATTATTATTATTATTATTATTATTATTATTATTATTATTATTATTATTATTATTATTTTATCTTTTTCTTTCTTCTTAATTTAACGTGCAAGATGTAAAAGGGTTACATAAGAGATTTTAAAATCATCGGATCAAAGCAAAACAATTCAGATGTATGTATATTCATAACGAAAATAATCATTCGAAAGAAATACCACCTACGCATTGAGTCGCAAGCTCGATCATAGTGTCCGATGCCGGGACATCAAAGATAACGTCGATGACGACGAGGACGCGTCTGGACACTGTCGAGTGTGACAAAGACGCTGAACGTTAAGAAGAGGAGAGGGAGGAGGAAGAAGAAGAAAGAGAGAACGGAGCGGAGGGTACCGTGCAGAGACTCGCCGCTTCAACCTCGGCCGGTTGCGGCCTCGCGGCAACTCTCCTGGCCAGTTTCAGGCTCGGCGCTGGACCGTGAAGCTCGCGATCTCTCGCACGAATCGACGCGGTGGCGATCCATCGTCGATCGGTACCGAGGATGTGAAGCTCGGTAACGATTCTTTGGCTAAGTACGGAAGAAACTACTCGGTTGGTTCCGTCGAGTCACGAGAGAGGTGCGTTTTTTTTTTTCTACGCTCTTCCTTTTCCTCAAACGCAATATTATCATTTATTTATTTATAATCGATTCATTGGTATCCATCGAAACGACCATATCGATGTAGACGTACGATCTATCAAATATATCAATCGTTCTAAGAGTTCGTTCAAATAATTCCGCCGTTCTTTTTTCTTCGCATTCTCAATTTTATAATATCTTTCAATCGTGTACATTCGTTTAATTTTATGAATAAATAGATATTCATAATGTGTCGGTTTTTGATCGAAGATTTTTTAACCAAATTGTTGTTGTTGTCGTTGTTATTAGTTAATTATCGATCAGTGATTCTCTTTTATTTCTCTAAAGTGTTTCGAATCTCTTTTTTTTCACAACAGAGAAACACATTCATTCTTTAGTCACTTTTACTCAAGCCACTTTCACTCTCGTAAGTATCTACCTATATTTCGTGCGCGTTGATTTTTCGATTCTCTTCTTCGAATATCAAGCGAAACGATCGCTTGTAACGCCTTCGCGATCTTTCCGTACGTCATCGAGATCACTATAAACGATAACTCCGTTGATCGAACTTAAAGCGATCATTCGATCTCTCGTTTAGCATAACGAAGGACACATAATTACGATGCGCTTGATGTCTTGTAAAAAGTTATTCAGTTACGTAATACATACGTTGATTCTTGCGTTTCAGCGATTTAGCATTCGTCATCCTCGAATGCTTCCTTAGCGATACTTCACGGTTGAAAAGAACTCCGAAATTGAGACACGAGGAAAAGAGGTGGATGATCGAAGAAATCGAAATTGGCTCGTCAACAAATCGTTCGATCGGAAAACTCGACAATAACGATTCCCTAGTGAGAGATTAATCGCCGATTGCGATAAATGCTCGACGGAATCGCTTAGACTCGAAATGTCCAGCGAATCGCGCTGGAAATCGCACAAGGATCGTAAGAAGGAATTCTCTTGTTGCTCCCTCGGGGCGCGATAATTAACGAGCTCGTGCGTTGGATTTCGAAAGAAGGAGAAGGAGATTGAGGGGGAAAAAAGAGAAAAAGGAAAAAAAAGAAGAAGAGAAGAACAAGAAAAAGAAAAAGAAAAAGAAGAAGTAGAAAGAGAAGAAGAAATAAGATTAAAGATTAAAGATGATCTATCAGTCGAGTCATCAAGCACCAACGATGTCGTCTACGAGAAAGACGTCGCCGAGGTTTCAGCATCGCAATCTCCAATCGTCCTCGAAGTGCGCGAACTCGAAGAGGAGAGGAGGGACTGCGGAGAGAGCCCACGGTGAGGAGAGGTGCAGAGGAAGATGCAGAGTTCAGTGGAGCGAGAAGCACGTGAAGGAGGGCTTGGTTCTCGTTCAGGAGACTCAACTCGCTAGGGTGGTCAAAACCGGACCGATCACCGAGCACTATGAGATCGATTCAAAACCTTTTGCGAGGTAAGGCGCATTGAAATAATAACGAATACGTCATCGCGAGATGAAAGAACAATAGAAACGATTCTATGAATGTCACGCTGCTAAACGATTAAAGAACGATTTTAACATTTAATTAGAATAAAATCTTGAAGAAAATTCTTGGGTTACGCCTGATACTTTGACAATGATTAATTGACTTCGACTGTGATATATAATTTGTCACGATGTTACGCGCGGTAGCAGACGCGAGATATGATACGTGACGCGCCACCATACGTCGTACATTAATCATATTTATTGCATCAGGCTTGAAGACTCGCGCGGATTGGCTAATAATAATAATAATAATAATATGTAATATTATTATTATTATTATTATCATTATTGTTATTATTATTAATATTGGTATAGATCAAATTGCCCGAACGGAGATGGTTATTGTGAGCGTGCTTATTAACATTAAAGAACACCGTCGGTTCCGCGATCTTCTGCCATATGATTTTATGTTAATCAATCGTCGCTCGTAATCGTCGTTGCCGTCTGTTATGACTTATGGAAACGAAGGGAGATTATTTACGATCGAAACGGAACTACTCCCACGCACCGAATTGAAAATACAAGGTGGTACGCTCGTCTCTTAATCGATTCTTCAATTGCATCGACTTTATTATATGGAATTGATCGAAAGAAAGAGATAGAGATAGCGAGGGAAGAAATTCATTCGATCGATTGCGAACGATCATTCTTTCTCGCGAATGATGGCGCTCGTTTCTAACACTACGAGAATCGATAACTGGCATTTGTACGCAATATCGACTGAATAAACGATGACTCGCGACTATTTATGCCGGCATTAATGCGATTCCAGTTTCTTTATTAGGAGAATTGAAAAAACGTCAGAAATACGCCGTCGAATCTTAGAATCCCGCGATAGAAACGAATATCTTAGTTAAACGAGAAACGTACTGCTCTTCTTTCGCAATCCATGTGATATTTCGACACGATGACAAGATTGTTAGAAAATCTATACGTAAAGTCTACGTGGACGTTTCTCGTTGGGAATATTAAAAATCTAAAAAGATATAGATTTATGTATTATTTATGACATTTATGTAGGTACAACTTAACAACATTCGTAATGGCATCGATTAACAAGAATGTATCTTCCGTCGGCGTGTAAGAAGTTCATTAAGATCCAATCTGTAATTTCGAACATGCGTTATGGAAATTCGATTCCTGTTTTTTTTTCTCCGCGAATCACCCGGTCTTTCACGGACCAAATCGAGTAGAAATATAGGGAGAGCAATATGCTTTAAACGATTATTATTATCATCGACTTATGGCATAAAAGATATTCTCATTTTCAAATAGAAGATACAAGTCCCGATGATTTTTCTTTTGACGTATATAATCACGTATATAGGTAATTACTTACATACTACTACACGTAATATCTTACAAACGTTTTAACCCTTTGGAGAACGTGACGAGACACCGAAATCGCATAACCGATCATCGATGAACCTCCTGTCGTTTCATATTCATGGATATGTTAATGATCCTTTTAATGGGTGGTGGCAGCATGCATTGATAACTCGTTACCTGAGTCTCCTATCGGTCGCAACTGTCTCGGCGTGCTTTAGCATCTCTAATGAAGTCGATTCACTTAGCGACTTATCTATCGTATGTACTTAATGTAAGTACGTAAGCGTCCTTTTCGCGTTAAACTCTATAGAAATAACGAAGATACGTTTCTCGGTGTAATTTCATTCTCTTCTCGGTGGTTATCAATGTTATAATAAACGTTATAACTCATTCATCGAATTAGGGAAATGATCGTTTCCTTTCTCATTAACCTTCTCGTATCTCATGCGTTATCTATTAGATATAATAAACGGCCGATTACGTTCACCGCAACTATTTCGCGCGACAAATTAGACATTTACGAGATAGGAAGAAAAAAAAGAAAATAAATAAATAAATAGAAGAACTTTATTGATTAGACCAATTGATTCGTGAGACTTATCGAAGTTCGACCGGTATGAAAATGATTTTACACCCGTACGAGTGTAGACCACCCGTCGATAAACGCCAATTACAGTAGTCGTAGCAATTTCTCGCGCTTCTCTTAATACGGCTTTCCGTGTATTAGAAAATCATTGCTGCGAAATCGATTCGGCCCGTACGCGTTGAGTACGTAAAGAGAAACGACGAGTCGTAAAAGGCGATCGAACGACATAGATTTTCCAAAGAACTCTGACAAAGAAAAATATTTCTCTCCGTCTCTTTTTACGATCGATAATGAATGTATACGAATAAAATCGACTTATCGATTGTCCACGGAACGTACCCGATTTCTTTATCCCGGATATGTTAGAAATCGTCGATTAGACCTAAATACCTAACTATATACACACACGTATTTGCAAATCAATTCTTTTTATCCGTTTTACGTTAATATCGCAACTCGCAATCTCTGATGATTATATACGATCGTATAAAAGTAAAATTTTATTTATAGACATCGAGAGAGAGAGAGAGAGAGAGAGAGAGAGAGAGAGAGAGAGAGAGGGGGGGAGGGAGAGGGAAAGGAAACAAGAAAACTAGAAATAATATCGCACATAAATTTTCATAAAATTATTTACCGCCATGAACGTTTCGACATCTCTACGTACGCGTACGACTTTTTTCCACTTTGGCGCTCCCAACTAGTGCTCTCGATGAGCGCCGATCGATGAAATCCAATTTTCTACGATCCCGCGCGTACACTCGGATCTTTAATAATAATCAGAGAGTACCTTAATGATCTCGTTGGAGAGAATAATGCGACGCGAGGCCGTATATAGGGCACACGCTTCGTGATTCCAGCCACGATATACTCGCGTCTTCATCGATATCGCGACTTGCCGTAATTGCTTTTAGAAGAGAGCCTTGAATTCACGGTAAAAGGGCGTCCAGAAATTACACTTCTTTCCTTTCTCCTTTTATTACATTTCCATCTTAATATTTTATTCTCTAGGGGTTGCGTACTTGTACTTCTCGAGGAAAATTGAAAGCGATTATAGTTAATCGCGAGTGACTTTTTTTATTTCATCGAGTTTATCTCGAACGAACGAGTAGATCGTAATGGAAATGATTTGCTCCTTGATTTCATGAGGTAACGAGATATAAATTTAGAATCGTATATATATATATCGTATCGAAGAATGGTTGATCATATGCGATCAAAGGACGCGTTTGAAATTTGAAATGTTTCAAACGACGTTCCTTCGGTATGCCGGATTTGCGTAATAAAATCTCTCGTGCATAAAGGCGAAACGAAAATGCGAGATACGCGTTAGGAAGGCAGCAGCCTTGTCAGGCGCCGCGGCGTCGACCTTGCTGCAATAAGAGACGCGTCTTCGTTCGTGAGCATCGAAGTCGCCGGTTTGTGTCGTGAATCGAATCTCGACTTCACTTATCTCTTCGATCTCGAATGAATCTTTTTTTTTTGTTCCTTTTTCTCATTTTTATTTTTTATTATTTTTCTCTTTTTTCTTTAGATCGACGAATGAAACTTTCTCGTTAACGTAATTTGTTTTTCTCTATTTTCTTCTCTTTTTTGTTCTTTTTTTCTTTTTTTCTTACAGCGGGCAGTGGGCAAGGGTATATCGCTGCAGATCTCGATCTACGGGTACGGTTTATGCAGCAAAGTATTCGTCCAGGAACAGATTCAACGCCGATTGCAGCGCCGAATTAAGACACGAGATCGCCCTGTTGTCTCTCTGCTCACAATCGCCGCGGGTAGTTCGGTTGCACGACGTATACGAGACACCGAAGGAGATCATTATGGTCATGGAATTGTGAGAGTCTTGTTCTTTTCTTTTCTTCTCTTTTTCCTTTGTTTCCATTTTTATTTCCTTTTTTAACGATTCGTAAGAACGAGTGGAGATAAAGATAGGAGGATTTGAAAGGCGAGGATAGGCGTGACGAAAGGCGTGACTTTTCAGTGCCCCAGGTGGCGACCTGCAGACTCTGATCGACGGTGATTTGGTGCCCCTCGAAGGTGACGTCGTCCACTTTGTGAGGCAGCTAGTAGAAGGACTTGCCTACCTCCACGAGAGAAATATCGCCCATTTGGACATCAAGGTAAGTTCGACCCATAAAAGGTCGAAGCGGTCTTGTCACGCTTCTCGTATATCCGGATCCCGGAACTGAGTTCGCCGTCATGGCACCAGAAAGTTCCGCCGTTTTCCTTCGAGCGCACTTCGTCGATCTCTCTCTCTCTCTCGCTTTTTCTCTCTCCAGAAAGAGAGAGAGAGAGAGAGAGAGAGAGAGAGAGATATCTACAGTGTTTCTATTCTCTCAAACTCGAGCTCAAACTGAAACTAGAGCTCTATTCGAACCTACAACAATAATGTCGATCCGTGACTAGTCGAAATTAATCCTTTCGATAAATTAAAAATACGATCGTCAAAGTACTCTATATTATATTGCAAAAAAAAATAAAAACTTTATTCGACCGATATACCACGAGCCGTAGATAATAAATTCTCCAATTACGTTAGAACGATTAGTCAGGAAACGCGTTAAATCTTGTTTCCTGACAATCGCTCGATATCGATAATTATCGTATCCTTCCATGTTCGATAAATCTAAAAACTCTTAAATTCCCATAAAAATAAATATACGAGTTTCCATTACGAGATATATTGCCGAGATAACGTTTATGCGAATCTCTCTTCCTCGTTAATTAGATTTTTAGTTTATTTATAAACGTTTGCACCGGTTTCGTAGATTCGTTCCTTTATGATTATTCTATGTCTTGACGATCAAATACGATATATCGTTTTTAATTGATCGATTAGTAATTAATAATTACTTGTAAACAAGCAATGATAATGATCTCAAATCGACAATTCGTTATTAGACACAATGCGCTACCGGCTATTATTCTAATGAATGAATAATAAATTCTACGAATCGTTATTTATCTATCGAATGATTTGCTAATCTCGCTTAGCAAAAGACAACTATATGTTCTTACTTAGTTCGAATAAGTAATTTATAGTCGGCGTACGATGCCTTTTGATTCGCTCATTAATCTTCCCTCGCGCTTTCCGAACGCGATCGGTATAGAATTAATAAAAACGCAAGGTTGCACCGTGAATCATTATCGTTTGTCACGTTATTAGTACCTACGATGTAATTGTCTCTTCCATAAAATAACTTGAGAATTTTCAACGTAATCGATATCGAACAAGATCTTTATAAACGTTTTAGATCTTTCTTTCTTTTCTAACACGTACATTTAGAGAAGAAAATCTCATATTCACTGATAACTCAATAAACTCCTAATAAAATGATGATGAAAAATAAAAGAGAATTTATGTCCAATTTATTCGTACAAAGGAAAGAAAGGCGTATTAATTGAAGAGATAAGTTGTTTTCAAATGGGAAAAGAGAAACTTTGAATCGAACGAAAAACTGTACGATCTTGTTATCCGCAGCGAACAAGCTCGGTCGTTTCAAGAAGAATCGTGTGTTCGTTATTCTCAAAGAAAAAGAAAGAAAAAAGAAAGAAAGAAAGAAAGAAAGAAAGAAAGAAAGAATGAATGAAAAAGAGAGAGAGAGAGGCTTAATTACGATCGAGTCGGTCTTTCCCGCGGAGAACGATCCGCGATAATCGAGCGGAAAACAAATTGGAATCGCCTTTTACGGTGAATCCGGACAAAGGAAAGGCGCACGTCTTTCGACGATTCGGCCATCCCGATTCGCCGTTTAAAATCGACCAACAAAAACCGCGAACCATTGGGATCGAGCTTGCGTGAAATTGTGAGACTCGCTCCACCATTCCGGCTCGTTTCCTGTGCCAATTTATAGCGTCTGGCTTCTTTATCTGTGAGAACGCGAGAAACACGAAGACTCTTCGGCGAAGATTTCTTTCGATCTTTTTATGTCTTACATATGTAAGTTACGTATGTATGCATGTAAGTATGTATGTACTTACACAAGACATTAGGAGAACGATCGGTTTCGAAAAAAGCAAAAAAAGAAAGAAAAAAGAAGAAAGAGAAATTCTACTCGGTTTTCTTCGCGTTCTTCGATCTTTTTTATTTTCATCAATTTCTTCTAAATTCTTATCGTGTAATTCGTATTATTATTATTATTATCATAAACGATTGTAAAATCACAGTTCTCATAGTCATCGAACATAAAAGATGGTAATGATCGATGATATTTTATACGCGAATAAAAAGTAATTTCCATGGAACAAGGCGAGATCCCCGATCGATTCTCTTTATTCCAACCAAGACGAAAGAGAGAAAGAACCATTTAAAATGCGCGTGTGCTAAGATAATTAAGAGAGAACAGAGAAGATACGATAATTAAGACCGAACGCTCGACGAAGTCGTTATAAACTCCGACTCGGCCGAATAAATATCAAGCTAATTTCTTTTATGTTGCGGCCAAGCCCCACCTGACACTTCGTTATGCAAACGATGTCGTACGTTTCGTATCATAGCTTTTTTTTCAGGCACCTCAGACTCTTCTACGGTCCTTCGATTACCAACAAACAAGGTTATTATCGAGAAAAGAAAGAAAAGGTGTCCTGTGCGCGTTCCTGTAACGTATCGGCCTTCCGAAGTTTTTGCAAACGCGAAGTAGTATTTAAAAAGTTCCTCTTTACGTAGCGAGATTCGTCGAGACTTCGCGACTCTCTCGTAAATATGTTAATGTATCGATGATACGAAGAGAAACTCGTGAAACGAAATCCAAATAACAAAAAGAACGGACGAGCCCTGTGTGCCGCTTCACGGTTCATTCATACGCGAAAGAATGACTTCATAAAGATAGAGATTTATGGCCTATTACCACGTCAAGGTCAGTGCAGTGAGAATCAAGGTCAACGATACTTGTATAGAAAGATTCTACGTCTTCACTTGCCTCCTTTTTTTCCTCGACTTGCGCGTTATGTTCCCGTTCGTTGTCTGTCTTATTATTCCTCCCCCTTGGATTCCACCGTGCATTCTCGGAGAGACGAACGCGTGGGCGTTCGATGAGAAGTTTCGTGAACCGACGAAAGAAATGAGACGTAGTACAGGAAATTTTGATGCATCGAGGTCGATCGATTTCTTGAGATGGTATTCTCTTCTTGTTATTTTCAGCAAAAAAGAAGAAGAGAGATTGAGAGGGAGAGAGAGAGAGAGAGATGTGTAAATAGTCGGCTAGATTTTTCAGATGCAAAAAGATTGATTTCACTCGTACATGCTTCTATTGCCGTCCATTCGCCTTAAAATTCTCCTTTCTCACAAATTGTTTACAAAAAGAATGTCGAGAACAGTTAGATATTTCATATTTTCCAGTCACGGTAGCCAATCGTCGAACGCTCGTTGAAAATATCCGCATGACTCACGCGCGTTCGTAGACCCTCGTTTATATAAATTTTCTCACTTGCTCTTTCTTTCTTTCTTCGTACATGTGGGTGCGAACGTGTGTACGTATATACGAGAGGATTCCAACATAGCGTGGAACAATTTACGACTTTTACCGGGAGAAAATGAAAAAAAAAAGAAGTAAATTCGCCGATTAATAATTCTCACGGACGGGACATTAAATTCCAACGATCGTAAACGCTTTGCTCGTAGTGGTTGCATTACGATCGGACAGAAGAAACTCAAGTTAATTCGCAATTCTTTGAATTACTAGCCAGGACTACCCTGTCAGCTTCCGACTGTCGCATAAAATTCTTTGCTTATCATCGAACGTCTTAAGCTATACGTCACGAGAAGAAAGATGTTCTTGCCTTCGAAAGAAAAATCGTAATTTTCGATATACAAGAGGATCGATTAACTCACGAATTCATGACTCGACAACGAGGAGAAACGCGTTATAGTATGTATGTACCTACATAAACGAGTATCGAACTCAGCGTACCACTATTACGATCCAAATACGGTGATGGAGTGTTTATGGAGCGCGGGAATAATACTCGTACACGATCGGGATCGTCCGAAGTCTGACTTCGTCTTCTTCTTCGTCGACTTCTTCTTCGTCGACTTCTTCGTCGACTTCTTCGTCGTCGTCGTCGTCGTCGTCGTCGTCGTCGTCGTCTTCGAGAGCTGGGCAAAGTCGAGTTATGTAGCTCGGCTACATCGGCAAAGGGATTTACAAGGGAACTTCAAGGCTGCCAAGAAAGAGCGGGAGATCAAACGCTTGCATGCGACCACTTTCCAAAATGGGCGCGAAACTTCTCTCACTCGGCGCGATCTCGTTCGCTCACCCCTCGTTTCGTTCTCGTGCTCTCGTATAAATCGTTACGCGCTCACATTGGCCTAAGTGCCTGGCGTAAATGTCCGCGTAAATGCCAACGATGGACGAGTCATCCACGGCATACTGTCCTACAAAGCTCTCTTTTTCTACGATCGATCGTAGACCGTGGAAAATCCTAAAGATCTCGTAACACCGAAGAGAAAAACCATGTATATACATATCACTAATATACAATATTACTCGCTGAAAGGGACACGAGAGAATTAACAGATTATTTTCTTTTTCAAGATTTCTTATCTTGTTCTTTATTGTCGGATAAGTACAAGAATATCACGTTACATATGCGTTCGAGCAAAGATATTTGTATAGACGAAATAAAAAAGAAGCAAATCGTTCCATAGTCTCGCGAAAGTTACGAAACCAAGCCTGTTCTCTTAAAAAGAAAAAATAAATAAAACATAAAAACGATAAAACGCGAGATGTTGAAAGTGCAATAAACCCTTTAGCTGTGGAACAAATCGAGATCTCCGCACTCTCTTAAAGATTGTAACGAGTAAAACGATTACACACGTTTGTCCTCGAAATTTGTACTGAAACTCGATTCGTTACAGCTCGTAAACAGAGTCGTTTTTAATAGAGGAAAGGAGAAGAAAGGATCGAGGAGCTCGACAGGTGAACGAGACCGAAAGTGGAAGGACAGAAAGCTTGTGTATCGCCCACGTTTCGTTCCCGAGCTTCGTTTCCTGCTGCGCTCTGACTCGGCGCAGCCCCTACGCGAGATCCATGCGAGATACGTATGCAGATGAGATATCTCGTTGCTGTTGAGCTCCTTGCGAACGACGATATCACGAGAGAACGCGCGCTGCTGTGTTCGAGTTCGCGTTTCTCGAATGGAAAAACGGTGCACGCGCTGGACCCCACGCTCTCTTTGAAACGACCACGCCCTGTGCCAACGTCGACTACTTCTCTTTCATTCTCTCTTTCTCTATCTCTCTCTTTATCTCACTCATTCTTTTACTCTCTCTCTTTCTCTCTCTTTACTTCCTCTCTTTCCTCTCGATATACCCGGTGAATCACACCTGGTTCATATCTCCTCGTCGCGTCGGCCGTCGGCCGTCGTTCGCGCTCGACCGCCATAACTGGAGCACGTCTTTTGATAAAACCAACGAGAAAAACAACCCGGGAGATCTTCTCTTTCAGATCACTTTTCGTTTAATGTCGTAGACTTGTAATAAAATCGAAAGTAATTTCAATTATCGTCTGTTAAAAATTTTACCGGAGACTATCTTAGTATTATCAGGATGTTACTTTTGCGAATGTTGTTTCTTTCTTTTTGCATTGTGTAAAAGTTTCTTTAGTGATATTTTTAAGGACGAATGGTAATCATTTGTTTTGAAAAATGATTATTTGTTTTTAAAAGTATTATTTCGTTCGTTTGTTTGTTTGTTGACGAAAAGAGTGATCGGTGAAAGTCAGAGAGGAAAATCTAATGGTTGGAATCAATATGCTTGTTTCTAATTAAAAATATGAGAAAAAGAAAGAAAAAAGGAAAAGTAAAGGAAAAATGAAACATCTTCGCATCGAACGTTTTTTCTCATAGAAAAGATCTAAGGAGTAAAAAATGAAGGACCAATCATGTTCTAAAATACGTTCGGTGAATCACGATCTTGTATCGGCAAAGGCACTAATGAACAACCTGTTTACTGTAACTAGAGCACCTCCTCTCTGTCTCTCGACATTTATTTGCTAGAAAAAGAGAGGGAGAATCATGGAAAATGAATTAAACGAGTCGGTTATATCGGTGATACATTAGCGCGTTTATTTCGCATCTATCAATGGCTCATTAAACCTCGGCATAAAATAGATAAAAGCTTCCACTATCTCTTCGTCGCTTCATCGACACGAAGGTATTTTCGTATTTCATCGAGCGATTAAAACGCATTTGCACTTACCATCTATTCAACCGGTGAAAGAGAAAGATCATACGTGTATATGTACATATAAATGAAAGATCAAGTCTTATAATTGAACAGGTGATTATAAAAGCGATCTAAATCATTTGAAATATTAAAGGACATGTTTTGACACTCGCTATTCTTAAAATTTTTTAAATTACACGAAAGAATTATTATTCGAGAATATTTCACGTATAACTACTTTCTGTTTAGCTGTCATTATAGAAAAATAATTTTGAAATAATTCAAATCCAAATCTCCAAATATCTCACTCAAAACACAAAATCTATGACTAATTTTTAGATTACTTTCGTAATCGCCGATTCAATTATCATCAAGGTTTCGTTAAGGAATAAAAAAGAAAAGATTTCACATTTTTTTGATCGAAAAAAGATCGATGGATTTTATTTTTCGAATCTGTGTTTTTCACCTTCGAGCCCATCTCATCGGTTTTTTTTATCAAAGTAAACACTCTTTCGTCTTCCGTTACGTGTCAGAGCCCACGCTTCTTTTCGACTCTTCACGAACCGGGAGTTTCACGAGATTTAACTGCGTGGGATCGAACGTGACATCCTTCTTGTACGTTCGACTACTTGTTTGAAATATTTACTCCGTTCGTAAACGATTGGAAGTGAATACTTTAATAAAAGATTTAAAGTTGGCGATGAGATCAGATTCGTCCTTTTCTTTTTCTTTTTTTTTTTCCTTTTTAATTTATTTGTTTCTTTTTTCCTTTCCCTCTTCTTTCCGTCGTAATTTATCGATCGAAAGACTCGGCAGATGACTCGAAAGAAAGAAAGAAAGAAAAAAAGAGAAAGAGAGAAAGAAAGAGAAACTTTGAATATTCAATCGCGCCCACACGTAATTTTCCCAAGGCTCGCGGAGATGTTCTCGTGTCGAAAACGTCGTGCCGAATACAGCAGGATCGTTCGTCTCCCTTGTCGCAAAGAGGGCTCGCATTAGGCTAAAAATAAATTCATTATATCGACGGGTTCGGCCCGCTTTCTACGGGACGACGATCGCTCGAGGTCGAACGATTAAGGAGTTTCTTGTGAAAATTAAAAAGCTTCGAGACGACTCTTGCGTTTCTTATAGGGACATAGGTAGATATATATATATATATATATATATATATATATATATAAATCTTACATATGTATAACTATGTATATAAATAAACAAGTTGGATGATCGAGTCGCGAGTAAATTGGAGCAAAGACCCTGAAACCCTTTCGTACTCATTGAGAGATACTACGTTGAGAGGGGATCAACGAAAGGTCAACGAAGTGATTTATGTTGTATGCTGGTATCGTCGTTAAAGTATAAAAAATTTTGACGAGCCAAGCGTTACAGGTAGTCTCTGAAACCATAATGGGATTCGTACGTAGGTACCTATGTAGAGATTGGAGGCTGCATAGAGACACGAGATGTAAACGATAACTCGAGTTCTTTATCTCTCTCTTTCTCTTTCTCTTCTTAAAATGCGTGCCATGTCGCGCGAATAAAGCATAAGTGTGCAAGCATGGTAGTTCGCACTAAAAAATACGTTCTAGTACGCGTCACGGCGAGAGGTGGTAGCGAACGTTTCGAACGTACTATGTTATATGTACATACGTTGTATGCTGTACGAGAAACACATCGAGTTGCCCGTGGGCAGTGCCAGGGGAAACTTAATATTCCATTCTATCGGGTAAGAGACTTGGATTTATCGTAACAGCATCTACCGTGTTTATGTAAATGTCACGAAGAGTTTTATCTCGTCTCTGGTGAATAAGTATATCTTTTTCCCCTTTTTTCTGATATTCTTTTTCCTTATATTTTTTTTCTTATAATTTTTTATTCCCCCTCTCCCCCCCCCCCCCCCCCCATTACGCGTTAATGAGAAATGCGTTAAGTCTCGTTTACTTACGACGAGCCTGTCAAACTTACGATTATTTTTCGATGAGCAAATAATCGAACGAAGATTTCGACGTAGCTAAGATAATTAATCATCGAATGACTTTGTAATATTCGACGAGTATCGAGGATCGATCGAAGAAAAGTCATTTCATCTTTATTATTACGCTATTACGAAATAAAATATGTGCAAATTCCATGGGAGGAGATAAAAAAGAAATAAAAAAAAAATGTAAGAGCGTACTAGGTAGCGAGAAATCTGGCGATTTATCAGTAAGAATTTCTATTCTTCAGCATTTGATAGTCGACGTTTGACATTGTTGGCGACGATGCAGGATCAGACATCCTGCTGGGCGCCACTCGTACATACGTGCATAGATAGTTATATACGTATATACATAAACGTACGAAGTACGTCGTACGTATCGTACAAAGTCGACGGTACAAACGAACGTCACTCAATTACGCGATTAACTCGCTAATTGTCAGCGTCGTTTAAATGCTGAGCCGTACTCGGTATCGAGGAAAACGACGTACGACCACCCGTCGGGCCTACAGAATTCTTTTGCCCTTTTCGATAGCTCCCTCCGTGATTTATATATCGGATACGTACGCGCCTCGAATATCAGGAAATTCGAGAGTTCTTCTACCGGCATACGATCGGTTTAAAGACGTCGAGATAATACGAAGTCTCTTTTCTAAAAGTTCCTTTGATTCTTGAATAACAAAAATGTCTATAACGTTTCTATACGAACAATTTTCTCAATGGCTTTTACATTTTTACGAGATTTTTATTAGACATATTAGTAGTTTCGCTTATATATTACAGCTTTACGTATAAACAGTCGTTTAGATTTTTATGAGATTTTTATTAGATATATTAGTAATTTCACTTAAATATTATAGCTTTAGATATAAATAGTCGTTTGATTTACAGTAATATTTATTGCGTAATAACACATTTTTTTATAGCCACAAAATCTCGTGATGATGGGCACTTTCCCGGAATGCGACGTGAAACTTTGCGACTTCGAGATATCGAGGGTCATTCTGGAAGGCACAGAAGTTCGTGAGATTCTTGGGACGCCTGACTATGTGGGTGAGCAACGTCTTTTTATGATCGATTTATCGCTGATCCGTGTTGTAAATGTTGTGTCATATAATGTTTCTTTTTTAAGTTTTACAAAATATTCGAAACGTTTCGTATTGCGCAAGAAAAATATTAACTTTTATAATATTTAGGTCGTATGTATAACGAAATTCCAATCGTAAAGAACACGAAGGCTTTTTCTTAATTTTTGACGATCATTTCCGGCATGCAACAATACTATTTTTCGTATAGATTCCAGACAGGGAAGTTTTACGAGCACAATTTATTTTTTGGCTACGTCTGCGTATCGTCGAGCTTTTTTCCGGGAATTTATCTGGGTCAACATTCGTTCGGTTCGTTTCATTCTGCAAAGAAAAGTCGACGTCGGTATTTTTCGTGCCAGCCAAGTGTTCTTGTCCAGGAAATTTCGAGTAACGTACGTCCTCGATTTCACTCTCCGTCACGGTGTAATGCAATCGTTATATAAGAACGTACAGCAGATATTAATAAAATGAATAATCGCTTGTTCGATTTTATACGAGGTAGAAAAAAAAGGAATGATATCTGTTATATATATAACATATATCTATGTCAAATGGACAAGACGAGTTAAATATATGTATTTAGATATATTTGAAAATAATCATTTTGATAAGTCCAGAATTAGAGAGTTGTTTTCCTTTCGAGGTGATCGATGCTACTCATGTTTGCCTTGATATCGCGTTTACTCGCGCAAGAGTCCGGCAGGTGCATCGGCATTTTGTGAAACACGCTTGGCGTTTGCTTTAATCGGCGCCGATCATTATCCGGATCGACTAATTGGCGATCTCGGGCGTACGAACGATCGAAAATATATAATCGATATTAATCGACGCGTTAACCTCGGTCGGCTTCGTGCTTACGACCTTTCGACAAACTCATTCTTGAAATTTTCCACGCGTATGAAGAAACTCGAAGAACGTGTCAAGGGTTTCTCTCTCTCTCTCTCTCTCTCTCTATCTATCTTTTCATCTCTATCTCTATCTCTATCCTTCTCCTCTCTCTCTCTTTCTCTCTCTCTCTCTCTCTCTCTCTCTCTCTGTCTCTTCTCTTTCTTTTTCTTAAAGCATCAACATGACTTACCGATGACCATATTTCCAAGCCGTTTTGCATCCGACAAGATAATCGACGTTAATTCCTCCGCGTTTGTGAGAAACGAGAACGAGATCTATCTCGATTTCCTTGATAAGATGTTCTACTCAACATCGACAGGATTCTAAAAAAGTCTTTATGGAACGAGAGCCACGAGAGACGATCGTACGTTTTATCGCAAATCTCGATCTCGATCACGCCCGGCTCGGCTGATTAAATCAACCTTTGTCGTATTTCAATTAGCATTTCAATTAACAAAACGCATACGCGTTAGATTGCAATGGACTTTGTGTTAAACGATCTTTTCGAGGTAAAATCTGTTTGCATTCTTTCTTGAAAAGATCATTATTATGATGAAAATTGATCACGAAGAAATTGCAATTGGAATATTTTGTATTCGCATATATATATATATATAATTACAGTCCGATGAATTTATGTACATGTATTTTATAAATTATAGAACAGTAAATGTAATATATGGAAAGAGAAAAGTATGCGACACGATAACATGAAAAATGAAATAGAAGGGCTTGATCGATGGATATTACTGTAACAAGATAATTTGATAGGAGGAGAAGTAGAGAGTAAAGTGATTCGATTAAAAGCACGTTAGTCGATCAATTAATCAGTTTTAAGGTCTTTCGAGGATTTATGGGAACGCTGATCGAAATCGCACGTTCTCGAAACTTCCCGAGTAAAGCGGGTAATCGTTACGAAGATTTTACAAAGTCTTACGAGAGAAAATGACGTTAAATTTTAATTACGTGTATAGCAGAATATATCGGTGATGGATAAATGTGATCGTAACGAAGGAGATACTGGATTTACCGTGGACGCGCACACGTAAGACATTTATCCTTACCCAAATACAGATTTCTACGTGGCACACTTTTCGCGAATAAATTAAGCAAGTACAAATGAGGCCGTTGGACTAGGTAATTTGTATCCGTAGACGTAACACGTGTATTAGCGTTCGTGGAACGCGATACGCAGATTTATTCGATTTCACAAAGCAAAGATCGATGTTTTTCGATTAGTAAACCTCTTCTCTCGACGTAGATCTAAGTAATCGACGTTCGATTAAAAGTTCTATCGGATCTTTGTTGCAGCGCCGGAAATATTACACTACGAGCCGATCACGTTGGCCGCCGATATGTGGTGGGTGAAAAACATCAATGTAAATATTTCACAATATAAGAAGGAAAGATTTTGAAATCGTGTTACATATAATATTCCAGGTCTCTCGGTGTTACAACCTACGTGCTGCTAACAGGTTTCTCCCCTTTCGGAGGCGACACCGACCAAGAAACGTTTCAAAATATATCCTTAGGAGAGGTAGATTTCCCAGAAGAATTGTTCGAGGAGGTTTCGGCGCAGGCAAAGGACTTCGTTGCTAAACTTTTAGTGCTAGACCCAAGGTTAGCCTCTCAAGCACGCATCATCGAACCTAATTCGAACCTCGGAAGACCTTTAACGACTTGTTCTTTTTTTTTCTTTCCTGTCCTCTTTTTTTTTCTCTTTCCTTTCTCATTAGCGCACGAATGACAGCGAAGCAGTGTCTGCGTCACGAATGGTTACGCGGTGCTCCGACGCAAGCGTCGCCGCATTTGAGACGATACTTGTCGAAATCTCGTGAGGTCCTTCTGGAACGTGTGGTGAGCCGAGAGAATCTAAGGAGAGTCGCCCTCTTGAGTCAGACGACGAGCCAAGCGAATCTTCTATCGACGGAGGTTCACGATCAAAATCTTCAAGATTGCGTGTTGAGTCACAGCGAGATTTGCCTGAGCGATTGTATGACGGCAAGTCGATCGAGCCTCGCCGGAAGCGAAGGTTTTCCAAGTCCGGCGAATTCCCAAGTGAGTCTGAACTCGTCGCGAACGAGTCTGAGTTGCGCCAGCCAGAGTTGCTTGCTGAACAAGGAACAAACGCAGGGTTTGCTCAGTCGAGCTCAAAGCCGATCTCAAGCTAATTTGAATCATGCCGCTAGCCGGGGCCTTTTGTCCAGAATACGTAGCCTACATCGTATACAATCTCAAACGTGTCTATCGAACGGTACTTCGAAGACTACCGCGTCTCCAGTTCAGCATATGATCGCCTCGATGCATCCCGTTAGCAGATCGAGAGAAAAATTATATGGTTTGCGATCGCTTTCGAAATCTCAGGGTGTTCTCGACATATATAGAAGTTTGGAGTGTCTCAGACATAAGAGGAAGCCCTACGAAAGAGCCAAGACCGAGGACGTTGTTCCTATCATCAAGCGAATCGATGTAGAAATGTCGAGAATCAATGATAATCAAGAAACAACCCGTGAGACTCCTTCGATAAACTTGGAACGGCAAACGAACGGATCCCTTTTGGAGAAGCCGGTTGTAACCGAGATCGTAGATAACTCGAAAGAGGAAAAGCCTCTGGAAAAACATGCGATCTTATCGGATTCTATAGGCGCGGAAAAGACATATGATCGTACGGAGATGTCGAAAGAGTCGGACTCGAGGTCGGAAGAAAATCTAGATTCCTTGAAATCTATCGAATCGGACACTCTAACGGAAGAATCCGATGAGATGCCTTTGGATCGCGAGAGAGAGTCAAACAGTATGTCCTTGGGAAAACGTCCGTGTCAAAGGCAACACTCGGACGTTTCTAGCCATTCCAACAATTCTGGGATCTCGGATGACAAAGAAGATCGTTCGACCGAGTCAGAAACCGAGGAACCCAAATATACGGTTGCTCAATTAGTCTCTGCTTTCAACAAGCATCAAGAGGTCGCCTCGAAAAGTAGCTTAGAAGCGATTATGAGCGAGAAACGAGTCAACGAGGTAACGTTTCCGACCGGCACCAAAGCTCTGCGTCTTTTCATACCTGATATTGATATTACAGAAAGTACAATAGTCAGACGAAAGACGAGTTACAAGCCTAGGAAGAATTGGGAGGAATTGAGAAAGAGAAATGAGAAGAACGAAGGTGTCCTTAAGAATTTTGAAAACGAATTCGATAACGACGACGACGATAGCCAGCAAGAAATTACAAGCGAGGTAAAACCTGAGCAAATTTCGAACGATAAGACTGATAAAAGTGTTGATATCGTTAATGAAACGTGCGATAAGAAACAGGATAATTTAGTTTTCGAAGATTGGCCCACGGATGTTGACTTTACGGGAAGCATCGGTATGGAAAATAGTATCGATACTACAATCGACGAGAAGTACAAACAATGCGTCAAAGTTGCTAATAAATCGAAAAGCGAAAAGCAAGAGAAGATCTCTGCGTTTGTTAAAACAACGAGTTCAATGCGTCAAAAGGAAAGAATGCCTAATTACATTTATCCGGAATTAACTGGTCACGCGAAAGAGGAAATGCTAGAGTCATCTTGCAACGATAAAATATCTTCGAATACAAACGTAAAAATAGATCAGAAAAAATTGACAAAATCGATGCAATCGAGTAACGTCAATGTTCCTAACGTTAACTTGAAGGACATACTTCAAAGGGTCGACAATTTTCAAAGTACACCGAAAGAGAACATGGAAAATCTTAGAAAAAGAACGTCGATAGCGAAGATCATAGTCAATGATAATTTGACGTCTCATGAGAACTTAGATTCTACGGTCAGCGATGGCAAAGATAACAGAACGAGTTTTCGTACCGCGAAAAACGAATTACAATCTAACATGTCTCAGATCGAGGATAGGGTGAAATTGATAGTCCCACCTTCCTTTGTCAGGTCATCTTCGTTATCGAGTGACAGTAGTTGTCCGACACCATCCAGTGTCCAATCGGATACGAATGTATCTTGGGAAGACGTTATAACGACACCAGAATCAAACGTTTCTTTGGAGAAGACAGACAATTGTAGAAATCAAAGGAAAAAGGAATTAGATTCGAACGAAACAAAGGGCAAACAGAACGCGGAAGACAAGAGACTATGGGGCAAGGTATGTACCGGATCTTACACTAGGGCTATGGAAAGATTTACAGGAAAAAACGATTGCAATAAAAAATCGATGAATTTGTTATCGACGAACATTGAAAAGATCAGGAGGAAAAGCACTACAGCCATGCCTCAATGCGTTAATCCTTAAAACCATAATAAAATCGTTTGTACGAAAGACTGAAAATTAGAATTTGATAATACACACATATATATATATCTATCTGTTATCGCGTCATTCTCAAGATGGTAGTGAAAAAAGCTGGAAATATCAAATTTTCGCTTACAGGATTTAAGATAATCGTCTTGTAATCCACAACGATGAACGAAGGGGAGACAAGAACACTGCCAGTCAACAGAGGAAAGATCAGAAGGTGATTACAACGCGCGATATGATTTTTATTCGAAGCGTATCGAAGCGCGAACGAAATCGTTTCAAATTGTTATCGATAATTATAGATTTATAGATTTCTCGTCAACGACGTCCTACTCGATTATTTCGCGGCATTACAAAGGCAATTGATCGTGATTTATCATCTCGAGCTTATCCTTGGTATAATCTCCATATCGAGCAAGCACGAAGAGCTATTTTTTTTTTGTTTCCTTAGTAAAGCACATAGGATCGGCTTCGTTCGCGACGCTTTGTCGGAACTTGGAGGACGTTCCGCGAGAAGAGATTGGCAGGTATATTTTTGCGAGATTCCGTTTATGGGAAAAATTACGATCGTATCAAAATCGTATAATCAGGAAAATCTATTAAAATTTCTATAACGTCGAATTACGCAGTATTTCCTCGATTACATACGAAAGATCCTGTTCCTTTTCCACAAGGTAGCAGAAAATTCATTGCTCCAGATTGAAACGGAATATATTCTAGATACGTATGTATATAGTTAGTTGTCTCAGTAAAGAATGGATTATTGAGAAAACTGTGACTAGGTGATCATGGTCATAAGTCCTTATTGGAATAATTACGAGATGATTCATTCTAAGCAAATGGAGGGTCGAACGTGCACGTGTTTGGGAAAACGTAAGTGCAAGACCTATGGATGTTTTTACATAAGAAAGTAACTATGCGATTGTTACGAAAATTTCAGACTAGAAGAATTTCGAATACGCTTGATATAAGGTACATTGAAAATTCATTGTAACCATAATTTTTTAAAAAACGATACGCATTCACGCGCAAGAATATGCTTTTCCATAATATTTGTTTTATTAATGCCTTGCTATATCTCAGCTAGAATTTTGATTTTTATCTTTTATAATCCGAAACATAAACTTCAATACCGCAAGATTCATTAAATACATTTTAGCAATTATTAAGTATTTATATCGCATGAATAGTGCTATAAATGATTATCTAAACTTCGTATGCAAAATAAATATGCTTTTTACCGAACATGTACGCATGTAAATCGAAAATATTGAAATATCAAATAAATCGCATATGTTATAAAATAAATTATTCCGAGTTCATTCATTTTCATCAATAGCTCTATTTTTCTCAACACGAATGAAAAGAAAATGAATGAAGTGAAGTGTGTAAAGTAAGTTTGAAAAGTATTTTTTTTAATACAATAAAAGATAGAATTACATAATATTTAAAGATTTCAAATGTCCATTTATTCGGTGCTAATATAATTATCTTAGAAATGTTTGCTGATAGTAACAAATATAGGACTAATCTTATCATCGACCGACACTTATTTATATACAATAGATTTACAACAACGCAAGATACAAAATGAAATATCGAATAATGAATAAAATATGCGTTAATATATCGTAAGGTATTCGCGATAAAATTAAATTTTATTGTAATATAAAACAATTTCTCATATTATGACAGTCGATCACAAAATAATGGCTGCATAATTATATTTTTATCATTCCCAACGACTTTTCCGTACTCTTTTCCGTTCCGTTTTGTTGTCTGATTCAGAAGAATTCGAGGTTTGGTTGTCTTTAGGTCGATCTACACTAGGTTTTGGGGGCACTGGAGGTGGTGGCGGCATTATAACCGAAGGTGGTGTGATAGTTTGTTCCCACGTATGATCCGACGACGCTCGGAACTAAAATAAATAAATAAAAATTCAAGAAAACAATCATTTATATCGGTTGTACTAAATATCAATAGAAAGTATAACGAGAGTATATTATTTTACTTGTGAATTATATTGGCTTCGGAAAGCAGCTTTCATAGCAGAAAGACGATCACTGCCTGGACCATGTCTTTCTAATTTTTTAACAACTTCACTTATATCTTTGGATCCTTGCGAAGTGCCGCTGGTCTAAAGTTAAAAGTCATCCGATAAAGAACTCCATGAACGAGTAAGTCTCGATTTTATTCATATATTATTTAAAACAATCGACAAATACCGTATTCGTTGAAGTATCAGGTCTTTCTCTGAAACCAAGTCCAGCACCACCAACATTCAAACTTTTACCTTTTCCACCTTTAAATCTAGACTTTCTGAACCAAGCACTTTGCATGGCCAAATCCATTAAACTTTTAGGAACTTCCTGATTTGCACCTTCAAGATTCCTTACTAAATGACCAGCAAATTCTTTATCTTTTTCCGTCACAAGAGTATATGCAGTACCCTTTTCTCCTGCTCGACCTGTTCTACCTATTCTATGAGTATGCGTATCAATATCACGTGCTACGTCATAATTCACGACTGTCTTTATATGTGGAATGTCCAAACCACGAGCTAAGGTAAAATAATTTTATTATAATCATTTTTATTAAGAAAAAGTACTTTTAAAGAAAAAAAGAAATTAAATTACCAGCTACATCAGTAGCTACTAAGGTGCTGACATCCTTTTTTTTAAACGCTGTAATAACTTTATTTCTTTCAATTTGGTCCATATCACCATGCAAAAGTAAAACATCAACTTCTTTTAACTTAAGATTATTAGCAAGCTCCTCTGCATTCAACTGATAAAGAAAAAAAAATTAGATATACGCGTACTCGTTATTATATTTAATGATTGAATAATACATTTAATACTCTTACCTTTTTGGTCACAAAGATTAATAAACTTCCAGCACTTAAAAACTCTACAAGATTATGTAATAACCAAGACCATTTACCAGAAGGATTATTATGAAACATTATGACATGTTGAGTTACATCTGTATTGGCTTCTCCAACATCTCCCTGAACTATCCTTACTGGATCTGTTAAAACGTCTCTAGCAAGTTTTTCAACTTTCTTCTTAAATGTGGCGCTAAAAAGTAGCGTTTGTCTGTCTGGTCTAACGTGATTACATATCGATCGCACTTGAGGCTCTGTAAAAAAAAATTAACAAACGAAAATTTGATTTTAATTTTAATTTAAATAAATTTACTTACCAAATCCCATATCAAACATTCGATCCGCTTCATCCAATACCAAAAATGTGACCCTTGTTAAATTTGTTGCTTTCATTTTAACCAAGTCAATCATTCTACCAGGAGTTGCAACAACTATTTCAGCACCAGCTTCTAAAGCTTTACTTTGTTCCCATTTACTACCACCCCCGTAACAACAACAGACTTGTATGTTATACACTTTACCAAACTTCTTTGCTTCTTGATAAATCTAAATAGGATATGATTTATATTTATTTCAATTATGTAAATATGTTGTTAATATATCTTCCTTAATGTAAAAACTTAAATCACCTGTTGAGATAATTCTCTAGTTGGTGCCAAAATAAGACCAATAGGACCATCTCCAGTTTTTAATTCTCTCTGGTCCATGATATGAACTAACATTGGCCATATAAAAGCTGCTGTCTTTCCACTACCAGTTTTTGCAATACCTATAATATCTCGTCCACTTAAGGCAGCAGGGACAGCTTGAGCTTGAATTGGTGTGGGTTGTGTATACTCATTCTTTCGAATGGCTTTTATCAGAGCATCGTCAAATCCAAAATGTCCGAAACTAGTGACAGGATTCGGTGGCGAAGGTCCTGATACTTTTATACCCAAAGTCTTTCTTAAATCATCAATTTGTTGCTTACTTAAATTTGCAATTTCTTCGTGTACATTATAAAAATTTTTTTCAAAAGACTCATATTCTATTTCACTATGGTCAACTGCTGGTAATGGATCAATCTCTTTTTTTTTGGGAGGTGCTATAGGATTTCCATCTTCATCATATTCGATCTCCTGATCAGACTCTTCTTGTTGTAATCCAGCAGTAGGATTTTCTTCCATGTACCTTATAAAATTAGTAATCACTATTTGATATTCTTCTTTGATATTTTTTTGAAAAAATTCAATAACTTGCTCTTTACCTATAATAACTCTCTTCATCGTCCTCTCCATCTATATCTGCTCTAAATCCTTTAGACTTGTCTTCTTTACGATCTTCTTCTGCTAGCTGAGCTTCATAATTATTTTTCTTAACTTCTGCATCAATACCTGCCATAAAAGCATCTAAAGGATCTTCTTCGCTATCGCTATCTTCTTTTGGTGTTGTCTTTTTCATTAAATCATATGTTGGCGATCCAGGTGCAGGTATATACTCCAAGGAGGATGTAGGAGGATCATCATCGTCTTCAAAATATCTATTGTATGAATATAATAGTTAGATTTATATTTATAACAAATTAATAATTATCGATTATATAACATTTTACTTACTCTTCTTCAGTTTTGCTACGTTTCTTTGGCATACCCCAACAAGCAGATAAAGCATTTTCAGTAATAGAGTTCATAGTGTGATATCCTTGTTTACTCAGTACTGAATTTGGTGGAGGAGGAGGTATATTGGAACCACTTCGTTTGGTTCCTGTCATTTGAAAACCAGGGAATCCAAAACCTTTGGGTTTATTACCACCACCACGGTGATAACTCATAATTATTTCTATTAAAATTAAATGAAAATAAAAAGAAAGCACCAACTATTAATTGTAAGGTTAACCTCTTAATAAAAGCACGAATATGTAACTTTTTATTTAGTAAATGTAAAGCAAAAGTATAATTTCATTCATAGACATTATAAATATATTATTATTAATTTCAATATTTAAAAATATTAAAATATAATAAATCTATAATTTTTCTTTCATGTAAACACAGCTCTAATAAGGTTAGAATAATCTTAGAATTAGCTATGACACAAACATCGTAAAACACATTCTATATAATTTCTTTATTCACTATCTAACAATGAGAAATTATATTTTTAGAGTGATACATATATATATGCGTGTATAACAACCACCTTAGACAGCAATATCACGTATGGATTTATTTGCATTAAGAACAACTCAACTTCGTTATCGAACGTGTAGAATGTATGTAGGATGCATCTGTCACGAAAACTCGAAGACAGTGCTGCCACCATAAGGTAATAAAAAGGTAGCATGTCACATCGATTTTAAACATAAAATTTAAGGCTGTTTATCACTTCTCATTCTATAATGATTTACATCAATAATGAATAATGACATAATTTTTGAACAATTCTGATGAACGAAAGGTCTCATTTTAAAAATGAAGGTTTAAAAACGAGAACTTTTGAAAACACATTATTTTCTTTAAATAATGCGTTTTAAAAAAAGTGTTTTTTCGACGATAGTTTAAGCATAAAAATAAAGCTTTTTCAAAACTTGGAGAAAGTGGAGTTCTTACTTAAACCCTTATACTTAAAATAAGATCTTGTTCCTCAAAATTGGTCAAGAATTATGCCTAGACTTATTACTCTTTTCGACATTTTTCGAATGGAAACATTTCTTACAGTGGCGCCCTCCGAAATCTGCGACAAAAGATAGAAGTTCTTAATCCCACTACTGACTGCCATATAAAAGCTAGTGTGGTTATGTTTATATCCGTGGAGTAAATAATAGCTTCCTTGTGCGTACGAAGAGAACAAGAAAAACAATCGAAGGTTCGATTGACTTTGATATTTATCAATCCAGTCGTCTTTCGCCTTCCAACGAGTGAACATCGGATCGGTAATACAGGAGTATATAATCCAAGAATAATACAAGATAATACAGGAATTTATTATCTCCCAAGTGTTGAGCTGGTAAAACAATCAACTACTTCTATCGACAAAAAGGTAAGTAATTCAAATATTTATTAATACCTCCAAAGTGAAAGTTCGTCAGTAAAATAAAAATATACCGACTAATAAAACAGGAATTTATTATTACTGATAGAAAAGGCAAAATAAGAATTTACCATTGCTCATCGATAAAAACAGGGTTATTATTATGAAAGAGCCGGTAAACCTATCATTATCGATTAGTAAAACAGAAATTTAGTCTTATTAGTCGCATTTTACATCAATAAAGCAGATATCTACTATTGTCGACAATACTCGAACTCCTTTAATCAAATATTTAAGTACTTGAAAGCAGGCATCCGTATGTGACTAGGAATTTAAATAGTAAATGTAAATTATTCTTGAAAGTTAGACATTAACTTACGTTTTATATATACTCTTTCGAACAAAGTACCATTAGATACGAAGAACGTATATATACGCCTATAATATGCGTAGTATATTATTCATTTCGTATTTAATAATATCTGAATTTCAATGTCTGAAAATGAACCATCATGAAATTATATCATGTTTTACAATTCATCACAATTGAATATTAATCTTTTCATCTTCAAATATTTTTTTTTTTATCTATTTATCTTATAAGTAAACAATATCATATGTACATTTAAACTATAGAATTTCTAAGAAAAATTTAAGATAAATTACTTGTTATTTACAAAGAAAAATATTTTATTTGCTGTAATAAAATACATCATTTCCTACTCTGAAGCTTATAAAAGAGAAAAATCAATCGAACAATTTAAACACTCCAACACCCAATTATCAGCAATATGTTTCGACCTTGGAAAACGTTTTTTCACAAGTGCGCCGAAGCGAAAATAAAATAAATATTATTTTAGTATACACACAATATATACACACACAAAACAATGAATACTACGCATACACAAATAAAGCTATTACATCTACGTATTACTGCGCCGCTTAGTGTTTCATAGGTAGAACTAAAATTTAAGCGTGCGTTTTACATTAGAGCAGTGGTATCCAACTTGTGGCCCTCAGACCTCATATGGTTCAATAAAGCAAATAATGTGGCCCAGAATAAATTTCCTGTAGTAAATTAATATAACGACCCGAATATAATCGTTTTATGGACAAAATTTCGATGGCGGCGGACACCACGTGGTGATAGGATTAAAGCAGCAATACTTTATAAGTGAAAACATGTTTAGTGTTTTATTGCGAAGATAATGTGACTAAAAACTAAAAAAAAAAAGAAATTTTTATATTTATTATACATTTATTATATTTTATTTTTTATTTTTTATATGCGATTCTTTACTCAATGCGATCCATACTACCAAGAAGATTGGACACCACTGCATTAGAGCTTGGAGATCGTAAAACCGGAGATTGACTCACATAACGTATATTTTATATGGTATTAAAGCTCAATTCACATTGATAATGTTAACACGTTATAAGCCGTCAATATATTCTGTAATAGAAAAAATAAATGTTTATTTATTTTATTATAAATTTTTAGTAGTGGCAAGTGCAAGTACAATATAAAATAGATGTTATTAGATGTTACTTCGACGGTTTGTAATGTAACAACTTTATATGCAATATGAATCCAACTTAATACTATATGATATAATGGCGAACTAGTTTATAACCAATTTATTTGATTTTACACAAAAATAATGATCTTGTTATTTCGATCATTTATTTAACTTTATTCATTCGAGTATTTCAGTTAATCTTGATATGTTAAATTTAACATTTAAATTTGAAAAAATTAGAGGACACCTAAAATTGTTCACATTTTATTAAAAAGAAGTTAATATCTATTTTGTTGTTATTATTATTATTAATGTGAGAAAGAATTTTTGGGTATTCTAAAATATGTTATTAAAGAATTAAAGAATACATCTTAGGTTCAGTGCAAATATCTTAACTCAAAAATAATAAAGACATATCATTTTTTATAACATTGATCGCTGTTTATATGTACCTCAGCATTCATTATACATATAGAGTAAAAACTGTGGCAGGACTAGCTAGCTATAATCTAACACCATATTCCAATCTATAGAATCTATTTAATTTGTATTGCACCAAGATTTTGATTGGGTTTGATATGACCTGTAAAGTATATACTTTCAGTTTAATTAGTTAATTTTTATTACAATGCAAAGCACTGTGATAATTTTAGTTACTTTACTTGGCACTTGCAAAATACATTCAACTATACTGTGCGAAGAAAAACAATATTCTCTCCCTTGTTTTATTGATGTAATGAAATACAAGTATTATTTCTTAAGATTTTGTTTATGTCTCATCTTATATTTATATTTTTTTTTTTAATATTTTAATAACTAATGCTAATTAATTATTTATAGACAACTATTTTCATATTTAAATACAATTGTTTATTTGTTAATTATTATATAACTCCTATATTCTTATCTAACAAATAAGAATCAAGAGTTGCTATGTTCACATGTACCGACAAAGTTCTATCTTTTATAGATCACAAAGCAGCAAAAGGATATTATAATTATCATATTATTTGACAATCTATGAAAGATAGTCAACATTAAGTTATTAATGTTACAATAGCATAATATGTACAGGAACCTAAAAGGTGGGATGGTATGGGCGGCTTCACTCAACGGAATGCAACATTTCTTTTAACGTCTGGTATCTTGTAAGCGATGTTGACAGAAATATTTCTTTGATCATATTTAACAGAAAGCTTATTTCTCATAGATACAAATTATAAAATTACAATACTTCTATATTACATTGTAATAGTTCAAATAACTTAAGCAACATATGTGTATATGTATTTTCTTTAAATACATTTATAAAAAATTATTGCAAAATGTCCATATTTACCAACTTCATGAGAGCAGTATATAAAAACCTGTTAAAGAATTTATAACATAGAAGTATTGCTCTAAGTTACAATAACAATAATTATTTTTATTTCGAGTATCCATAATTTGGCATATAAACTACATGATGGCGTATCTGTATTAATATAGTATTTTAAACTATTGCACAGCAAAGACAATTATTTTAATACTGATTGAAAGGATACGTTATCAGTACTGTAATGCACTTATACTCTGTTTTTTATACCCGTTTTAGATTAAATATCTTCATGATTTTTAAGTATATTCAAGTATAAATAAAAAAGAAATTTTTTAAAGAAACCTATCTTATGCTTACATATTTAATTGAAACATGTAATATTGATTTAATAGGAGATCGATCATTTTACTTGTAATATATTATAATAGTAATCTTACAATAAAAGTAAGATGGTTTTTGATGAATTTAAAATAATTATAGTAATATCAAATATGTTTGTTGAAAATAATTACATATTCATGTATATCATAAGACAGGCTACTTTAAATACATGAAATAATTTATTAAATCATTGATTTATTATGACATTTTCTGATTTTTCTTAAACATACGAAATTGCGGAATACTCCAGCATCAGTTTCACAAAGTGAAGTCTAAATTCACAATTAATTTGAATCATAGTCCTTTTTATTTAATAGAGCGTTTTGTACTATATGGGTTTACACAACAATATACGTATGTGCATGTACATACATACCGTACATTGTACATTTGTGATATATACCTTATAGCTTCAAACACAGATACATACCCCATTATTTTATTTACACAATTAAAAAAAAAAAAAACATTTTATTTATTTCCACAATTCTATAAAATTTCAAGTGAATACCCATAGATATCTAGTACTTTCACTTTTTTATAATTGAAAACCAAACTAACACATTTGAAAACAATTTATATTTAATATATCTAAAAATGTAGATATATATATATATATATAGAGAGAAAGAGAGAGAGAGAGAGAGAGAGAATCGACGATTGACTAGTATTTTACTAGTAAATTGCATTTATATTCTTTACTTTTATAGCTATGTCTTTGTGTGGCACCTTTCATATATATTTGTCCAAATATATACTTACAGGTTTATCCTAATTTTGTTTTTAATGTTTGATCAATAAAAATATGCGAGAACATTTTACTTTTAACCAAAAATAAAATGTTAGTCTCTTTTGTTAATAAATAATTAAATTTTTTTTTTTTACTTTGAAAACTAATCATTATATCTTATATTACTGCTTGAAAAATTTCATAAATTGCACAAAATCTTTTCTTGTACAAAATAATGACTTTATACTCAAAAAATTGATTTTAATAATACAGCACTATAGAATTCTATTTGACTAGTTTTAAGAATCACTAGATTTTAATCACTTGTGAATTATTGGTTATTCGTAGGAAAAGCTGCATAATATTTGAATAAAAGAATTAGATAAAGTTATCAATAAAATATGTTACTCAATTTTCAATAAAAGTACTTTCTACTTCCCAAAATATTGTCTAAATCTTGAATTATAAGTTATTTGGACATCCATTAGATATTTTTAGTATATTTGTAATTAGTTGGTAAAATGAAAAAAAATAGTTCATTATGAAATTAATAGAATATTAAAATAAAGCTATAATATTCTAATAGCCCTAAATAAAAAATGCAGCTTACAACCGATGATCTAACATTGCTTATTTCAACTTCATGTTATTTTCGCTTGTACGGAACAATATTGGAGATCGTGATCAACTTGATAAGTTTCTTGCAACTTATGATCACAGTTTTTAACAACTCTAGTATTGCACAGTGTGATAAAAAGAAAGTTTAAAACCATATCAATCATAATGTCTGTTACCAATAGATATACTAAATATCCAGTATGTTTAAATTATTAATTAATGTGATACACAAACAATCTGGATGATGTTACTGAAAAATTGTTGCATTCTGTTGATTCCTGTAGTGGGCTTTTAAAGACTAGCATACTCGCCCGGATTAATGGTTACTTCAAAATTATCTTCTATAAGATAAATATTTGCTTCCTTTGCAATTTAAACTGTAAATAAGATATACTGATCAGAGTTGTAACTATTATATGTATGAATTTGTGTTTAGCATCAGGCATAACTTTTTGTTTGAGTGCTTTACATTGTATGTAAAATTGCTAAGTATAATCCATATGTAGTTCTAGCATTATTAGTATAATTTACATCTGTATATACGCGAGCGCGCGCGCATGATGTATGTATATGTGTAATTCTGTATCATGTATAATTTAACACCCAAGGGCATTACATGATCAAAGTTATAACAAAGCATTGTTTTGTAGTCCTCAAACACATTTTAACACATCATATTTTATGCAATTTAAACTTCAAAATAAATTTTCAGTGCACAAACAGTATTGTATATTATAGTGTTTTTAAAATATATTATCTTAAACATTCTGTCAATATTTCTGACAAAATTAAATATCATTTAATAATATAATTTTAATTATATAAAATAAATAAATAAATATACGAATATTTTTTTTCACAGAAAAAATAAAAAGTTAGAATCACCAAACAGCTATTTATTGAAATAAATTAGATTTAATATAAAATATAACTGCCAAGTTATATTATATTAAAGATTTTCACGATTAAAAAGATATAATTTCTAATGATCGTTATTTGAGTATTTCGATTTTTTATACTGAATGTACACCGAAAATAGAAGTATTTACAATTACGCTCAGCCTACTGCAATTTGTAAATTATACGTCCTAAAAATTAAAAAAATGTATCATGTCATAAATAACGATAATTTAATTGAAAATGTGGTTTTAAAACAATATTTTACGCGATCACATACCAAAATAATATAGTGCTGTGCTTCTCTTATAAAATAACAATGAATATCCATCCCTTTCAGCAAAGTCTTTAAGTTCTAATGAGCATCTCGGATTACTATGAAGGCTGTATTCTTCCAAGAAAGTATCACACTCCCAGTTGGCTGTGGTAGAATTGTCTTGATTGTAATATAAGCAAAGACTTGGGAAATTCTGAACACTAATTCTCACGATTCTCTGCTAACTACCGTAGTATCTGGTATAGGTCTAAATCTGCGACACCTAAAACGTTAAATACATATGGATGAATATACAAATAAACAATTGCATCGATAAATATGTGTGTGTGTGTGTGTATTATATATTTCTTAACACAAAATAATGTAATTATATTTGTAATTATCTAGTGATATAAAATAATGGGCTCGTCGATTATATTATACCTAGCATTATTTTCCGCTACATGAGGTGGAAGAGTTGCTGGCGGCGGTGGAGGTTGAGCGTTTTGTGGACCACTGCTATCAGAATCATTATCACTGCTTTCTTCTGTTCTTTTACCACCTTCTCCTAATAGATGCGAAGGTACACCTCTAGGGAAGCATCTTGGTAATACTTCAGAATTTGGCCTCATCCTACGTTGTGGTCTTTGAAATCGTAAATTTAGTTGACTGGCATCTGTTACATACTTTTCACTTTGTCTTCGACGGCGTAATGCTGGTGTACAACCAGTTAAATTGTCATCTTCCGCCGAACTAGCCGATGTTAAAGGTGACATATTTGGTCTTGCATCAGGTAAAGTAGCACAACGACGAAGTGCAGGTGCCTCCATATGTACTGTCAAGGGTTTACCTTTGATAGCTAAAATTTAGTAGCATTAGTATTGATAGATCTGTATGTAATATTAATTGCAAAAATCAACGCATATTTAGTACTAAATAAAGATTTGTTCTCTCTCTCGTAATTAATAATAAGATGAAATTAGATTATTGAAATGATAAATAATATGATGAAAGCATTGCAATGTAAGTTTCAAATCATTAAGCCAATGATGTGATAATATAAAATAATATAAGCTAACTTTTTAATTAATATAAGAAAAATATACCTTTTCAATAGATTGCTTTCTAATATATAAATATTTTTTTTAAATAACATGTATAAGATTATTAATATTCTAAAATTGTATCAAGTTAATACACTATTATACCTAATATTAAGCAAGTATCATTTAAGAATAATTTAATTATCTCTATTTGCAAGATATTTCCATTTTTCTTAGCAGGGAAATCTTCAAAATTATTCTTGCACTACAACACATTATGTCTTCATTAAGTGTTACTAAAAATATTTAATTTCTTTTTCTGATCTATCGTAGATATAGAAATCGAAGATATCGTAATTCGATCAAATACGGAGAAAACTTTAAATTCGTGTACTAGTTAACACGATACATAAAAAATTGACATATATCATGAAGAAGCATTTTACTAACTAGTTTCTCTTTCCTTAGTTACAACCACGGGTGCTGGTGATTTTTCTACTTCACTTCCTGTTCCAGTCCTAGTATTTGGTGTATTAGTTTCAGGAGTTGATTCGGATAATGAACATTTAGGACTCTTCACTGGTATTGGTATTTTACTGTGAATACTATACGTTCTGCAAGGTGCTTCCTTCTCCTTATTGTCCTTATATTCACGCAGTAATGGCACTGAGTTTGAAACAGTGGTTACGGCAGTGGTAGCACCAGACTCTTTATTCTGAATATTGTTAATAGGTACCCGACTTTCATTTGCATCGTAATAAACTGATGGTTCTTCAGGCCCTGGATTTGGGCTAGCTGGACTACCTGCAGTACCATTCGTTAATTTTCCTGTGAATTAAATGAATTAAATTAGGTTGAGGAATAAAGCTTTTATCAATAGAAAACTGAAGATTAATTTCAGACAATTATCTGTAATGTGTAGAATTAGACATTTTTTTCAAATTAATAGGAAATTAATACGTTTATTGTTCAACTCACTTTGTAGTGGTTCCCTATCTGCACTTGTTTGTATTACTGTAGCTCCTCCAGTTGCATCTACTACTCTAATTTCAAGCTTTCCTGCTACAGCTTCTTCTTCTTCATCGCCAGCAGGAGTGCTTGGCACAGTGTTATGAGGTGAAAAAGCAACAGCAGGTACACTAGCTCTCCTTGGTGGTGGATTTTGTCTTGGCTCATCATATCTTGTAGCAATGTTTCTCATAACATCTACTTCGTAAAATAAGTCATCAAATGCAGCTTGTTGAACCTATTAAAAGGACGTTAGGATATTGTATAACTATTAGTACAAAAATGATATCACACAGAGATGATATAATAAAAGAGATTATATAATGTAATATATAATTATACATACCAATGGAGCTTCAAGATGGCTACGAACGTGCGGTGCTAATGTAGGAACGCTCCAAGCACGTGGAAGGGCTCCTTGAAGTTCTGGATATTTCTCTATACCAGCAATATTTAAACATCTATGTGGAACTACCGGACGTGGAGAATCTTCACTTATACGCGATAAAGCTGTTGGTACTACCACATGCTGTTGTACTGTATTTGATGAACTACTTGGGTGTGGACCTGCTGCTTTTGTATCAGCTGGTACTGGTATTGAAGTTGTTGTAGTATTAGCTTCATTAGCAGCTGTCTGGATAAACAAAAGGTATATAAAAAAAAATGAACAAAAGCTAAAAGGAAGAAATGTTATTACATGTAATATTTTCCATTAAATTCATTAAATACCGTATGATTACATAAAAATATTTGTTGCAAAAACAATATCAAATTTCGGCTAATTATTTTAGTACTATAATCATAGCTTATTATACACCCCATACATATTTATATTTTAAAAATGTAATTAATACTTTGCTCCTACTATATTTTATTAGTAAGCACAGTAGAACACATGCAATAAACTTACATTAAAAATTGTATACTTTATCCCACTACTTTATACACATAAGAACACCTTTCTTGATACTGTATTTTTTTATTACATTATGATATTTCTTTAAATTTGGAACAAAGTTTTGAAGAACATTGCAACAAAATAGTAAAATGTTTCGTGTACTATCATCTTCTAACAGAAGGCAAATGAATCATATATAGAATAAATTATAAATGTATATTAATGCATGACCATAGGTATTCTATTTGCATGGATTAATCAAATAGAACATCCTGTATATATTTGTTAATACGGGTCATGCATTAAACTGTATTTTTCTATGATTACACTTGCATAATTAATCTTGATATACATGTAACTCTAATCCAAAGAAATGAAATTATTAACATATACGTAAAAGGAGAGGCTATAGCATTTTGAACTCAAAACGACGGTAATCAAGAACTTGATTTGGCAGTACAGCAGGTGTCAAGCGAGGATGTTGATATAAGGCAGACATGGCTAGAATATAACAGATACTTCCATCAATTATCGAAATTGTATTATTTAAAAAATTGAAAGATAATATCTGATGTAAATATAAAACACGCGAACGTGTAAGCCGCACTAATAAAAAAACAAATATTTAAAAATTACATCCACATATATAGAATCTAAATGAAATTTCTGTGAGTAAATGTATTCTATTCGCGTCTGACCTTCTGAACAAAATAATAGATCTAATACTCACCTGTGGAACCAAAGATGGTGGATTCGTACCCTTATGTTCGGGACTTTGTAAATTTTCACCTTTCCATTCATTATCTGTTTCTTCAGAATCATCGAATTGCGATTTCCATTGTGAAGCTAATGTTAATCCACCACCACCTTTTGTCACTTGTTGTAAGGCTGACACATTGTCGTCATCTATCTGCGCAAACTGCGTAATGGAGCAATCCCGTACAGTAGCACGTCCTGCTCTTCCTTGCTGTCGCCCATCTGTTCTTCTTCTTGGTTCCCGTCGTAATGGTTCCCTCTGTTCAGTAACCTGCTAATCATATATAAGATAGCAGGGGTACCTGCTTACAAAATAAAGAAATACTTCAAGTGCAGAGACTGAAAAAAAGGTTAATACTAAAGTGTTTTACTACCATGGAAATGCTTTAATGTGATGCATATAAATAATTAATTTTTTTATATAGTTATTGGTACAGAAATACATGTAAAGAAAATAATATACATAAAGACACATGTGAAACGTCATGCTGTATACATACGGGACTTTGATTTCCTATGTATTTTGTATTAGTCACATCATATGAGCAGTAAGATGCATCCACTTCAGTTTGTACACGTGGACTTGGTGGTTCACCAGAAGTTTTTTCTGGAGCAGTAGCAACACGCAAACGGGCAAACGTTGCGCCACTTGCAGATTTTCTTAATGGAGTTACTGCATTTGACATTACTTTAGAACGAGGAACTTCAGAAGCTGAACAAGCAGACGCCATTAATGCATCACCTTCATTGTCCAGTTGCTTTTCTACTGTTGTAGCAGGAGTTTGTGGTTCTACTGCCATTGATAAAGCACGCCTTTTTTTCGGAGAACCTAAAGAAAGGAAAATTTTGTTATAGTAATAATAAAATAATTTAAATTATCACAGATATAGAAAAAAGGTCTACCAACCTTGAACTACAGGAAGAATTGCAGTATTCTGTGTACCAGGCTGAGTATTATCTGTTGTAGGTATTGTTGCATTACAATTTTTATCTCGACCATGATTACTAATAGCTGATGCAAATGGTACTGGAGAACTTTCAACTTCACGTTGTCTGTTCCTTCTACATACACTTTCATAATCCATCAGTGCCTTTCAAGGATATCATAATATATATGTTATTATTAAAATTAAAATTAGAAACATATGAATGTAAAGTATGAGACTGAGTATACTAGATTATTCATTGTTTGTGCTTTTTGTGCTACTTAAGCTCTATTTGTTTAATAAATTTAATAAGAAATAAAAAAGTTTATCTTCCCAAACGGGAGTAAGTGATTCTATACTGTTCTTTTGTAATCATACTAGTCTCTAATATACGAATATATGTATGTATAAAACAGGCATAATTTTCTGTTATATTACTAGTAATACTATATTGATTTTAGTCTTATTATAAACTGTAAAAATAATTTTAACTACATTTCTTACATCTAACTCTTTTCGGTTGTCTGGTTCAACATTTTCTTGGTTGTTTGTATCTACAGTTGGTATGGTTGGAGGCTGATTAATAGCAGTTGCTGTTGTAAGTGCAGGAGGAACAGTAACTGTAGGTAATGATCTGGTAGTTGATAAACCTTCATTAGCTATCAATGGTCTTTCCCAATCATAAGGATCATTTGGTTTCACACATCTACGTTTCATGCATCGTTCAAACAAACCAGCTAACATTGCATAATCTGGTTCATCTGCATATCCCAGACTCTATAAAATATGATCGTGTTAATTTTATTTTGTAAAAATATGTATTATAAAAAATATTTATATTTCTATTTACTATAAAGACTTTTTAATGAATATTATTTATAAAAAAAATATTACATTTATATGTTTAAAAATCCTATCATTTATAAATAAGTTTTATATGTACATCTATTAAATAATAATTTTGTAGTGTCGGAATACTATTACATGTATAGAGATTAAGGTATTGCAGAGATAAGCAGATCTACCTTTTTAATAGACATATTTAACTTGTATTAATTTGAAAAAGACATACCTGAATATGTTCCAAAAACAAGCGTAGGTCAGATGGGAGATGCTTTAAAAGTAAGCGGTGGTCATACTTTTCTTTCATAAAACCCACCTATAAAACATATAACACTGTATGACTATTAATTTTAAAAATACTTACATAAGATATATGTACATCTTATATTATGAGCATAAAATTTGAGTATCAACTAACTTGTTCTTTGTCTTTTATTTTACGCCATGGTAGTTGACCATTAACGAATTCTACAAGCATGTAAAACAAAGACCACAAATCGTCATGTCGTCCCATTTCTTTGTTCTTATGTGCATTAACAGATGCATACCGGACGGTTCCTCTAAACCCTGCAGCAGCACGGGGTGGTCTAACTTCACCAGTACCCGTTGTAAACTGGCGGGCTAGACCAAAATCTAACATATATACCAACCTAGCATTGTATGATTGGCGTCCAATAGAAAAATTTGACTGTAAACATAAATGTAATAAATAATTGCTTTAATAAGAATTCAGGAGACAAAAAAAAATATATGCAAATGTAAAGATAGGGAAATAAGTAAATGAAATATTAAAAATATTAAGGACACTTACAGGTTTAATATCTCTATGAAGAAAGCCTACTTGATGTATACTTTCTATTGCTTTCAGAATTTGAAGACCTAGTCGTAAAGTAGTTGATAATGAAAAAGCACCTCTTGGCTGCGCTCGTCTTAATTCAGCTAAATTTTTGCCTTGCAATTGCATTACAACGTAATTAAATCGATCGTTACGACCACAGCCTATAAATCTGCAAACATGTTCTTTACCTGAAACAGAGCAATATATATATTAAAAAATATCTTTATTTTATATCTGGTTCAAATCTGTATTGTAAAGATTCATTAGTATAATCAATATAACAATACAGCTGCAGAAATATCCCAGAAATACATTATTTTATAAGCAAGCATATAAATATTAAAGGAATATAGGAGGGTATTCTATACTGACCCTGCAGTTTTTTCAATACAGCAACTTCCATTTTAAGAACCTGTTTAGGCTGACGTGCGGATTCCACTTTAAGAGCAACCTGCTCTTTTGACATTAAATCTAGGCCTTCGTATATTTCACCAAATCCGCCACCCCCTATTTTTTTAACCTATAGTATATATATTACACCTTAGTCTGTGCACTATACCAAACTATTTAGAAAAGACTACAGAGATATAGTCTTTTAAATATTCTTTTTACTGCTATTTGCAAAAGAGATAAAACTCAAAGACTAAATTCTAGAATTGGAAGACGGAACAACTCAAAAGCATAATGCAGTTCATAAAGTACTACTTCTTAAAAAGCCTTCTTAAACAAAACAAGTTTGTTTCTTAATCAATTTGCAGTTAATAAGACCCAAGAAAAAAACGTGCAAAGTTTACGTTCTCTAAAGTCGAGAGAACGCGTTAAGACGAAAAACGATAAAAAAAAAAAAAAAGAAAAAAGAGAGAACAAATAATTCGCATTCTTACCACTTTCCATCGTTCTTTGACCACATGGCCAGGCTGTAATAAATCCTCGCTCGTCATAGTTATATTATTGTTTTGATCCGTACTTTCGTCGCCTACATTCCTCGGCACTAAATTTTCAAGATGATTAGGATGCCTGGAAAGCGGAACCAACCCTTTACTTGAAGTGTCATTATGACGAAGGGTGGTTTATTCGTATGATCGCGACATCTTCAATGACGATGTCTAGATGATGGCCCGAATTACGGGCTATCAACGCAAGCGAAAAAGGATCGACACACCCCGAGAAAGAATCTCGCGACGAGATCTTTAACCTAAACTCTAGCGCGGGTAATAGAAAATTGGTCAATACGCGCCCTGTGCTAGGCAGCCATGATTGCGTGCGAGCGAAGGGTGCAGCTAGAGCACAAGGGGAAGGGGACGACGGCGGTACCTCTTCCTAGCTTTTCCTTCAACCCTCCCTTCGTCCCGCCACCTACTTCATCGCCTAACCCGCCGTCTACCCCACCGTGTCGTCAGCCCTCTATACACCCGCTCCCTCCCTCTCTCTCTGTCTCTCTCTCTCTCTTCTTTTCTTTCTTTCTTTCCCTCTACCCTCTCTAGTCGTCGTCGTCGTCGTCGTCGTCGTCGTATAGCGTTTGCTGTCGCCTTCCTTTCTTGGCTTCTCTCTCTTTCTCTCTTCGTTCTTCCCCTCTACCTGTTTCTCTTTTCTATCTCTCTCTTTCTCTCTATATCTCTCTCCTTCTCTTTCTTCTTATCGCTTCAACCGTAATTACTGCCACAAAACGATGTTTTCGCGGTCCTCTTTCTCGATAAAATAAAAATTTCTCGTAGAGAACCAATTCTTCTTCATTGTCGTTGGGAGAGGGAAGCACACGTTACCACGATAATGCCCTCTCACCGCTATTACTACTACTTTGTTACCACCGTAGACAAGACGACGTTAATATATGATCGAATTTTCAATGTCCCGAAGACTCGCCCCCCTTTTGATAATCCTGTGCTTTTTTCTCGAACCCCACTCGCACACACGAGAGAGAACCGATCCAAATATACAATGACACTTTATTTTTACTAACAGTGTCGTCTGCTACGAGCGCCGCCGACACGGCGTTCCTCCGCGAGTCGGAGGACTTCTGCCGTGCGATCGAGCGCCGAACGCACCTCTCCTTACGATCGCGCACTTCTCTCTTGCATTTTCCCCTCGCACCCCTTACCCCTTTCGTCCCTTTCCGATAAAGAGTCAAAGTCCCACGAAACGTCATTCGCTCGTTCTCCTTCCATTTTCTTTTTTATACGGAATATTGAAATAAGAAATAATGATGTTAATCGGAAACAATAATTAACTGAATGTAGATCAAAGCGAAAAAGTGAACGCACGCGAATGAAACAGCCATTTTTCGATTTTACCATTCCGCATCGCGCCGAAGACCGTGTTATTCATAATGGCCACGAGATAGCACTTGGTTCGCTCGATCGATGAATCTTTCTCTTTTCCGAGACCTATGAAACGCCGCGCCGTTTTTACTATATTTTGTTCTTCGATTTCTCTTTCTCACCGTCCCTTTTCTGTCGCACGCTACTCTGAGCAACCCCTCTTCTCCGAGCCTCCCTTAACTAACAACTCGTCCAACTGCCGTTCTTTTAGCGCCTTTGAGAGTAGCGCGCACGCGACAGTATACATATAATGCCTATCGTGTGCGCCCATCGAATGCTCCTATCGAGTGCACTTATCGAATGTGCTTGCACAATACGTCATGCGACGCGACACGATAATGCGTAAGGATACGCGCAGAATCATCGTCTAAGTGATCCTTTTTTCTTTTCTTCGAAATTTTTACGCGTCGATCGTACTTGCACACGAAACGATTTAGTTCTAATATATCTTTTGATCTTTTTATTTTCTTTCTTACGCACGTTTGATGTATTTTAAGATCTTTGTCCCGACAAACATTCGATTTAGAAATTCGACTATTTGGATCGATTTAAATTTTAGCTCGATTCAATGAATGAAAATTTGAAGTGATATTCATGTTTGCGATCTTACAAGTATTTATCTATGTGTAATAATAATTTATAAAAAACGACCGATGATTGTACTCAATTTTTGTTAACAACTTTTCTATATGCATATCCGAATGCGTCAATGAGATGATCTCGATTTAAAGACATTCGGTTGTACATATATATAAAAAGAATTATTCATTGAACAAAAATGATAGGAGAGAGCAATACAAATGAAATATATAAGTAAGTTGGCGTTTTGTATCACGAGCTTGCGTAAAGAAATTAAGTGAGCAGTTTCACTAGCCAATCGCATACCGATAAACTGAGTTGGTCGATTGAAACTGCACCACTGCACATACCGAACTTGCATACAAACGTGTTTATTCTAGCTCTTAGCGTACATGCATGCACACCTAAAACTCACACAACCATCTGTACACATGTATCAGTCGTCTCAAGCACGCGTGATTCGCACAAACGCGCGTAGGTGAATGTCATGCTCAAGGTAAAGATCGTCGTACAACTGGCTTACTTTCGCTTTTAAAATTTCTTTTAAATAAAATAAGAACTCCTAATTAGCTTAGCTCTAGTAATATTAAAAATAATTACGTGATAGTTATACGAAAGAAAGTATTAATTAATGACCTTAAATCGTACGTATTTATAATTGAAAACTGTGCCATATTTATTCTACCCTTTTAATCAATGATCTTAAAAATTTCGCATAACTATTCTTTCGTGCGATTATTCATAGAGAATAAAATACTTAAAAATTTATTAAATGTTTTTAACATTGTTCTTAATTTTTTTTTTTTATATCACGATCTTTAATACGTAATCAAAATATTGAAAAGTAAATGATTTATGCGTAACCATGTCGATATTGTTTGTTTTAGATATTACATATATATTCTGAGTATTTCTCTTGCATATTCACAATCCAAAATCATATTCTGAATATGATTCGATGAATGAAAAGAAAATTAGAAGGATGTGTAATAAGAACGTCTATTTCGTTACGCAATTCGACAAACTCGACGAAGATCGAAGGAACTTACTCTAAGACTATGAAATTTTGACCGCCATTCTACCGGTTCCCTTCACCAGAGGGCATAATTTAAGTTTAAACATCTATTTTTAAACGGCCCCACTCGGTGTGTGATACAGCAGGCAACATCGTTCTCTCCAACACAGCACTTTTTCGAAGATTTTTCGTCGAGCTTTTTTATTTTAGAGTAACCAAAGAGCATAAATAACTACGCGGTCACTCTTCGTTTCGTGCACAATTGACTCCCCGAATGATACAGTATTTGGTATCAATGTTACAATTATTTTGCTGACATAACCAGTTCGATGTACTTATCGAACACAAGAAGAACTTTCGATATCAATCGATACGAAATGTTAAGACTGGAATCCAATCATCACAATAAATCTTTCGATCGAATTTATACGGTATCGCGTTGGCGAGATATCAAGTTTCAATATCGAATATTTGCCTCCAAACCGAGGCCAAATAAAAGTGTATATAATTACTGAAAATCGTAGGCGTTCACCTCGTTGCTTATTATCAACTACATACTAGACGTTTATAGTGAATGATATTCCTCGAGAATTCACAAGCGCATCGATTTTTCGAATAATTATGTTGTTATTTAGCACTCGACAAAAGGAATACATTTCGTCCATGCTACAAAATAATGCGGTCTTATAAAACAAATGAAAACAAAAGGAGACAATATTAAATTTAAGTCGTCTTACAAAGCAAGGCATTGCTCAGTAAAGAAACAACAATATAATATATATTGTCCCTCATTTGATTCGTTATATCGAAACATCTTCTCCTTAGATATAATAAAATTACATAAAATAATCTTCAATTTTTCATATCTATGATAAAAGACTAATTTGTTTAATTACATTTAAGGAAAAAAGTTTGGAGAAAATGATTATTTATTGAATGATCGTAGGCTTATCTTTAACAAAGAAAGATCGAAATAATCGAAAGAATGATTTTTCTCGTGCGATCGATCCTTAGAAAAGCTTACGGTAAAAATGAAAAATCGTGTATCGATAACACGTACCACTTCATAGTTTCGAAGTACAGTGACCAAAGAGAAGAATAGAAGTAGTTTTTGGTCGGGTTAGGATTCGTCGATGAGATCCAGAAAGAATGGACCAATGATGTACGTTGGAAGAACGATTATTCGATGTTTAAGAGGCGTGATCGAGAACTGCCGTACAAGCGTATTTCATGATAGTTGAAATGAAGGAGAAATGAACGATCCTTCGTGCTATATTCGCACGGAACGATTAACGCAACCGATTTCACATTTAAAGGCGTTAACGAAGTAGGTGCCTCCTCTAGCAGACAGAACTTAGTTCCCGGCACTCGTTAGTACTCGGCGCTCGGCACTCGACTTCGAGAGGCCGAGCCAAACCCAGCTCGTCGAGGCGAGTTTCACTGGCATTGGACCGACACCGTCGTCGCGATCCCTTTTCTTCCAACCCCTTCCTCTTGCCCGTACCTCCCGTTCTTCTTTCCTTCCCCGTTATCGTACCGTCTTTTCGTACATATTTAAAGAGAGAAACAATCCTTCAAAGATGAAAAAGCAACATCTTCGATCAAATCTCTAATAGATCTTGAACGATTGTTCCTATATTTTTTTCTATATATTTATAATGTCACTTATTTAATTCGTTCTTTTTCCTACCAAGAAATCATTTAATAATGTAAAAATTTTGAAGAAAAGAGAAACAAGTATAAGAAATCAAAGGCGGTCGCACTATTCTCGATTCGTAGAGCGTTGTACTAATTTTTCTTAGCCGGGAAATGCATTCCATACCATCGACTTTTGCCTTCGTTTTGGCACCATTAATGCGGATATAATTATGCGTTCAGATACGACCATACGACAATGAACACTGGTAGACCGATATATTAATGGTGAAACAGGTGAAATAATTCATTTGAAATTATCAGAAACATTTGGTTTACTTTCTTAAATTAATTACATTATTATTATGCTGTTATAATAATTAATTTTATGTAATATTTTCCATTATTCACTAACGTTGCTTTATAGATTTACAAGTGTGCATTCACTCGGATATACTTTTATATTCAAGCATGATCTTCTTTTGATCCGTAATGCCTGACAATTGTTGATGCCAAATACGAAAGCTCGTTAAGATTTCTTTTAAGACGTTCCGTCGTCGCCAACACAAATCAACGTAGTCTCGTTGGACAGTGTTCAATACAAATTTTAATATGCACCTTTAAATGTACTCCTAAGTATACTCCTTAAGAAAGTATATCTTGAAACATTATAAGCGAACCGCCTCCGCGTTCAGAAAAGTTGAGCTATTTTGGTTAGAGTTAGAGCTTGGTCGTCGTGGTTTATTCGTTTTAAGATCTTCAGCATCGGCGGTCAGAGAGGTTGCTTAGACGAGAAAGGGTCAGATGATCATCGAGCATGTTGGAGAAGTCACCATTCACGATCTACGTTTACTCTTAAATGAAATAGAGAAAGAGAGGGAATCGTTTCTCTTTTCATTTATGATAACTACTCCGAACATTGACATTCGATTTGGCAGTCGATCAACGGAGCTTTATAGTAGAGAATGAGAGATGGTTCATTGACATGCATTGATAGCATGACACATAGTTCCACAGTCGTGATAAATATTTATTTTAAAAAGAACGAATATCTAAGATAGGGTGACAATATTGCGTGACTGTATTTTCAAGAAGTAATCGAAATGGTTGAATGAGCCATATTCTCGTTTTCAGGACACGATCAATAAATCGTCAACCAGTAAATTTCATTTAATTTTCCAGTGTTAAAATTTTAAACATTAATCTTTGTCGTTTGCATCAATAACAGCTGTATATAAATCCAAAAATAAGCATATTCTACTTCCGCAGATATTGTAAGATTGTCTATCTTTATTTCTTGGCTAACAGTGATCTAAGTAGCGCACAAAAATCATGCATATGTTTTATTAAAGAGAAATATTTTTAGTAGGACACTTTTCTTGCTGGTGCTGATAGATTAATCTAGTTTAGTTTATTTCAATGTCTTATAGAAAAGTATTTTGTCCATTCTGAATAACAAAAAAAAAAATAAAATTTATTAATATACAATGATTATATAATTATTATTTGGAAAATATCCTGTCAGTTAGGACCTATCGCGTTAAAATTTAAAAAAGAAAAGAAAGATGTTCGAATGACTTTTTTTCTTTTTCTGTAATTTTTGGAAGAAATGCTGCATGTTTGAATTTCAACTTAGAAGACAAACGAAGGTGTAGACTGTGCCACTGGGACAGGATCAAGAATAGCCGCGGTCAAACGAAATACCAGGATACCAGACGTCGATTTGATATTTCCTCGGAAACATAGCTATCTACAACTGCATTGCTGTGATTTTAAAACAAAATTCCTGCAAATCGTTATTCATTTTTATAACATGTCATTAAACTTGCAACAACAAGTATGATTCGTCTGAAAAAAATCAGAATATGTTAATACAATTACAAATCGTAAATCAAAAGAACGTTGTTTGTTTTAAATTGTATGTTTGGATACGGTAATCATGATCTTATTATTTTTTATAAAAGGAAAGACATATCCGATCTTTTTCATGATCAAATTCGATTTCGTTTTTGTTCTATTGTAATAAATTGAAAGTTAATGATAGATTGAATGCACGAAATTACTGAAGATATTTAATGGATATATTTGTAAAAATATATTATAGATAAGTATGTAAAGATTCGAAAAATAGAAACTTAACTGTTTTATTATTTTCTATCTCGTGACGTTTTTATCACTATATTTTTTTACGTGTAACAAATAAGAAATTTCAATAATAAATCTATTAGAAAAGATTTTATTTCTCGTTTAGGGTCATCTGCAGTAAAATCGGTGCGGTTAGCATTGCAGAGACATTGCGGGTGTGACACAGTAATGTAAATACAGAGAATTGCTAACAAATACAGAATTTACTTGTTTCCTAAATAATCTTAATAATCGAGAAAATAATCGAGATTATATTTATACTACATGAAAAATATTATCGTTATTATTTAAATTTATGATTATTAAAAGACAGACAATGCTAATATAAGTGACCAAGAGATTGATTGCTCTTCTAATTCGATACTGTAATTAATTGATCTGGTTCAGTTGGATGACTTTCAGATCGATCACTGATGCAATTCAAAAGAATCCACATAGGTAATATTATTGTAGTTCATGTATTATATATTAGAAAAGATTTCTTAATTTTCTTTAAAATTAGATCAATTATAATGAAACTTAATAGACAATATCAAATTTAATACGATATCAACAATAGATTATATAAAAATCATTAGAGTTGATTAGAAATTAGAAATATTCATATGCAAGTTGTTTCAAATCAAATCGCCGCCTTCTTATGTAAACTAAACAAATTTGTAATTTGTTGAATGAAATATCCAATCACATTACTGGAAAATATTTTCTCATTTTTGCTATATATTTTGCTAACACAGATACTTTATTCATTTTCATTTAATAATTGTAAAACAATGAAATGTATCATTGAGGGATTCTGTCGTGCATAATACAACATGCGCGCGATTCAAAAACTTATAGGATGTCGCTACGCTCGACGACCTTTCTTTGACTTTGGTGAACGAATTAGTCATTATACGAGACACTTAACAGCATCCAGAGGTACTGTGTGTTATTTCGTCAAATTACCTAAAAGTGATCAGAATTTGAGGATAATTAAAGTTGAAAAGAGAAGAGTAAACACAAAAAACTTAAAAATGGCATTAAACAAACTCAGTATAGATAAAGTGGATCTCGCTAACAAAAGGGTTCTTATGCGGTATATATTATAATTTTATCATATTTTTATGATTATACAAAATGTGTATCTGTGTGTATGTGTATATATATGTATATATCAACAGTACGTTAAAGAAATTTATTTAGATTTACTCGTTTATAGTATATAAGATACGTATTATTAGATAATTGTATTTTTCTTTTGAAAGAGGTTAAGAAAATGACAGATATGACTGATAATATGTATATATGATAACCTCTGTTTCAAATGAATCTGTTTATTTACAATTTAAATTCTTAAAATATTAATGTCTATAGAATTAGTATCATTTATTACCATATGTTTTATAGAGTGGATTTCAATGTACCACTTAAAGAAGGAAAAATAACAAACAATCAAAGAATCGTTGCTGCTTTAGATTCAATAAAATATGCGCTTGATAAGAAAGCAAAATCAGTTGTTTTGATGTCCCACTTGGGCCGTCCAGATGGGAAAAAGAATCTAAAATTTACATTAAAACCTGTTGCGGAGGAATTAAAAAAACTTCTAGGAAAAGATGTGCAATTTTTGGATGACTGTGTCGGTCCAGATGTTGAAGCAGCATGTGCTAATCCAGCAAGTGGAACAATTATTTTGTTAGAAAATTTAAGATTCTACATTGAAGAAGAAGGAAAAGGAGTTGATGCAGATGGAAACAAAGTATATATTTAATTATTAGATGATAGAAATTAAATATCTATATTTTTTTTATTATACTTAGATTATCTTTATTTATAGATAAAAGCTGACAAAGATAAAGTTACGAAGTTTAGAGAGTCTTTAAGAAAGTTAGGAGATGTTTATATAAACGATGCTTTTGGAACTGCCCATCGTGCTCATAGTTCTATGATGGGAGATAACTTTGATGTTAGAGCTAGCGGTTTTCTTCTCAAAAAAGAATTGGAATACTTTGCCAAAGCTTTGGACAATCCAGAACGTCCATTCTTAGCAATCTTAGGAGGAGCAAAAGTTGCTGATAAAATCCAATTAATTAATAACTTGCTAGACAAAGTCAATGAAATGATTATAGGAGGAGGAATGGCCTATACATTTTTAAAAATTTCAAAGAATATGAAAGTAAGAATTATGTAATATAACTTTGAATTTATATGAATTATTTAATATAATTTTATTTGAATTTATATGAATTATTTATATTGTTTATAGATTGGTAGCTCTTTGTTTGATGAAGAGGGTGCAAAAATTGTAAATGATTTATTGGAAAAGGCAAAAAAAAATAATGTTCAAATTCACTTGCCATTGGACTTTGTAACAGCAGATAAATTCGCAGAAAATGCGGCGGTAGGTGAAGCTACTGTCGAAAGTGGTATACCTGATGGTTGGATGGGTTTGGATGTTGGACCAAAGTCTAGAGAGTTATTTGCAGGCTAGTTGATATTTTAATTATTAAAATATATAAGAATGTCTAAGTGTAATAACTGCTAAGTATGTACTCTTAATTTTGTAGAACCAATTAAAAGGGCAAAAGTAATAGTATGGAATGGACCAGCTGGAGTATTTGAGTTTGATAACTTTAGTAAAGGCACAAAGAGTATAATGGATAATGTTGTAGCAGCTACTGCTCATGGTACAGTTACTATTATAGGTGGTGGTGATACAGCAACTTGTGCTGCTAAATGGAAAACCGAAGACAAAGTGAGTCATGTAAGCACAGGTGGTGGTGCAAGTTTAGAACTACTTGAAGGAAAAATATTGCCTGGTGTAGCTGCACTCTCTCCATCTTGAAATATTATTGGCAAAAAGATATAAATATATATATTAGTTTGAATTAAAATTATATATTGCTTGATAATATATGTAATCTAATATAAACACAACTAGAATTATTGAATATTCATAAGTTTATTTCCTCATATTTCATAGGAGAAAAATATATCATAATTTATCTGAATGAAAAAATTAACTATCATATCTAAAATATTATTACTAACCTAATAAAAATAATTGATGATAAAATTATATTATGTAAATAGTATGTATAATAAAACGAAATATATAAAAGAAAAATAAAATGGTTACAGCCAAATGTTTTAATTATTTAGAGAAAGAAAGTATCTATACAAACATATATTGCATCTGATTTAACATTAATAAGTGCAAAAACTAAACATAATATTTTTTCGATAAATTTATTTTATGTAAAAACAAAACAAAACAGTCTTCACTCATATATACTATTAACTTTTATATAAATTATTGTGTATAATAATATACAATGGATACAAAATATGTACCTTCATTTTTCTAAAAAAAATATTGACCATGTTAAAAAATTTGTTTTCATTCCTCTAAAAATGGAACGTTTCTAACATTACATGAACATGTTATTCACGTGTTACATAATACAAACTTAAATATTCCCAATTCTGACTGCCATCGTTTTTATGTGTAATCGATAAAAGGGATATATTCATTTATATAGAAAAATCTACAATGCGATTGTTTTACATAATACAGCAATTTTGTGGAATTTCTACTCCAGGAGGTAATGGTGGAATAATAGGATTACCCTCAGAGTCAAATTGTAAAAGAGCTGGATGTTCTCCAATAAGCTCTTCAGGAGGTTGGCCATAAGTTTGCATATCTTGCATAAGTGATAATATCATTTCAAAACGTCGTTTTTTAATTTCTTCTGAATCAGTATCCTTTTCTTTTTCTAATTCATTACAAATCTTAAAATATATAAATTTCAAATTAATTTTTGTTTGTTGTTTTTAGTGTTATATGTTTTCAGTTATAAATAACAAACCTTTTGCATTAATTCTAATTGTTTTGTATATCTTTGTAAATCAGCTGAGGGTAATGTATCTCTCTTTTGTTCTAACCATTCAGGATATTTATCTACTAGTTCTTTTAATGATGGATACAATATATCTTTGGATAAAAGAGATTGCATCATGCCTTGCATAAATGGCAATATATCCCCTGCACCTTCTTCCAAATTCATTTGCCCAAACATTGAGGCAAGATCTGGTTCATTCTAAAATACAATAAAATTTAATTTCATATTATTGAATATTTATAATCATTTGTTAAGGATTTTCTAAATTACCTGCAAATTTTCTGATGTAACAGATAAATCCTTTAAAGCTTGAGCAATAGCTGACTGGAAATCAGCACTTGTAGGTTCACCATCTGTAGTTTCTCCATCAACTATAGCATTGGCAACTGTTTGAGCCATTTTTTGAAATGAAGCTCCTAATTCGCTTTCTGATCCTATTTGAAAAATCAAGAAGTAATATTTTTTTCAAAATACGTATAGATAATTACCATTTTGCATTAAATTTTGAAAATTTTTTTCAAATTGATCCGCAGCATGCTTAATAAAATCTTGTGTCCATAAATTATCAATATCTGCAGATGCTGTCTCCTCTGCATTACTTAGTGGCACAGTTTTTGATGCTGTTTCATCATCATCTTTCACATCTAATGTAGAACTCTTATTAAAATCTTCCAAAGCACCTAAAATATAATAAATATTAATGTAAAATAACTTCTACTTAATTCAACATAAATATTTTGTAATATATTAGGCTGATAATATTTATTATTCTTTTTATTAATTTAAATAAATATTATTTATTTAAAGGAAAAAGTAATAAATATTTAAGTATTATATAATCATAAAGAAATATATATTTGAGTCAATATTCATGTAATTACCTTAACTGTTTAATTTTACTTTCAAAGTTTCCTAATGTATATATAGTAATGATATTTTAAACAATATTGCATGATAATTAAAAATATAAATGATGACATTTTATGAATATGATTGTCCAAAGGTTAGAACGTTAAATTTCAATTTATGATTAAAGTAAAGAGATTTACTTACTATCTAATAAATCATTTAACTCCGAATCTTCTACTTTTTCTTCCGATTTTTTGTTGTCAGACATCACTTCGCCTGTAATCAAACTTTATACTCCAATTTTGTGTGGTTTAAAAAGAATCTATGTATACTACAGTCATGAATTGTACGAGTGGGAGGGGAGAGCTATCTTCTCCACGCGGCCAAATTTCCATTTTTATCGGTCATACTTATCCCTATAGAAATTAACACTATTTAATAATAAAAAATATAAATGAATAATAAATAATGAAAATGATCTATTAAAAATATAAATGATTCTTATTTTAGATTCTATTTTCTAACATTAAATATTTATTACACGAAATTATTATTATAGAATAAAAAAAAATTTACTGTTTGGGGAACTTTTTAATTTTCTCTCTCTTTTTCTCAATTATTTTCATTATTTACATATATCACAGACGAGACAACTGTCGTCATTGGCTTATTGCTTGTTTCTAAAGATATCATTGGTTTGTGACATCCTCCCTACTTACAAATATCATTGAACATATTGATATTTTTCGTTGAGAATAGAACCGAAGAAGTAACATAAGTTATGGAAAGGGAAATTTAGTTGCATGGAGAGGGAATGACGAAACAATAGCCACAGGGTATATAAGTATATACTGCGCGTTAAATTCTACTAATTACGCATTCACATATATTTAAGAACATCGATTTAAGATAATTTATAATTAAATTAGTATGAACTAACCATAAAAATTAGGAATATTTAAAAAATATATAGTCGTTACACATGTCATTTTAAACGTAATCCAAAAACGTGTAGAAAAAAAGTTATGCAGAAATGCAATATATTTAATAATTTATCATTTTTTGTTTATAAATAATAAATTAGAATAAAAGAAAACATTCAAGCAATATACTAGATGCACTGTCATTGTTATCCTTGTTATTAAATTGTTTTTACAATCATAATTTCATGTAATACAATCGGAAATATATTCCACTATCTTTCTTCAACAATATCATTATCAGAAAATATTTTGTCTAATAATTGGTGACACATATCTATTTCTTCTTTATTTTCTGGTGTTAACTCTTTTAGACATTGTTCAAGTGTTGTTTTTAAACAGAGTTCTGGTCTGCGACATTCTCGTAATGCTGGCAAAAAGGTATTGTTTGTTAAGCCAGTAAGAATACTTAATAACTGCTCTCTGAAAAATATGATAATATATAAAAATTTATCTTACAGACAAATATGTATATATATGGTTTCATTATTATATTTATTAAAACTATTATTTTTTTATACCTTATTTCTGGAGAAATATTATCTGATGCTAATAATCCAGTTGCTTGTTCAATTAATCCCATATTAACAAAAGTTATTTTTAAATTATCTGAATTATCTTTGTTGCAAAGTGATGAGAGTAAAAAGGCAGATTTTATTTGTAATTTTTTTACTGAACTTTGCATAGCTCTTAAAAGAACAGAATAACCATCATTTTTGTCTATGTATTGTAAAGACATTGGTTGTCCTCTTACTATACCTATATAACAAATATAAATAGTATTTTTTAATAGTAAATTCAAATATGCATAATCATATTAAATCAACTTTTTGTACATACATGATATAGCATACAAAGATTTGATTCTTGCAGCTTCTGAAGGATCCTTATCTACCATTCCTAACAATATTGGAAATAATCCACATTCTAAAATTCTTTGTTGACAAAATGGATTATTTTGTGTCAACTCAGCAATTATATCTGCTGTTCTCCACCTGATGCTACTGTGAGAAGAATTCAGACATGGACCAAATATTGAAAAGCCACCAATTTTGTAAAAATCATTGGCAATATCAATACTATCCACAAAATCTGCAATTCGCTCAAGAGCTGCATCATATTTAAAGGAATCATCATCAGGTCGAAGATCCACAACATTTGATAAAATTTTTATAGCTTTCTGCAATTCTTCTATCACATTTACAGTTAATGAGGATAAAGCTTCGGTTAAGAATTTTTTCTTCTGTAAGACATACAAAATGTTAATAATAATTCAAATCTTTAAATACATTATATAGTAACTATTCAATTATACTCATACTTCTTCATCTAAAGGTTGAAATTGAGGCTCATGTGTTACACCTTCTGCTTGAGATGCTTCAATAGCAAATCGCAGAAGACCTTGAAGATCAGTAGGTTGTCTTGGCTGTTCTGGCAATGGTTGTGGTGGAATTTGATTATTTGAAGTACGTGGTCCTTCTATAGATAACGGTCTTGCACTACTGCTAGGATGACTCTCTCCACTTGTTTTTTCAGAATTTGAAGTAGGTCTAAAATAACGACATATTAATTGCTATATGTAATCAAATTTATAATTATTTTTTAACAACAGAAATATATTCAATCTGAATTATTTTTAATAAAATCGGGAGATCAGTTAAATATATACGTATATATACATATTAAACATACCTGTTCATTTTGGTATTTCTTTTTCTCGTATGTGAAGCACCCATGAACCAAAAAACTACATTAATTTCTTTACCGTATAATAACCAAAGTACATCACGTATAAATACAAAATGCCAAGTATACGTTTTCTTGCTGCTTCGTACAACTGAAATGTCCACTGGTCAAATAGTATATACTTTCGTACGAACACAAATCGTTTGATATCGAGCAAAAAACATTCCCAGACATTCTCGAAAGATCTATTATAAATTCACTCCATGATCCATAAATTTCTATCAGTTTTTACTAAATATTAAATCTACGTTAAGTTTATTCAACTGTACAAGTAAATCGAACCTTCACTTCAGATGTCTTTGTGAACACTTTCAAGAGATAGATATCAAAAGTATGTTTCTCTTCAATAGTAAAGTATGCGTTTATATGTTGAAATCCCTCTAACTATTACATGTTCTTAAAGAAACAGAGAGAGAGAGAGAGAGAGAGAGAGAGAGAGAGAGAGAGAGAGAGAGAGAGAGAGAGGCCAAACAAAAACGTTCTTTGTATCAACTTAAGTAACGTTTACAAATTTAACTGATCACTTCAGAGTTAATATTAGAGGCTAGTTTAAAAAGATAAAAAGTTTTATATTGAACAAAGAATAAATTGTTATATTAATAATGTTTATAGAAATATTGTGAATGTTAATTACGTTATCAAGTATAGATAATAATCGTTACATGAGTATACACCACATTTGCAAAGAGCCGAAGTGACAAGTTTTCGCGCGTAGAATATTAGACATATGAATTATTGTGTATAACGATATAATTAATAAAACGCGTAATTAATGCAAGATTAAAATGAGCTTAGTGCGCTCTATTACGAGGCGTCAAGAGGGCTTTGGTAATTATTAAGGAAATTATTCATTATTATAGAAAATAAAAATTAATATATTGTTTTATACAAAAGGTTATATATGCATATATATATCATGTATTTTTAAGATTATATTGTCATGTAAGAAATCATATATCTTTTTTTGTATTTTATTTGAAAAGAATAGTTATTCTTTTGTAAATATTAGTAAGGAGGTATGAAATTTTTTTTTCAGAATTTATACGTGATTATGATATAGCTTTATATCGTTTAAAATGCTATCATAATGATGTATATCGTGGAATATCGCCAAATACAAATGCTCCAGATTATAATCCAGAACCACCAGTTTTTGCTTGTCGTTTTTGTACTAAGGAAAGCAATGAACAAATACTTGCCTTAGCAAATGAAGATGGAAAAATAGCTTTACAAGATATAAGTAATAAGGGAAACCATAATAAGCTATTAGAAGGAACTCAGGTATTATATTGTTCTTTAATGAAATTTGTGTAATTTGTTTCTTTTTTTCATTATACGTATAAAGAAATAGTATATAAAAATTATAAATAATAAAAATTTGACTAATTTTATATTCATTCCAGGCACATTTTAATGCAATTTTTGATATTGCATGGATGCCTGGTGAATTAAAATTAGTAACAGCATCGGGAGATCACACTGCAAAATTATGGGATGTATCCAGATCCGAAATTAAACAAATAGAATATTTTCATGCTCATACACGTAGTGTAAAAACAGCAGTATTTCGTCATCAAGATAAAGGTATATAATTAATTATAGTAATGTATATATAAGTACATTTAATATATTTGCTCTATATTAAATTTACACTTTCTTTATAGTTACATTTATATTAAACAGGACATTTATTTTTCAGCTGTCTTTGCCACAGGAGCTCGTGATGGAAGTATAATGATTTGGGATATAAGAGCAAATCATAGTGATCAGGCTAAAGCAGATAATTGTATATCTAATGCACATAATAGCTTATCTTCAAATAATAATAGACATCGTAAAACTCTCAATCATACATCTTGCACACAAAGTATTACCAGTCTAGCTTTCCAGGATGATTTCTCATTACTATCATGTGCTGCTGGGGATGGGTAAATAACTTAGAGCTAATAAAATCTTAAATAAAAAATAATGTCAAGAATAGATATATCAAAAATAATTATATCTTTTTATAATTATAGGGTAATTAAAGTCTGGGATTTAAGAAAAAATTATACCGTTCACAAAAAAGATCCATTGGCTAAACATACAATGAATTATGCAGGAAGTAGTACAAGAAACGGATTTTCTTCATTGTTAGTATGTCCAGCTAGAATTACGTTGTATGCCAGTTGTATGGACAATATCATATATGCATATAATATATCTTCTTATAATCCAAAACCAGGTAAATTAAAATATTCAAGTAACATGTGAAATGTATATTTTAGAATGTTTCATATAATTTTATTTATATCATAGTTGCAGAGTTTTATGGACATCAAAATCGTACCTATTATGTAAAAACGTGTTTAAGTCCTGATGGAAGATACTTGGCTAGTGGTTCTAGTGATGAGCTTGCATATATTTGGCATATTAAACGATCTGGTGGGCCAATAATTAAACTTTCTGGTCATACAGAAGAAGTTACTTGCATTGCATGGTGCACTGTTGGGGAAACCAAGGTATTGTAGTGATTGAAGTAGACAGTAGGAAAATTGCACTTTCTTTTATATCAAGATTATATTTCAATTTAATAATTACATAGATAGTGACGTGTTCGGATGATTCGTGCCATAGAATATGGAGAATTGGACTTGAGCATAAGATAGACAATGAAGAATTAGAGATAAGAGGTAAAGCAGAAATTGTTTTCAGTGCAAAATCCATAGAAAATATGAAAATGGAAACAACACCAACTACTTTCCGGCGGTATACTTTAACGCAAGAACATACACCTAGGTCTAATAGAACACCAAGTAGGTATACATATAAAATATATATTGTATGGATAATAAAATGTTTTGTTTTATTTAATAGATAGTACACCAGGATCTAATGATGTAGACAATAAATTGGGAGATTTGTATAAACAAAGTAGTAGTAATAGTTTTAAGAGAACTTATTCACAAATGAGAATTGGGCAATCATACTCTGATGGAAAATTTCAAACAATTTTATCTCCTATTCAAGAAAATTTAGAAACGATAATAAAACGCGCACATATAGAAAATCGTGGTGCTAGAAGGCTTTTCAGTCAAAGTACTGATACAACTACTATACGCGATAAGAGTTATGACTTTGATAAACCAAGCACAAGTTCACATGTTCCAGAATTTAAAAATAATACCTTAGAAGGAAATAATACATCAATTCCTTTTTCACCTACATCAAACCTGCCAAATTTTGTGATAGATGGTACAGCACCTCACCTACTTCAAATGTCTCCTGAGAAATACAAAGAAAATGTTGACTGGTTAACAAAAATACGAGAGAAATATAAAGAGCAGAAGACTAAAATATCCTCAGAAAAACTGCCTAGTCCTAAACCAAGTATACCTGTACGTAGAAATAGTAGATCCAAATCAATGGAACCACTAAAAGGATGTAAAACTTCTACATCTCTTGCTCCATCTTTACTCGATTTCTTTAAAATTAGTAATAAGGATTGTGATAAAAATATTTGTTCGGAAAACTCAAATACTCTTTCTTTGCCATCTATATCATGAAAGTAATAGCATAGTGTAATATTAAATAGTAACGATTTGTGTCCATTGTCATGTAACAAACGACTGACACATCATCTTTGAAATATGATCAAAGATACATGAAAAGAAATTAAGCGCGCTTAGTATTGTTTTTAATACTGTACCTTATAAAGCAGTATTCCCCTTGAAGTTTGTATTGAATCTAAGTAATTAATTTAAGGTACTCTTGGTCTAATGTAATTACCATTTTTATAAATATCTATAGGAATAGTTTTGATACTTGATTATTTCAAATGAAAAGATATTAATGCTATAAATGAACTATTTTTTACATATAGTAATAAATAATTTTATAAAATATTTATTATAGAGAAAGAAGAAATATGATGTGCCTTATAAAAGGATGGAAAAAAAGAATTTTTAAATAATTTATACTTGCAGTATTATCTACTTAGTGTATTGATGTTTTTCTTATTAGAACAAAATATTTTTATACATTGTGGAAGTAATTTCATTCTAACTGCTGTTAAATCGAATTCCTCGTTATCAATATAAAATACTCGTTCATCATTCTGTAAAAAAAATATACATTATAAATAGATTTTAATACATTAAAAGTACTATGAAAATGAACTTAGAAATAATAAATTTTCTTAGAAAAAAAAAGAAAAGAAAAGAAAAAAAAAAGAAAAAAATTAATTACCTTTTCAGGATACAATTCAATATCCTTTGCTTCAAATGAGGAATTTATTAAAGTTCTATTTCCATTTATTCTTTTCCAACCTTCACTAACAAATGACATATAATCTATATCTTTTGGACCTACACATGTAAATAATATTAAGTATTATTATATAATAGTTTTGTTAAATAATTTCTTTATTATTTTGTATTACCTAATTGTATTTTTAATGAAGAATGTTTTTGAAGTTCGGCGTTATCTATAGTTGAGGTTTTTATGTATAAGTCAGTTGTTGAAATAGGAACTTCGTAAAAAATGCCACAATTTTCATTCGTTATTTTGCTGTAGTCAATTACCATATCTGAAATAAATTAAAAATATATCTTAGCAATATGCTTAAGAGGAAAGATCATAATGAAATAATTAATCTTTTTTATATATTATTATGAATGTTTATCCAAAGGAATCTTGACTTCTATTATTAATATATAAATAAAAACAGAATATATGTGCATATATTGTTGAAACTTGTAGGAATAAGCTTTCTTGAATTTAGCATTACGTCAACACACATTTACCTGATGTAAATGTTGCTTTTTTTGGCACAAATGCATGCCACCATCTTTTATTTGTTTGCGTAGATTGATCGACATTTATATTTTGATAACAATGTGAGCAACCTGTACAAGGTTCAGTATATCTCAACAATCCATTGCAATTCCAATTTAAATTATCTTTGTAACCATTAAATATGTAAGTTGCATATCTATAACATATAATAAGATTTTAAAGTTAATATAAAATAATGAAAAAAAAAAAAACATTACAAAGTGCATTTCATACTTTCTTAAAGTTTTTCCAAGCCAATACTTATTTCTTTGTACATATGCATCTTGCCAAGCACCCCATTCTATTGTTCCAGCTGCATAGACTGGTTTTAATTCGATTTCAGGATTTTCCTTAAATTTCAATATGATAGATATAAATAAATTGTACGAAATTTAGTAATAAATTCTTATTATCCATCGAACTTACTTGAAGTGAATAAACTTCAATAATATCTATAAACTTATGGTGGCCTTTTATAATAGCCATTGTAGCTTCTGTCATCTCACGTATTTCAAGTAAATCATCAAAGCACCAAGGATTTAAAGCACGAGAAACAGTATTTGTTTCTCCTAATGGTAAAACACCAATTGGACATTGTTTGACAGAATGAACGTTTTGTTTGTATTTTCTCATTATACCAGTTATAACATCAGATAAAGTACCATCTCCTCCTGCTACAATTATAGCATCAGTTGGAGTATCTAAATTTTCCACTACACTACGCGTATGACTTGTTGATTCCGTTTGCACAATTGTTACTGCAATTCCAGCTAAATGTAATAATGGCTCGCAGTAATCTTCAAATAACTTTTTTGCTTTTCTGAAAATTAATAAATTAATATGTTAGGAATTACTTTGTAGAACATAGTAATAATTATACACTTTCAACTTAAACCTGTTTTTTGCAGCAGGATTTAATATAACTGTAACATGACGAGGTTTCATGGTTGTAGGACAAGGTTCATCTCCATATTTTATTACATCTTCACAATATTGTCTCATCAATTGTTGGGTGCTAACAATATAACCATTAAATATTAATTTGTAAAAATGATAGAAAATATTATTTCATTATTTTAATCATTTATAATTATCAAAATAACATACTCATATGATTCTTTACTGTATGAAACTCCATATGATAAGGCAACAGCACCAAATGCCGATTTTTTCCAATTATTTCTTATTGTCTGAAGAAATTTCAGCATTCTAGCCATTTTTTAATCTGTATGTGACAGCGAAAAATTATTTTATATCATTAATCAATATATATGTATATTTATTTCACGGAATAATTTGTTAGAAATGCAGCAGCCGGAAAATCGATTCTACACTTTTATTTATGATTTCTTAATGTCAATGATACTTATTGTATTTAAATATAACGATAAATTTATTATAGAACATATCACTGTACATTTAATGTACTTACACCTATCCGCTACAAATCGCATGTATTTGAAGATAGACACGTTGAGGTTAACTTGTTACATTACAAATCGATTTCAACATTTTATTTAATTTTATTTATTATAATATATTATATTTATAATAATCAAGTATCATTGATATATGAATATTTTTCTATTCTATATAATTTATACATATGAGTTGATTTATGTCAAGAATATCATCTTTATTAGAATATTAAATAACGTGCGTATTACACACTATGCTACATGACTTCTGCTTACACAGGTTGCATATATACATATATATATGTATATATAAATATAATATTCGTGCTAAATTATGAAAACAAATATTATTAAAAGATGGTATTATATTTAGATTAAATCAAATTACAAATTAAAATTATAAGTAATAACATGAAACTATATATAACACTTCCATTTATTTTGAAATAATAAAACAAGTTATAGATTTCGCGCTTTACTGTTTTTTAAGAGATAGCAGCGCCTCTTAACGGCGTACGAACGAACTTATTTCATTGGTGCATCTTCAGTAAGCATTTCTCAAGACTAGTAATGCAAGTAGTATCCAGCAGAGGGCAGTTCAAGCGCGGTCTTCAGTCGCACAATTACGAAGCCGATCAAAAGCGTACGGAGTTTCCAGGAGGGCGGTCGTGTTACGATCACAGAGAGAAAAAGAAAGAGAGAGAGACAGAGAGAGAAAGAACCTTTCTTCCCCCACGGTTACACAAAAATTTCTCGATACGTACGGGTCCTGGATTTCAACGCGCATCACAAGAAAAACGTTATTCAATAGAATAATGGCGCGCCGTGTGATTTGACAGTGCAGAAACGCTTGAATGGGAAAAGTGCCTCGATATTTTGTGGTTCGTAACTCAAGATCCCAGTTCTAAACAAGTATTCTCGTTCGAATACCTTGCATCTCTCTGCTCTATATTTTCTCGTGTCGGATTTACGATAACGGCGAAATATTTTTCGAAACGAAGAACAAGAGAGCTTTATTCCAAAACGTTTTTTGATTGTCGTCGAAAAAGGGAAGAAGCATCGTCGAAAACAGCATTCAAGACATTGATCGACGAGCGCGGTATGAACTCTTACAGGCGGTATTGGCCACCGAAGAGAGCCGGTATAGTCGATATATATATATATATATATATATATATATATATATATATATATATATACATATATACATATATATTACAGGCAACTCGGTTAAGAGCTCGAATCATAGGACACCGACTTTTTCGTTCTATATAACTTAAAAAATTTTATTTTTCCGACGACAAAAAGCATTCGTAGTTCTTCGATAGGATCATTCGCGAATTCGGCTTCGTGTTCGAATCGATCTTAACATTATCGTTTTAACGATCACGCAAAGAATCGAAGAATATACTGGTCGACTAAAAACATTAAGTGACATTTGATTTCACGATAGAAAATCGTATCTAAGGTTTATTATTTAAAAAAAAAACAACTATAAAAGTAAACTTACGCTATAGAATTCGTTTAATTAATATAATAATAATAATCATTAACTAATAATAATAATAATAATAATAATAATAATAATAATAATAATAATAATAATAATAATAATAATAATAATAATAATCACAGTCACAGTTTCGTCTATTGTCCATCGCATAACCGGTAAAGTCAGTGATATCCTCCAAAGAGAAAAAAAATGAATTTACTACTCGACGAGTTCAATTCAATTTAGTTTTTTAACCGATACTTTTTCCCCACTAGTTTTACGTTTTTTCCTACGGCTAATGTTAATCCTACATCCAGTTGGAATGTCATCGAAAAGGTAGACGAATGAAATACGTTATCTCTCGTAAATTCCAAGAGAAATTTATTCCAACGAGATTCGCGGTTAATTTCCAGGCGCGCTGGAAACAAACTTTTACGAATGTTTAGCAAAGAAAGTCGAGGGAAATTTATTACGTCTTTTGCGTGTATTCGAACCTTTCCACGTATGTCTGGAAGAGCAACGGTATTGTCGGATACGTCTAATGTAAAATCGGATGCGTTTGACGGTGAAAATGGATTCGACGTGCATTTAGAGAGCGAGAGAGCGAGCGAGAGAGCGAGCGAGAGAAAGAGAGAGAAAGAGAGAGAAAGACGGGAAAGGGGTGCGCCTTGTTCTCTTTATATATCGTGTTCTGTTGAGGGAAGAGAAAGAGAAGAGGGGGTAGGAGGAAGGGTAGGGGGGCCATAGTAGCGGGAGGGTCGAGCAAATGCGAGAGTGAAGCCGTCGTCGGTCCATCGCTCCAGGGCGTAGCATCAAAGGCGAACGGTTTACGGCGTGAGCGCGCACTAATTGCCGTCTCTTTAAAAAATCCTACTACCCTTCCGTCCTCTAACATCGGGTGGTTCGGTGTCCACGGACGTGCGAATTCCACGTGCCACGTCATACTAGGACCTCTTTGATCGGAAGAAGCACGTTAGGTCGTTCGTCACCCTCGGTAACATTAGAGGAAGGATCTTTTTCCCTAGTTTGTTATTATCTAGTAAACAGGATATTCTTTCTCAACGATTATATACAAGGTTTCTTTTACTCGTTGAGTCATACTATTTTAGATAGGGGAAAATAAGATACACGAAATTGAAGGAAAATCTATAAGAAAGTTTTTTTGTACGATATTTGAAGGACAGAGAGAGAGAGAGAGAGAGAGAGAGAGAGAGAGAAAATATGATCGTTTTGTATATATCAAGCGATTTTATCGGTCTCATTTTCAGCTACGTCGTGTGTGCTCTGAAGAGGCGCGCAGTATTCGAACGGACACGCTCGAATCGATTTTCCGTGCTTCTACCGCTGCTGACTGCACGGGCACACGCACCGAACGGTTCCCCTTAGCTCGTGACAAACTCGCTCATTCTTTCTTTTCTCTCTCTCTCTCTCTCTTTCTCTTTCTCTTTCTCTATTTCTTTTCTTTTTTTCTTTTTTACTTCGCTTCGAAGCGATAGAAAAGAGAGAAATAGGAAGCATTTTCGCGTGAGATTCGTTTTGAATGTTTCTCATTCGTACGAACGTATATATGTTAGATTTATTTCCATGTATAGAAACGATGACGGATAAGAAGTCCTTTGAAAAACAACGGAAATGTAAATCGAAGTTTAGTTCCCGTTGTTGTGTTGTTATTGCTATTATTATTATTTTATGAATGTGTAAGTATCGACCGCGAAATATAGAGAATGTACTATGCTAGTGACTCGTGAACGTTCTCCGGCTGCAGCACTTGATCGTATACCGTTATGTCGACCGTATCGCGTATCTGGCTGCCTAAAAATAGAGCCCCCGGAAGAACAACGAAAGTAATTTGGACGGGAGCTCTCTTTCTTAAAGATATACACGCCTTATATAGTTCCTTGAAAATCTACGATCGGGAAGACTCACTCGTCTCCTTCGATCGATCGTACGTTCGTACGTTCGTTCGTTCGTTCGTTCGTCCGTTCGTTTCTACGTTAGTTCGTTCGTACGAGCGCCTTGCGAAAAGATAACATGGAGTAGTTCCCATTTCCGCCGTTGCAAGCGCACGTAGCTATATATGAGATTTGGAAAATGACGGTGTTTCCTCGATAAAATAGTTTACGTTCTTTCCTCGATTTCGTCGTCCTTGTGACAAGAACGAATGACGTCAACACATTTCTTTGGACTTAAACGAGGAACAACGAAAATCGAATATTTATTTTCTTTCGTCCGCACGAATCTACGCGTATTTGGATCAGAGAGATGCTGAGGTAGAGAAAAGAGGCCGGAGGGTCCTTCCAAAAAATGTGAAGACTCTCAGGCAATTTTCTCATCGTTTATAGTGTATACCTTACTTCGTAGAAAATACCCAGATTTTGAATAGTGGAGAGAGACGGAAGAAATTCATTTTTCGCGATACGAAAAGGGAGTAACGAGAGGGACGAGGTAGAAGACGAAGACGACGGTGTGCGAGAGAGAAGGACAATAGGAAAGAAGGAGGAAGGAAGAACAGAAGAGATAGCTCGTGGGCGAGCTCGAAGAGATGACGGGGGAGGAGGGAAAGGGTGGCGGTGGCGCCGGTGGGAATACGAACGTTAACGCGACTGACAATGTGAATAATGTTAACGCTAACATCAATGCGAATGTCAATGTCAACATTAATGCAAACACGAACGTCGTTCACCAAAATGGCGGAACGGAGAAGGCGCCGGTCGTCGGTGGTACTAACGTTGAAACATTGCCGCGTGCTGGAAAACAGGTAAGAAGATGCACAAATAATTATTTATTTGTAGTGTATAAACTTTAAAAATCGAAACACGTTAGAGAGAAAGAATTTATATAGTTGTTTCTACGATGCCATTTATTATTATATTTTCACTTTTTCATTTTGTAAGTAAATCTTCATTTCTTGTTTTTTTTTTTTTTAATATATGCGAGGCAGAGAACTTCTTATATTATTGTCTCTGAATAATTTGTTTACTCGAGGACGAGATTATACATAAGATGCAACGTAGTGACGTTAGTTTCAGAGGAGAAACGTTTTTTCTTTCCTTTCTTTATTTTCGAGTACGAATCCAGACGAGAGAAACGTCCGATCATTTTTTTTTGTCTTCTCTTACGTACCGTAGATCGTTACTTTGCGCAGTGGCATGTAAAGCGACCATTAAGACAAATGGACTGTTGTTGCTTCGCAAAAGGTCACGGTTACCGTGGGCTGCAGACTATTACTATAATAGTAAGCACGGAACACACGCATGTTTATTTCGATTTGGACGATTAATTATAAGTTTCATTGATTACTGTAACTGAAAATCGAAACGCCAGCAATCAAAAGTGCTTGACCTAAATTCGTAAAATATCTGACGACTGGAATTTCTGTTTGAAGGCGAGACACATTATTAAATTTTTCAGAGAAATAAACAAATTGTCCATACGTTCGAAGTATTATACGCAAAGGGCTTTATTTACTCGTATCGCTGTTGCAATTTGTTATTATGTATCATATGTGGCATCGTTTATCTACTCTGTGTTTACGTCTTATTATAGACTCACGAATGATTACATCACGGATCCAATCGTATTTCCACGTAAATCTACCACGAGTTTTCAGATCACGAGAATTAATCTGTTTAATTAATCTATCAAACGGACAATATTATTCTCACATAAGGTGACTTATACTAAATTTTCTTCTAGGAAAATTTGCATTGATTTATTATGTACAAATAAAATTAGAAACGTGATTAAAATAATATCTTAGTTATAAAGAAAATAAAATTTACTGCTTAAACGAATAACCGTTAGCTCAATGGTTTCTTATATCGGGGATTAGACCAGACCCTATTTAAAATTGTTTTATGCTTGAGTTAGCTTTCTTTTCTTAAGCCCTATGGTATAGAAGAAAATAAAATCCGTGAGCTTTCAAGAGTCATTTAACCCATATGTTTCGTTGGCATATTGTGTAGTGGCAAGAAATGCCTGAAGGGCCGCTTGTACCGGTCGTTCCCCCTTTCGACTATCCTTATTGTTCACCCTTTAAACGTTCTCGAGGCCATAAATAAAGTAAAGTATTATCTTGTGAAATAAATAGCAACGTAGACACGACATTTTTGTAGACACGACCTTCTCGTTTATAATAATAACGTCATTACAATAAACTCTCGAAAGAGTTGGATATTCTTTTCAAGGATAAGATAGGTACTACGTCGATCGATCCCCAGAACCGAGTTTTAAGCGTATGCCGCGGATATGATATCACTGTGACAATTGAAATCGTACAGGGCCTTAAATAAAAATAATAAAGAACATTAAAGACCTTCCAAGTAACGGAGATGACGAATATAGGTGACCCCAAATCGAAAGAGAAGAACGGAAAGGCAGAAGAATGATCATCAATTTTCGTGACATTCAGAAGAAGGAGAATTAACACAATTTCGTCCTAATTCGTGTTTAGGTCGTGATTATGTACTGCCCACCGTGTGACACGTCAGTTCATAGAAGGCGATGAAAGTACACTCTTGATGATAAGTGCTGCTGACTCGCGTGTTACGTGCCGCCGTTCTTAATCAGACGTTGTGCTTCGTAACAGCTGCCTTATTATATTCACGATGAGATACCTCTGAAATGTTTTTTTCTTTCTCTTAGAGATTCATTCTGAAATTCTCACGGAGAACTTCCATGGGAAATCAAAGCGAATTGAAACGAAAGGGATATTATTTTGGCATTTCATCGAATTCCAATTCAAATTTTATATTCAAACGTATTATTATCTTTGAAATTATCTTTAAGCGAGTAATGAAAGAAAGAGAAAGAGAGGATCTCGTTTTAGATTTACTATCTTCCGGCAGATTTTACAATTATGTTGTAAATGTGAACGCTCTTGCGTCCGGAAGTTTACTCATAGAAATTTGTTCGGTAACAATCGGACGAAGGAGTCGCGCTGGTTGCACGCTTTACGCGCACGCAGGACCACCAGATATCGGCTTGGCTCCTATTTTCTATTCGTTCATTTTCAACCGGACGGAACTGGGTTGTGAAATCGCATGTGAGAACGAGAGAGAGAGAGAGAAAGAAAGAGAGAGAGAGAGTGTGTCAGAGAGAAAGAGAAGAGAGAAGAGCACGCACGCGCACACGTTACATCGCATTTCACATATACTTATATGTATACGTATATATCTATGAATGTACGTATATATATTTATATGATGTATTTATGAATGTATGTATGTCTGTATGTCTGTATGTGTGTATGTATGTATGTATGTATGTATGTATGTATGTATGTATGTATGTTTGTATCTATGTGGATATAGATAACCATCCCCTTTCGTGTCGACGTAAAAGTGGAGACTGAAAATAAATGTATACTACGATTGCACGCGTTCGTTCGGTAATGGCACCATCGGTAAAGCGGAAAAGCACACAACCGAAGACTATACACGATGAACTCTACCGAGCTTTTCGTCGTTAACGAGTGAACTTTCTTCTTCGAAGTAATTGTCAAAAAGAACTCTCTTTCTTTTCAGAAAATTTCGCTTCAGTAACGAATCTCATAAAATTCTTATTCGATCATAAATAAAATAACACTATTTTCCATTTTCATGGTATTGAAAACGTATTCTATATATATATATATATATATATATATATATATATATCTAGAATATTTATATCGATCGATTAACAAGAATGATCTTCGTAACTTTTACGTGAAATTTGGAGAGCTGCTTTTGATAGATACTTACGCACGGTCGACGATATAGGAAATGTGATTGACCCACTTCAATAAAGTCCGATAAAACGCTGCTGCCGTTAAAAGCTTTGTGTACGGCTGACCCTGTTCATCGAGCGTAACTAGGATGAATCGAGATATAGCTTTATTATTATCTCATAGTCTTGCGACCTTGTGAATTTGGAGATAGTATCGTGATAATGCATGACGGTCTTATACCGATTTCTTTTCGTTCTTTTTTGTATTTTTTTCTTTCTTACATATTCTATATCAATATTATATATATATATATATATATATATAAAATGGATATAGAAAAATGTTTTCTTGTTTTCATATATAATACAAATATATAAAAAAACGAAAGGAAAGGAAAAAAGTCGATGATATATTAGTACAATAATATATATCTACATATATATTTTGAATGACATTTTTGTGTCATTATTGCAGCTTTGTGACGTAACGATTGATTTTTCCTTTTTATTTGCATAATTTTCAATCAATCATCGGCATCATTCGAACAACGGAAACCGATATTTCAGCTTTACAATGCATCCGCGTACTTCTCTTTATACATATGCATCCCGATATGTAGACTTACGCTCGCGAACGTATAACCGACATGAGGGATCGACCCCCTTTAGCATTGTCAATATCTCTCCTCTCTTTGCCCGTTACAGTCCTTTCGACCTGCTAACCCGACTGGCGACTCCCCTTCTTGAGTCTTTAACAGCTAAACCGAGGTTCATAGCACCCCAATGTCGTTTAATTTAGGCGAACACAGAGGACTACTCTACGTCGAGGATTAAATTGGTCCTTCGAAATGGCCCCTACATTCCAGAGCTTCACGTACTTTTATTCTTATGTACGTTGCACTAACATGAGAGATCTTTTTCTTCGAATTCACTTATCTTAAATCGTATGTAGAATCGATATCTTTTTTTCTTCTTTATCTTCTTTTTTTATCTTATCGAAAGGACTCTTCGGTAATTTCATTATATATATATGTATATACAATTAAAGCGAATTAAAATCTCATGTAATTATCGTCAAAATATTATACTTGTCAGCTCATATATATATATTTAACGATAAAGAGAGAAAAAGAGATTTGAAGGATGAATCTATCTGCTCCAAGCAAAAGGCTGTGTCGTTCAAAAAATGTTTTCGTATATGCGCAATTATGTCGGTAGCATCGATAATATTATTTTATCGAAAGCTTTTTTTTAAGACACACGCGGATAAATTAAGGATAGGTTCGTGATATTTAATACGTGCGTACGATTCTCTGACCTTTTGATTTAACTGTGCTCGCCTGACGCAATCGTATGCTCAAAGATGAGTAATGAATATTTCTGACAAAATTCTTGAATATATGAACATATCCGAAGAATTAATTTATTGGATAAAAGAATATCTGCATATGAAGAAGTCGTGATATCTTCGAATTAAAAACAAAAAAGGGAACGTTATACGATTGTTTATTGTATCAATAAGAAGAGTCGAGACGTTAAAAACGATCTTAATTTAAATAACGAAATTACCTGTTGTCGCATCGAATGCAAATCTTTACCCGTTTGGATAGCGAGTAAGTTGTCACGAATCGACACCGAAAAGGAATGGGGTTGCGAATCTAAAAAGGAAGCTAAGAAAGATGGTAAAACGAGAAACGGAGTGATGTCTGTGGAGGAACGAGGGGGCGGTTAGCTGCAATAGCGCTGCCGCGTTCGTATCGACCCGAAGCTTGAGACTCCATCTTGCTTGTCCTACATATAGCTATGTATGTATGTAGGTACATGTGCACGTACCTATTACTTTACCTACCTATGTATATAAAGTCGTGCCCTACCTTGATCTGTTCTGCTCTGTTTCCGCAATTTTTACCTTCTCCTCTTATTTATTTTAACGTCCTTCGCAAATATCTACTTTTAATATACTTTCGATTGTTCGCTTTAATATTTATTTAACTAAATAAGAATTTATCTATGTAAATTTTTCTCGAAAGTATCCTCACGTAAAAGACGATAAAGAAAATTAATCGTTATATAGTCTTTGAAAGTACTTTTTTGTTTTTAATTATGCACGAGTAAGAAGAAAATAATGTAAATTGAACGTCGATAATGACACTTTTTAAGATGCTCACTTTCTATTTGTTCGAATTTTTTTTTGTCATGTTTCTTCTTTGTCATTCACAGTATTATTTCCTATATACAAAGATATCATTCCATTAGCGTGATCCTTACATTTAATTCCAGTTAGTAATTTGCGTGAATGCGACATTTCTTTCACGCATAGCAACTACATGATAATGGATTGGAAACTGTCATTTTCGTTATACATGGTTACACCTTAAAGGTCGTATCTTTAATATGAGTGTTACAGACATGCGATTATGTTAATTATTAAGATATTATGTTAATTAGATGTCTCATGTATGATATATGAGAAAAAAACATACGCAGAATATGAAATATGAAAATTGTACTTATGTCGCTTTGCTTAATTAACTCCAACTCAGCAAGATCAACGTTTTTATAAATTTGTTATTTAGTTTCTTAGTGGATTTCTTCTTATACGATAGTACGAGTACGCGCATGCTCGATGATAAGCATGAATTTAGTTCTGTCACTAACCTAGTTACATTCCTGGAAATTCATAAAATATGTATAACGATGGCTTTCTCTGTTTTTCTTGAAAGATGAATTCCTACACGAGACGAATGAATAAGGACTGAGGTATTGCTTAATCATTTTCTTCTGTGTGTGTGTGTCTCTCTCTCTCTCTCTCTCTCTCTCTCTCTCTCTCTCTCTCTCTCTCTCTCTCTCTCTCTCTTTCTCTTTTGATGAAGCTTGATCTTAATTTCGTTCTTTGGATTCTAGAAAAATTACATAACATTTTAATGAGATAACTTCTTGCAACGAACGAAAATACCTTCTCTCTCTCTCTCTCTCTCTCTCTTAATAAAATATTTGATCAGAGATTATTTATTAACCAATTATTCGAAATAGTCGAAAGTAGACGAGAATAATAACTAAAAATAATAATGCTAAAAATAATAATACTAAAAAATAGACGAGAATATAGAATGGCACAAAAATGCGGATTGCCAGGTGTTGTGGAGCTACTGCGTTTTGTGGTCTATGGGGAAAAATAAAAATTGAAATGCGAGCAGTGTCATGAGAAAGTCGTGAAAGCTACTATGTAATACCAGGGAGACTATTATAAATAAATTCTGAAAAGTCGTGTTCCCTGCTCTTTTCTTTTTCGCTTTCTTTCTCTTTCTCTCTCTCTCTCTCTCTCTCTCTCTCTCTCTCTCTCTCTCTCTCTTTCTCTCTTGCTTGCATTCGTGACAATCGCGACCTCGACCCTTTCAACTCTGCTCTTCATCGGCCCCCTCGGTAATAGACGTAACTCTACTACTCTTGTTTCCTCCAGCATCTCTTACTCGTACATTTAATTAAGTCTCAATAGAAAGGACGTGTCAATAGCGATTGCGATCTATCGAAAAGCGAAGAATATCCTAGTTTCACAATTCATTAACAATTCAAACTCAATTTAAAAGGACATTTCGAGGAGAACGAATTATTGTATTTTTTTATATCATCGATCGACGATTCTATTTCCTTTTTCATTAAATTACATTTCAGAAGAATAATAGATTTTTATATCTTTTTTAAGGAAAAACGCGTAAATGGATTAGATTGAATTTTTATTCCCATTGACATGGACGTCCTGTTGTTCTAGCTTAACCTTGAATATTCTCCGTTTACTGATCGATGATAATAGCAGATTTGTATCTTATTTGATCGTTGCAATAAAGCGTTTCTAAAGTAGGATGTAACAGTTTTCATCTTGGACGATACAATTAGACATTGACTTGGAACGTGATATACCGATGCAAGTGGTTCAAAGTTCAACCATTTGACACTGGCATCTTAAACACCGTTTGTTAAAGTCTCGAAGCATTGCGATACATTAACTATACCACTTCGGTAGTCAAAGACGAGGTAAAGTTTCGCGATATCGTTCGAAAATTTTTGGCATGTACCGTGCTACGTTCGTAAAATGTTTAATTCTCGATGAATTTTGGCGACGAAGTCAGGCGAGACCCTAAGTATACAATATTCTGCCATATTATAAGTGTGAATCACGGCTAGCTGCTTGCTGCATGCGATCATTTCTGAAAATTAAAACGCTAGAGGACAATCGAATATATAATTTATCAACTTGCGTTCTAATTTTCTTAGTTACCTTGAACTTTTAAATTCAATAAGAAAATCGATCAAAAAGCTATTATCGATATTACAATTTTTTTTTGTTAAAATTAAAGGAGAAGACCAGAAGCAATGGAAAAAGATATTGTCACCGATGTATTCACGTATCTATTCTCTTAATGAAAATAAACGATCTTGAGGATGATGCGGTACAACATCCGGTCGATTTTTAACTGGCGATCATAAGTAATTCAACCGTGTCATTCATTATTGTATCATCCACATCTATGAATGGCTCAATGAAAGAAGAAGGAAACATTGAATGGATGTACTTTCATTAGATAGCACGAAATACAATGTCGATCTATTGATTATCGATCAGTGATTGTGTCTACGATAGCTCCCTTCTTTTTCCATGCTTTTCATCGACGAAACGATACTTGGCTCAGATTCAAAACTATTTAACCTTCCTGCGTTCTTTAATTTCAATATATGTTGAAAATTCAGAGAGGGGAAGAGGGGAAGGGGAGGGGAAGAAAGAGTAAGAAAGAAAGAGAAAGAGATGAGAGAGATAAAAATAGTTCAAGTATTATATCTTGGGATTTAGAAAAACAGAGACGCATTTAAAATTCTCTTTTATTTTTCTTGTAAATTCACCGAATGATCGCGCAGTTTCGATAGTGATCGTGTCTATCCATTAATAAAGCATGACTTTGTAAATTTACGATGCGAGTATGAAAGAAAAGAAAAAAGAAGGTGAACCGAGCTGGCAGCATCTCGCGAAATGGGATGTTATCTCGAAGAATTTTGTTAGATTGAGAATGGAAGATCACAAAATAAGTCTTTTTTATCGACGTTGAAAACCGTGACGTCGGCAATCGACTTTTTCTGTCAACCTCGAACTACCTATGTATGCGTGTAGTAAGAGTGAGAACGCATATACGGTTATGCCGTCACCCTCGACGAGCGAGGCCAAACAAGATGGCCGTAAAAACCTGTACTCTCGATCCAGTCAGCACCTGATGACCTCACACTTATAACGCGGGACGTGATGTCATTCGTCGTTCGTAATTTATTTTGATTATGTAACATTGACTAGTGCATAGTTAACTTGGAATAATCATAGAGAGACGGGTGATATGAGGAGATAGATAGATAGACAGATAGACATATAGATAGATAGATAGAGAGAGAGAGAGAGAGAGAGAGAGAGAGAGGGAAAGAGAGGGAAAGAGAGGTAGAGTGGGGACCCAGAGGAAAGATAGAACTTTAATAACATCAAAGACGAGACAGATCGGTCGGTTTTCCTTGATTTTCCTTGTACAAAAGACGATCTTTGCTATTTTAATTACAATTTTTTCCTCGTACGAATAATATTGTATAATTTTAACAAACGATTCATTACTTTTTTTTTTTAAACATTGCTGTGTTTTCCTATATACTTTAAATATTACGAAGGAAATGTATGTATCTCGGCATTGGAATCTCCATGGCCATTGCTTGTGATCGGATCCTATCCTGATTTTATTAATCGAACACGGATCTTCTACGACTGCATCGTTGACAAGATAATCGCGTGCATCTCTCTTCGTTGATTGTTAGAAATTAACAGAAGATTATCAGAATGTAATCGGCCGAGTTCGAGGAGGCAGGTTCGTGGGAAGTATTTTTTCTCCTACAGGACTCGCGGGAACCCTCAGTTGGAAGGATTCCCAGAGCAAGATAGATCTAATTAAAAGTAAGGAGAGCGGAGGTACGGTCGATGCTTCTTTGATTTCAGGGTTGTGGAAGGAACGATTGTGCAGATAGTGTGATTTGTATAATACCTTCACATATGCGTACCTGGAATGTGACGTATTGTAAGCGTTGACTTTCGATGTTATTTTTAACTATTATCTTCGAGACTCAACTGGGGAGAGAGGAGGGAGCCTCGTATCTTTATTTCTAAATTTAGCTGTACTTGCCGTGCTAGGAGATTTTTTATCTTCTTTTTTATCTATTTATATAATTCTATTGTAACATGTTCGATTGGAGAGAGTAGGTATCGTTTCGGATGATTCGGATAAGATGTGTAATAATAATAAGAACGATAACGATAATAATAATATACGAAATGAGGTCAGGGTCTTCCGGTCACTCTTAAATTTAAAATGTTTCCTCGTAGTACGATCTTTCTTGCTCGTACTCGTGGGTCTCGCTAACTCGTAAAAAACAGAGATCACTTCTTGGCCATGGCCTAGTCGCTGGCCGATGAAAATCAACATTAATCACGTCTTGCCAAGAAAAGACTCGATATTAACGTCACGATATAGCTCTTAGTCTGGGCAGGTAGTGGTAGCTCCGCTCCTGGAGGCATTTGGAAACGGTCAAGGCCCTTTCGAGGATCCTACGCGTGTGAAGCTTGCGCTTACTCCTACGCCTGTGATGCGCGCATGTTTATGCGTATACATACACCTATATTGAAAGATGGTGTCTACCCACACTCGAGAATGAACACGCCTACGTGTGTATGTCTTCGTTACTTTCCGGTTTGCTCCGTGTATTTCGAATTCCATCATTGTTTGATTGTTATCTTGAAATTGTTATTAGTTAATTACATGCATTATCTCCTCAAATTCAAAACGAACTAACTTTCGTATTGTTCGTTGGAATTTTATTCTTATTTTTGTTTGTTTTTTCTTTCTTTCTTTCATTCTTTTTTTTTCTTTTTTAAAGGATTTAACATTTTTCAAAGAACGTTCTCCAACGTTGCTCCCCAGCACACGGTTGTTCGTATGGTCACGCTTCGAAGCGAACGTTAGTCCTCGCTCTCTTTTTCTCTTTTTCTCGTCTTTTCTTCTTTGCTCTTTCGTTTTTCTTCTACTTTTATTATCCATCCTCTATCACCGTTCTGCTGCGTCTTCACGAAGTCAACGAACTCGACCTCGTTCCTTCATTGTCACATTAATTGTTCTCATCTATTCTATTACTTCCTTTGGATTATACATCTTCCTTTTGCGTTGGTCGATCGATCGTTGATCATCTATTGAAAATCGAAATAATTGGTAAAGATCAATCAATTTTCCTCTATTTTAGGATAACGCATTTAACGATATTGGTTATCGATTAAAAAATCGAAAGAAAATATTTCAGAAAAATTGGAGTTTCCCAAAGTAAAATTTGATTATCGTATTTTAAATCGATGATGTAAGTAACAGAAAATAAAAGATCTCGATGAGCTATCGCGAAGAATACGCGAAAATGTATTCTAACATACTTATTCGAGGGTTCTGAATTTGTTCCGCGACTGGAACGCCAAGCGGTTCTACGTACGCATTCTGTGGCTATAGTAGTCAGTTTTGTGCATGTTGCAGCTATAGTTAGCTTGGTACGTAGCCAGAAATTGCAGGAAGGTCCATAGGTATTACACTTGTTGCCGTTTCGTTCTTTTTGCCGATGCATGGAAGTCCAAAGCGACGAAGAGCATTACGATAAAACATTTTTGTACTTGACATTTAAAAATAGAAATATGATAACTCAAGTTATATCATACATGTATTATGCAAATATCTCATTTAAACAACCGTAATCAAGTAGTATATTTTATCGAATAAGATGGTTGATTAAGTTTCTACCCTATCGTATTTTTTGAATTGACAGTAAAAAAAGTTAATACTCAATAAATCTTAAGCGAACGTTAGCTGTTACTTACTGACATGTTAAAAGCGATAACGCTTTAAGAGAAAATGTCCAGTTTCAAGAAATTTTTTAGATATTCGAAACTTTTGCGATAAGCAAAGATGATATTACTTGGTAGTTGATCGGGTGTACAACGGTTTCTTCGAGCTGGTTCGAGGACTCGTCCGGTATCACCCGAGGCAATCGACGAGAGTTTATGTCTTCGATACCGTCGAGATTCTACGAGAGACTATACGGGCCGTGAGTTCTTACGTATCTCCGTTCGTGTTCCAGAATTTTTATATTCATAAAAGAAGGACATTCGACGATATGAAAAAGTTCGATGGAATTTCGATAAAAGATCGAACGATCTAGCCGTTCCAGCCATCCAGTTTGGATACAGAAATGTAACGATAGTCTCTCGTTTTTCAAGAGGAAATTGTCGTGTAGATTCGTCACGAAAGAAATAACGTCAACAAGAATTTCTTTCAACTTTTTCGTAGATTACGAGGGCAAAGACATTAAAGAGAGACTTGAATATAATATCAACGTAAAGTAAAATAGGCACGCTATGTGATCGCATTGAGTAAGCTAGACTCGTTGTAATAAAGAGACAGTAATGAGACCACCGCGGCGACGTTTTCTACCGGTCTCTCTCCTCTTTTTCAACGGTTGTCATGCCATGCCGGAGATACAGCTTCGCTTCGTGGATAAAGAGTAGAAAGAAAACGAAGCCCAGGTGAAGAAGGGCTCTAAAGGAAAGGAAGAGTAAGGGGGAAGTATAACACGAGGGATCGTCCACGTGTCGGATGTAACGGGGTCGCTGAATTATTTAAAGCAGGCCGTCATCTATCGCGAAACACAGAAGGCCCCTTATCTCTGTTTTATACCGATTATAAAGAATTTCCTATTTTGTGAAGAATCTTCTTTTTAACATTGGACTTTAAAAGAACTTTATCAGAGATAAATGTTTACGGTAGATTTGTTTTTTTTTGATTCCTTGTTTACGATACAATCGTAAAGTCGATCGTTCAAAAAGTGATCTTTAACTTTGTTAACTGGAACTTTGTTAAATGGAAAGAAAATACAAATGATCTCGTATTTCTTGCAATATAACTGTCAGTTTTTCAAATAATTATTGTCTTTTATCTTTGAGATTGAATATATTTGACAAATTCGTACGTATTTGGTACAAGGAAAATAACAGTTTTGCGGGAAAGTAATAGGGATGATGAATATTGCATACATGTGTGCGTGCGTGTGTGGTTAATTGGGTATAATAACTACTAAAGACATAAAGAATATAGACAATTGTTCTTTTAAAGTTATATTTCAGTGTTTAAAATACAAATGTATAGGTAATATAATAAAAAAAATAAAATGAAGAGAAGAGAAATATAATTTGAAACTTTCGAATATAACTAAATTATAACTAAATTTAACTCGCACTCTAATCCACGGTATCTCTAAGTATTTTTTTAATAATTCGCACTATCTTATATTACGTTCATCAACTACCCTCACATTATCTTTTCAAAAACATGAATAGTCTTGACATTATTTTGTCCTCTCTGTTTATTGTTACGTGTCTTAGTACCCTTGTCTTTTCATTCCACGCGTAGCAAAACAAGAAACTGATAATCTTATAGAATATGTTTTTATTTATTTACTCGAGCCTATCGTACTACGAGCCTAGCTCGTGCTCGAGTAATTGGACCCATCTAGTAGTTTCTTGGCCCTACATATATACATATATAAATGTAATGTACCTTTCCAAGTAGCCTCGCGTATTTATTTCAGTTCATTTACTTCGGTACCGCAAAAGTTTGTAATCTTTTTTTAGATATATAGAATGTATGTTACAATATACGTGGCGCGGTTTCGCCATTGATGAAAAAATGTGTCACCGTTATCGATACCACACTCGTTTCATCTATAGCTAGTATATCATAACACGACTTTCGTTTGTGCGACTTCATGGCGCTTGTTGTGCATATAAAAGAATGTTTCGCCGTTGGCAGATATAATCACTGGAATTCGTTATTTCAGAAGGTATTTCTAACATGAGTAAGTAATTTTCTTTATGATGTCATGTAAATTCTATTTCAGTCATTATATTTCCATTAACACCCATATTTCAAGATCGATTTCATAACAGCACTATATATCTAAGAAAGTAGTCGGAGCTTCTTCCTTTCTAGGTTAATTAAGTAATTAATTACACTGATTAATTAATTCAATATCGATGGTTAACTTTGTTACTGCTATATGTAGGAAAGAAAGGCCGTGATTGAAGCCACCCACCTTGAATGTTATTTCTTCCGAACGAAATTAATGGACTATAAATCTTTGTTAGTTTATTTTGTTATCGTTGGCGATCACTTTATAAGGGAAGCTTATCTTTTTTCATTGCATGAATCTATGAATAGGATCGATTTTTAAAAAAAGTGCTGTCGATAGGAAGATAAAGTCCATCGTAAAAGCTATACAGAAAAAGTGAGATAAAGGAATAGATAGATAGAGAAAGAAAAAGAGAGAGGTAGAGGGAGAGGGGGAGGAAAATCGTTAATGAAAAGAATGTACCTTTTGTACTTGAGCTTTATTTACGTTCGGAACTATTCCAATCGTATTTAATATCTCCTCGAACAAGGAGATTCTTAGAAAATGTAAAAATTATACTTTTTTATTAGCTTTATTTCTTCTCTAATTTTTAATTTTTTTTCTGTAATTCTGTAATTAGATAAAAATAAATCTCTTGAATGGATTACTGTTTGTTGAAGGAAGAAAGAGAGCGACGATTATTTACGATACAACCATACGTTAATTACTGCGACAGTGGAGGGTTATCTGCCCTGAGAAGCGCGTCCAACGTACTCTGTTATCGATTTATCGTTCGTGGTGCTTATGTATGCAACGCATGAACGATAATACGATGCGTTCCAGTAATACGACAGGGTATTCGTTGGTGACGCCGAAGCGTCTCGTTTCCCTGTGACTCCTTCTTTACTTACCTTTATTATCCAGGTGTAGTTCGGTCAGTTTATTCTCGTATACCATCCATAAAGCTAAACGTAGCTTATAAACCAGTTGAGGCTCACAAACACGCGGTCTTCTTGCTTTTAGACACGTAGAGTGTCTTCGTCGTAAAAAAATGAAACTTTATTCTTATAAATATAACGGATAGATTATGTAATATATCTAATTTTACACAATGATTTGATATTTTTAATGTACCTATCTATATATTGATGTTGATATATCATATAGTTGTAACTTTGTTATAAATAAGAAAAAGGGTGAGTTTTTTTAGAAGAAATGGATAATAAAATAAAGAGATCAGTATCTCTCGTTCGTGTAGACCGATAGGCGCCATATGTTCCAGTAAACTACATACATATATATTTGACTAACAACTTGCATTGTAATCGAGAAATAAAGGCGGAGCATATCATGCTAGCTATTTTGCTTTTCCTTACATTTTGTATTATAAAAGTTGATAGGTGTGTATAAATAGGTCCATACTTGTACGAATGTGTATGCATTTCTTTTTTATACTAGCTTTAATTTCAAAAATCGATAAACTTATCTTTCATGTATTGTTTGCGAAGTAAGCTTTGTTATGATTGTTAGGATTTAAAGAGTATGTAACTTTGAGACAGGTGTTGAGAATTTATCGAGAAATAAAAATAAAATTCAATAAAAAAGAAATAGCATGGTAGAAAGTATGAGATTTTTACTGAATGTATGTACAAGTGTTTATATTCATAGATCGAACAGATAACATAGACAAACTCTTGAATGTACTGATATTAAATACATCTACATATGTATGTGCATACATATCTATGTTCATCTCTTAATGCGTATTAAAGCGGTAATTAGGACAATGTAAACTTGTTGAAGATTCTGATCAATTAAAGCATTCATATAGAATACTTTCTTTTGTTTTTATTACGTTGACAATGGAAGAATACCAAGAAGGAAAATCATTAGAATTAAAGGCACGTAGATACATATGTACGAGACGTGATTTGGAGAGACTATAAGGATTAAAAAGTTACGTAAGGTCCCTTGATGATTTCTATTAGGAATGTTCACACGAGTGCATTAACCTAGTTAGAATGAAATTAGTGAAAATTATGTAATGTCTGACGTATCGTGTAACACGAGAAAAAACCTCATTAAATTTAATGGAATTTAAGAGGGAATAAATCAATCGATTACATTTGTCTTTTTTATTTATTTATTTTCAGAGTGATCCAAGCACGTCATTTTTGAGAGCAGCTCGCGCGGGTCAGTTGGAAAAGGTTCTGGAGTATCTTGAATCGGGTGTGGACATTAACGCATCAAATGCTGTAAGTTTATTATTAATTAGGTTAAACGAATTGGTTTACTAACATGCTCTATCACTCGAGTATACCATGTATCACTTGAGCATGATCGAAATACTTATGTGACTATGTACGGTCTATATACGTATAACGAATATTCCACTTATTCGGATTTTAAATAAAAAGGCAACCTTTCTATACACAGAACGGACTGAATGCTTTGCACCTGGCAGCTAAGGATGGCCACTTGGAAATTGTCCGAGAACTTCTTAATCGTGGCGCAGTAGTCGATGCTGCTACTAAAAAGGGAAACACCGCATTGCACATTGCTTCTCTTGGTAAGTAAGCGAACTCCATATGTGCGTTTGTACAAATGTGTAAATACGTATACAAATACACGTACAAACGTACTCTCAGATCATATCGATTAACCCATATCTCCCCATACCTCGATACCAATATGGCGCAGTGCCTCTAAGCAATAGCAGAAATACTTCACTACGTTCGACACGGTGACAGATTGCATCGAAAAAGAATGTCATTTTTAAAACGATATATCTATACTCAAAAATGTAATATTTCAATGAGGTTGAGATACTTATCGAAGGGTTTCGTATATACGCATTTTTTATTTCGTTATAGTTCTTCTTGCCGCATCATAATGGAGGTACTTGAAAAGAAACCTCTATATAATATCTAACTACTTCTCACTGCGAAACTAATATCTTGTTGCAGCTGGACAAGAGGAGGTTGTACAATTGCTCGTTCAACAGGGTGCTTCTGTGAACGCACAGTCACAAAATGGGTTCACACCGCTCTATATGGCTGCTCAAGAGAATCACGACTCTGTGGTCAAGTACCTCCTCAGTAAGGGTGCCAACCAAACCCTCACGACGGAGGTACATTTTGTATATTTTAATTACAAATATATGAATTAATACTTGCTTTGGTAAATAGTAGAAAGAACGATTTTATATATATGTATACATAATTAACTCTTGTAATTTTCATTAAAGACAATAATTTTTTTAATTTTTATAAATTTCTTTCCCATCGTAGGATGGATTCACTCCATTGGCGGTGGCCATGCAACAGGGTCATGATAAAGTAGTAGCCGTTCTATTGGAAAATGATACTCGCGGTAAAGTTCGATTACCTGCCCTCCACATCGCTGCTAAGAAGGATGATTGTAATGCGGCTGCCCTACTTTTGCAAGTACGTCATATTTCTCTTTTTCCAAGCAAAAGAGCCCTTCGTAGTAATCCTCTTATTCTTTTTAACAGGGTTCATCACTTAATACATTTCCAAGAGTTTATACCATAAATTCTTTTGATCTAAATAGTTGACTGATTTTTAGAAATAAAGATTTATTCTAGAGCTAAAATATCAAGCTATATAAGACAAATTTTTATAAGAGTAATATTATATTTTTTAATAAAATTCATTTAAAGATTTCTAATATTTAAGATCGATATACATGTAAAAAGAAATTTCTTATCCAAATTCTATAAATGTAATCTCGTATTAGAATACTTTATCTTTGCAATAAGTGATTGTTTCTCAGGAACGGTATAGAATTATAACTAAGAGAGTTTATGGTATATATATATATATATATATATATATATATATATAAATGTTTACAGATACGATAGATGGATGTAATATGATGAAAAAAAATTTTTAATTTCGTACTGATATACGTAAATATGATTTTAATGAAATATGAAAGAAACGATACAGTTTTATGAGAGGTCATATTGACTTATATATTTTTACGCGTTATTAAAAAAGTACTAAAACCTTTTTGGTCATATATATGTAATTGACCTATGTATTATTCATATCACTATTATGAGATACGTCAGACTTAGGTAACTGAACATTCGCGAATTACCACACACTATCGATTCGCAATGAAAAGAGAGACAATATTTTGTTTTTATCCTTTTTTCTATGAGAATTGAAAAATTATAAAAGTACTTTGCGTTTTTATTGTATCGCCATTGTATTTTATTCTTCAACAGAACGACCATAATCCCGACGTAACTTCGAAAAGCGGTTTTACACCACTTCACATAGCCGCACATTATGGCAACGATCGAATTGCTTCCTTACTTTATGATAGAGGTGCGGATGTAAATTTTGCTGCTAAAGTAAGTATCAATAGATGCATGTATACGTGTTAGAGAAAATTTGACAAATTATGATGTTTATACTTGTTTCTTTTTTGTCCGATCGCGCAGCACAATATTACGCCGATTCATGTAGCTGCAAAATGGGGAAAAATTAAAATGGTAAATCTTCTGATAAGTAAAAGAGCAAATATCGAAGCAAAAACGAGAGATGGCCTTACTCCTCTTCATTGTGCAGCAAGATCAGGTCATCATGAGGTTGTTGATATTCTTATTGAAAGAGGAGCACCCATTGGCTCGAAGACAAAGGTAATGGATTATATAGGAAGAAAAAATTATTGTCAAATAGCATTTGATTAAAATTTACATAATGTATTTCCTATTGAATGACATGCAGAATGGTCTTGCACCATTACACATGGCTGCTCAAGGGGATCATGTAGATGCCGCAAGGGTTCTACTTTATCATCGTGCACCTGTGGATGAAGTAACAGTAGATTATTTGACAGCATTGCATGTGGCAGCTCATTGCGGTCACGTAAGAGTGGCCAAACTTTTACTTGATAGAAATGCAGATCCTAATGCACGTGCACTCAATGGTTTCACACCTTTACACATTGCGTGTAAGAAGAACAGAATCAAAGTAGTTGAACTTCTCTTAAAACATAAAGCTAGTATCGAAGCCACTACGGAGGTAATTGTTATTTTTTTTGTTAAATATTAAAAATTGTTTTATTAAAAATTCAATTTACTATTTGTTTTTTATAGTCCGGATTAACTCCGCTGCATGTAGCAAGTTTTATGGGATGTATGAACATCGTCATTTACTTGCTGCAACACGAAGCTAGTCCAGACATACCGACAGTAAGAGGCGAAACGCCGTTACATTTAGCTGCCAGAGCAAATCAGACTGATATTATCAGAATACTTCTTAGGAACGGTGCTCAAGTTGACGCTAGAGCAAGGGTAAATTATATCATGTAAATTTATCATTATTTCGAGTAATCTTGATGTTGGTTATATAATTCCTTTTTTAGGAGGAACAAACGCCGCTTCACGTTGCTTCCCGCTTAGGCAATGTTGACATTGTAATGTTGCTATTACAACACGGTGCTGGAGTTGATGCCACAACGAAAGATTTGTACACTCCACTTCATATCGCAGCTAAGGAGGGTCAAGAAGAGGTAAAGATTTTACAGTTATACGTAAAATATTTATGAGTAATTATTAGTTCTATAATTTAGGATTAGAATACCTATGTCAAATATAACATATTACGAATTATTTTTTATGCGTTCATCAGGTTGCTTCAGTTTTATTAGAAAATGGAGCATCACTTACTGCTACGACTAAGAAAGGTTTTACCCCTTTGCATTTGGCAGCTAAATACGGCAATATGAATGTAGCGAGGTTGTTACTACAGAAAAATGCACCGGTTGATGCTCAAGGAAAGGTAAGCATAATATCGTCCTTTTATTTTTTTCTTGAAATTAAATGACTATTTATACGTAACGAATTAAAATATTTTGATCGATCATATTTGTTAAATATAGAACGGAGTAACTCCTCTTCACGTAGCATCGCATTATGACCATCAGAATGTAGCGTTACTTCTATTAGATAAGGGTGCTTCGCCACATGCTATGGCTAAAAATGGCCACACGCCTTTACATATTGCAGCACGAAAAAATCAGGCAAGTAAACGGAATAAAGATTTTCTATACGAGGTTTCAATAATTGACAGAATTAATAGAAATATTTCAATTATTTTATACAGATGGATATTGCAACTACATTACTAGAATATGGCGCGAAAGCGAATGCAGAATCAAAAGCAGGATTTACGCCGCTACATTTAAGTGCACAAGAAGGACACACCGATATGTCAACTTTACTTATCGAACACAAGGCAGACACAAATCATAAAGCGAAGGTATAACCGCATCATTAGAAAATTTGTTATTCTATTATTTATTTACTTGTTCTTTGCAGAATGGTCTTACGCCGTTACACTTATGCGCACAAGAGGATAAAGTCAACGTTGCTTCTATTCTCGTAAAGAATGGTGCTCAGATTGATGTTAAAACAAAGGTAATGTAGTTACGTTTATCAATAGTAGTACTGTAAAAAGAATAATACAATTAGTGAAAGATCAATGGTACGGTAAAGAATATCAATGGCACGATAGATGAATACTATAACTGACCGTAAAAAAAAATTATCATACTCACGATTATACTATTAACATTGTCAATATAATTCAATTATCATTGGAGACATAACAAGTACTTTTAAATAGCTCTAGGTTGTGTTTTTGTATTGTTACCTCTCAGTGTTCGACTTGTCCACTTGATTCTATTGTCTTTATAGAGACAGTAAATACTGTTACTTTCTATTTTATCTTTGAAAAACAAATTTTATCCTACAAATATCATTTTTATACCGAACTGGTATATTTGTTTTAGGCTGGTTACACACCATTGCACGTTGCAGCTCATTTTGGTCAAGCAGCAATGGTACGATTCCTTTTGCGGTCTGGTGCCACTGTTGATAACAGTACCAATGCTGGTTATACGCCGTTACATCAAGCTGCACAGCAGGGCCACACGCTGGTTATTAATTTACTGTTAGAAAGTAAAGCTAAGCCAAATGCTGTAACCAATGTAAGTACTTAAAATTTTCGATATACAAGATGATGCTTTCGTGCAAATCGTTGAAATACGACCGATTTACGTTTTACAGAATGGACAAACCGCTTTAGATATTGCACAAAAACTTGGCTATATCAGTGTCATCGAAACTCTAAAGGTTGTAACAGAAACTATCATTACTACGACACATACTATCACTATTGAAGAAAAATATAGAGTACAAGCACCTGAATCCATGCAAGAAACGTTCATGAGCGACAGTGAAGATGAAGGTGGTGAGTATATAGTTCATTTTTCTGACGATCTGTTCTTGCTTAATAGATACTTATTGCAATATATGCATATATTAAAATATATAATCTTATTTGAAAATTGAATTAAAAAAGACTAATATCTTTTTCAATTTGATAGTGGAGGCATTGAGAATATAACTTTGTGCAGTTTTTAAATATATATGTTGAATATAGTTTGTTATTGATAGCATTTTACAAAATATATGTCGAATGATCAAAGAAATAGGAATATTTAGAGAAAGGACTTCTTGTAATAATAGAAGATGTCCATTACTGTATAAATCTTACTGGAATTAAATTTTGATGTTAATGCATGTTGCATAATTCTTATAAAGGAAATTCTACATTGATGATAACATACTATTGGATTATATTGATTTTTTTTTTTAAATGTTTTCCGTGCATTTCTAAAATTAATGAATATTTTGATTTGATAAACATAATATTGTACATCATTGGAATTAACAAATGTTTCTTCCAAACTATTGCATGAAAATACTAAATGAATTATCAAGTAAGCTTCCTAAAATTATATACACACTCTTGCATGGCATGAGGACAAATAGTATAGTTTAAATTATGAAGCATGGGTGATACATGTCTTCTCAGCTTATGAGACTATTATCCTTATGTGAATATCCTCATAGATACTCGTATCCTTTTCCCAATCCGATTAGTTACGATGGAACAGGCAACATGAGGTAGCAGGGATAGGTTCAAATTACTCAACTTTACACAATAGAATATATATATATATATATATATATATATATATATATATATATACTAAATGTATAAACATACGCGTAACGAAACGTATGATATTACGTTATTTTTTAGTATTATCGGTTTCTTTATCGAAATTCCAGAGTTATTATCAAAAAGCTAAATGGTATTTTTCTTTGCTTGTTTTTATTGCGTTTCTTTTGCATTCATTTCGCAAGAGCATGTATCTAGCATATACTCGCTGGGTTGTTAAATACGTCTTCCAGATAATGTTTATTCAAATTATATTTTTTCCGTTTATGTAAATATATCTATTTCGCATTAAATTCTGCAAACATCTAAGCTATAAATATTTAAAATAACGTATAGGCATTATATTTGCTTTATTACTATTATGTAAAACTTTTAAGCTTCGTAATAGCAGCAGGAATAGTTGTAAATATGCGGTCTTGCCTTACAGTACAAAGTATATAGTATAGATAAAATATAGGATATGAAAGAGAGTAAATAATTAAACATATATATTCTTAAAATATTATAGAAGAAGATTTTTGCAATGATTATTTTTAGCGTTTCTTAAGTATTAATTAATTATTTAGGTATTCATTAATATTATATTTGTATAGATAAAAATCATATATTATATTAAAACAATATTAGTTGCTTGCTAATATATATTACAAATGAAGTTCTTCATAGCAGTTTCAGCGAAGGTATATATTTTGGTTTAACACTAACTATACGAAGACTAACAACCCAGTGATAACGAGATATAGAAACAATGTTTGATGGTGCAAAATTAGGGTTTTGATAAAAAATGACCTTACTCGCCGGCGTATAATGTAGGTGGTGATGAAATCGGCATAGCAGCCATGAATGTGTACGGGCAGCCTCCACACGCGCAACACGTGTACCTTCCTTCTTACTACCAGGGCCAAATGACCTATACCCGTAAGTTCTCTGTTTTCTGTCACTCTGTCTCTTCTCTCTCTCTCTTTCTCTCTCTTTCTCTCATTCACATGTCACACGTGCGTGCAGTACATACCGTACACACATACACTCTCAAAACCGCGTGTCGTGGGTCATTTCGTAATATTTTCGTCGATCTCTGGAATTCTTAGCTCATAGATCGTCTGGTACATCGTTTAAGCATTCCCTTCCCATGTACTTATTTAATCCCTTATAACTCGAAGTGACCATTCCATCTTATGCATTATTTACCTATCCTTCGCTAGCTTACATTTGGTATTGGATTTATTCTTCTGGGATCTTTTTTGTAAAAGAAAAAAAAAAAAACAAAAGAAAACATTCTTGTTTGTATTTGACTCTAATAATGATAAGTAGACGTAATCGACTTTAGTTTATCAATTGTTTTACCTATGTCAAAAATTGTTGAGTCTCTAATAGTTGACCGTAATGTACAGTAGTATGATTTGCATCTTTTACGCACTTACTATCCACTTTAATATTACCCGATTGACATTACGAATGAATGCGAATGGTTTTCCAATAAGATGGAGCTCATTCGTATTTGGATTCACTTAGATCGTACGTATCTATGTAAATACAATATATATGATGCGTGACAACAAGCTACAAGTCGTTTAATTATCCAACGAAGTATTTCAATTATCAGAGAACGTGTTGGAATGAAGGAACAGCAAAGAAAAAAAGGAAAAGAAATAAGAAAACGTGTTACACGAGTATGCATTTGAATCGAAATCAGCGAACAGAGATGTTCGTTAAAGTACATACGGCATAAAACCATATATCCTCTTGTTACAATTTTACATATTGTACGATTAACGAAATGGGCCGCGCTCCCGTCGTTAATGCAATTAACATAATAACGAGTAGTGCGATCATTACAGTAGTTGGTAGAAATGGACGTAGATTAGCTCGCTCGTTGCTCGGTTTTGACATATCATCCTCATCGTCGTCGTTGTCGTTGTCGTCATCATCGTCGTTGTCGTCGTCGTCGTCGTCGTCATCATCGTCATTGTCATCGTCGTCGTCGTTGCATTCATACGTTATGGCCTATGACATGCACTCAGCTACCTGTTATGCAACGTGCAGCAGACGCGACGTGCGTTTCGTTGAGAGTTTGCTACTCATTGGTGCAGTAGTCAGTTTAACCCTCGTCGTCTTTTGGCTAACTGCCAAACGCGATCCAAGACCGAAATATCACTCGAATTTATATAACATCAACGCGGCGCCGGTTGATTTTTCTTCTTTTTTTCTTATTTTTTTTTCTTATTTTTTTTTTTTTCGTTTCAACCCATCAAGCGATTATCTTTCGTAATTTATGTTTCCAGGAAGACTTTATATCCGTCGCTGACGTTCGCGAAGTAAGATTTGCGTTCGATCGAGATTTTTCGGATAAGGACTTTTGCCAAGCGCCAGCACGTCTTGTAATAATTATATCCATATCTCATTAGATATTTATTTCGAATTGATCGATCTTAGATTATTCGATCGATAAACACGACACGAGTCGGACGTTTTTTAACGTACCTATCATACGTACGTACGTACGTACGTACGTATGATTATTGTTAGGGAAGGTCTATATTTTTCACGAAGTTTTCCTTATCTTGCCGGTATAGACGTAAGTAGGTATAGATTTCGAGAAAAGCCGAGTTAGAGAGTAGAAATTACGATTGTTGTTTCAACGATGAGCGGTGAACGGGCAACGGCGATACCTCGCGGCGTGTAAATAAATTGGCGGGAAAGCTCGAAGGCAGTGACTATTATAAAATTGGTGATTCATGGAATGAGGTCACGTTTCTAGCAGTAGTCTTACGTCGAACTTGTATTAATCTCAAAACAGTCGCTGTTCCTGACCCCCGTGGATGCAAACGTTGTATCGGAGGTGTGTCAAAGAGAAGGCGTTCCAATTGTGTTTTTTCTACGGTAAAACGATTTCATCGATTTAACAGTTCCAACGTTCTATCCCGTTGGATGACGCACATCTGATTCGTCGCGAGATAAAGAAATAAACAGAATTCACGTAACATATTTCGCCGATCCTTCGCGGAAATATCACGTGAAGGATATCAATATTCGCTTAGAATCCCAAACGACAAGGTGGTCACACGGATAATTTGATTCGTTTCAACGATATCGTCTTTCTCGCGAAGATTGTTTCATCAAAATATTCGGTGATAAAAAGAAAAAAAGAAAAATAAAAATAAAACAACGAGGACGTACGAACGATCGTTAAAAGATCGACGGTGATCATTCTATCTACGGATCAAAGGGATACGCACAGTTGCGAGTAATCAGTGATGTAATAATTATGAGACACACGTAACTCCTACTCCCTCTAAATTGCTCTATACCATCGTATATGGCGTTGACTATACAGAGTACTTACTGTGCACCGTATGTAACCTCGTGACAGTGCACCAGTGCACTTATTACCGTTGAAAGGCACAAGACAATATAAGCGACGCTCCCCGTTATCTCTAGTTTTTCTACTTTTATCTTTTTTGTTTTCTTAATTTCGTTTTCTTAAACGTCAACGTCGTTCTTTCGTTCAAAATGGCAAAGGGAAAGGCAAAGGGAAAAGAATCGAAAGGGATGACATGCTGCGGGTGTGCACGCAGCAGGAACAGCGACATCATATGTAAATATGCAATTATCCTTGTCGTTATTTCGCTCCATGCACATCATTTCATGCACGGTCATCATATGCACGTTTGTCATTATGCTTTTCGTAATCATTCACGATGAATTAACACGTGCACGTTCGTCAAAATTTCAAAACTTTCGCGCCATTCGTATTCGGCGTTCATTCGATGATCGAAAGGAAGTATGTTTCTTTCAATTTTTTTTCTTCTTTCTCTTAGGTTACGAATAGTTAGTTAAATGCGTATCAAAAATATTTTCTATATGTTACGTAATATAAATGGACATGGAACCAACGTGACTTTATTTTAAAAGCTTGCACTCATTAATAAAACTTCAATATTCATTTTGTGTGTGTGTGTGTGTGTGTGTATATATATATAGACAACGGAAGTATACCGTAACAATGGCGCAGACATGCGTTCTGCATTGCAAATGTAAACGCAAGCGCGAGACAAGGACGCCAAGCTATAGCACCAATCTTTTAGACACAAACAATTCGTTTTATATTAAGCCATGACCACCTCGTACTACGAATTACGTTATAGTATCAAATAGTTACTATTTTACTACATCGATAAAATTACCCAGTGGTTTTACGAAATTTGTATCGACATCGATGACGATAGAAATCGAATGATATATTTTTACTTGCATATTTTTTTGTTTATCACAAAATGAATGAATGGAATAAGTAAAGAAGATATAATAAAGTCACATTGGTAATAATACGAGTAAATGAATACCGCATATATGCATTCAGAAAAATGACAAGAAGTTATTATATCTAATTAAGTTTATAGGAGGAAGAGAAATATATAGCAGGTTACGTGAATACGACATAACGATGAGACAGACAGTTGTATCAAAATGACATAAGAAATATACGACAATGACTAAGGATGCGAATGTAAAATTCACCTAACCGTGACTTTTAATTTTCTTTTTTTTTTTTTCTTTTTTTTCTTTTCAAGTCAATAGCAAAATTTGATGGCGTTATACGTATGCCTATAAATGAGAATATTATTACGTTATGAGTGATAGAGCTATTAAGAGCCATAATTTCTCGTAGATTACTATTAAATTAAGATGCGAGAACGAAGTTTATCCGGCCGTAATTTTTAATTTCTTTTTTTTTTCTTTTTTTTTTCAAGTCGATAACCAAATTTGATGGCATTAATTGTATATACTTATAGATGAGAATATTATTACGTTATGAGTGATAGAACTATTAAGAGTCATAATTTCTTGTAGATTATTATTAGACTATTTTCGTCTATGACGCTTCAGGTCAATTCAACGAGATTTGACACGATTACATAGCTGATCTTCCGAGAGATGATTAGCGCGCGAACTCTCCAGAAGATATAGGTCACCGACTATAAGATTGGCTGTTTTGTAGATAGAAGCGTCTTAGAACGTCTAACAGGACTGTTTCAGTAGCACGTGTCCTTGAACGATGATAAAATTAGCGTTTCTATGTTACGGTTACGTTCATACCATAAAGTTAAACATATCTAAATGTGTGGACGACTTCAGATTTCAGAGCTAGTTCCGCAATAGTTACCCGAAAGCTTTTCCAAAGAAAACTCGAACTAATATCGTTCTATCCATTAGGTATATATCATTTTAAAATTACATTGCGATTGTACGAAAAATGAGCGGGAAAAAAACGAAGAAAAACAGATCAGGAAAAAGAGATAGGGAAAAAAATGAGATTATTTGACAGCAATCATTGCGTAGCATCGACAGTTCAAGGTCTTTTTACATGCTCGAATAACTCAACATAATGTTGTTTGTCTTTATTTTTAGATATTACTACATCTTACATGCTTTAACATACACAAGTGCGAAGAATAATTTGCTTTTATGCCGATAACATTAGATGTGGGCGGTGAATTTGTGGGCTGTCCATCTATTGAATAATTGTGGCCTACATTCTTGGAATGTCTGATAATACGCAATCGCAAATGCGAGAAGATTTTATATCAGTCGTATGAAAAATGAATTACCATTCATATTAACACTGTCTTTTATTTTATGATTCGACGATAGATAATTCGACGAGTTACACAAGTATTATTTATTTTATTGTTTCCTATCTTAAGCAACAGAGATTTAATCAGTATACTTAGATTAAACAGTTACGAAATTAAACAGACGAAGATAAGGAAGAAGAAGAATAAGAAGAAAAAAAGAACTCGATGTGTTCTTTCTTTTTTTTAAAAAGAACATGATAGAGAAAAATCAGTCACTTGGAAAACCCTTTGCTACAATTTTGATCTCGCTTTTTTGGCTTATTCCTAATAATTTTATTGGCAATGATATTATTTATTTTCGTTGCAGGCATAACCATGTCCATACATTTTATACTAGTGCATACGACTTTATCATGTTATCGTGACATCGTATTACTCATACGATACTTATAATCTATCATTTTTTATTCATTCTAACGAAGAACTTCTTGACGAGTGTAGCGTGATCCGTAATAAAGATGTTATTGTTCGTCTCTACAGGTGAAGATCCAATGCTCAGCGACCAACATCAATACCGTTACATGACTGTTGATGATATGAAATCTATGGGAGACGACTCCATGCGTGTCAATGTGACGGATGATGAGAGAGATAATCGACATGCTGGAGGTATGTTAAACGATGATTTTTTTGTCCTGTTTAAAGTCGTTTAACAACGGGAGATATCGTACGATTATTATCGCAAACAACATTACCATTTTCTCTTGTTTACGTCCTTCTAGCTCCCACAATAACAGAAATGATCACCAAGGAAAATTATCAACGTTCTAATGCCGCAAATCTCAAGCCAGACAATATAGATATCAATAGGCATCCGGTTCACGTTGGGTATGTATCGATTTATATTTTTTCCTTATATACTTTATAATGAGAATTAGCTAATTTATTAAAATTAGTACGACAAATATCGATAAGCTGTATTATTATTAGCGGTTACGTGCTATTCGATTAAATGTCGAATTTGAGTATGTTGGTTATACAAATAAAAGTAATAATTGTACAGCTTATCTCGTTAATATAACAAATATACGGTTATGAAAGTATATATAGAAATAAAGACTTAAGAAATGCGTGTGTATTTACGAAAACTTTTGTACACACGACGATTAAGTACCGTTGTCGAAATCTTGGACGATAAAGAGTTAAAAATATTTGTGTCGATGCCAGAAACGTGTATACTGCATAAGATACTGCATCTCGTACATTAGCGTACTCTCGTGCCGTAATGGTATAGTGTTGATTACGAAGAGACAATAATGTTGTGTATTATAGTGTGATACGGTGTGTGTTGATGAAAGTATCCTGCTGTAACTAATCCTCAAATTATTGGTTGCTATGTAATTTATCTTCTAGTTTACTTCTAATTTCTCTCTCAAGCTATAACTGGCGATATTATCGATGTTTATAAACGTTTATTAAATACATACGAAATCATGTTACAAAGTTGAACTGATCGTATCAGAATAAAGAAATTATTTTTGCTATTAATTGATGAATATTTTGAAATACCAAAAATATATGAAAAGAAAAAAAAACGCGTATAATACGTCAAAAAAATATATTCATTATGTCCTTGCATATATCATATCACTTTCTCTATGTACAAAACATCGCGATTCATCGATACTTCAATGCAATTCGTTAGTTAGTTAAATGAAAGCCAGTTGTTCCGTTTACACCTTTGCATTCATACGTGTTTTTATTTTGCCGCTTGTCTTGCTCGTAGCATTGTTAAACGATGTAGCAATTTAGCATGAAATGTTTAATATATTACGATGAACGATTCTTTTCGATAACACGATAATAATTTCGTTTAGTATCGTACATTTCTTTTTTTAACTAATACGCATCGATTGGATCTCTTATATAGGTTTATGTCTGAGGAAGAACTTACGTCATATAGTTCTATTTTCGAAATGTGATTGTTTTCGATGTGTGATTGTTTCGAGTATATTATGAAGCACAATTTTATGAGTTTCGAGAAAGACGTTTGGCAGTGTTGCATCAATTGCAAAAGGTTCTAAGAACGAAACGTGAACTGCACGATTACAAACAGAATATTAAGCATGTGCATGAAATAAAACAATTGTCGATAATCATACACGGTTTTCTTCCGAGATTAGTGCCTCTATAGAGTTCCTAATTACATCGCTGGCTGCTCTCGGTACCGTGTCAAAAGGACAAGGAATGTGGAGGGACAGGTATACCATTCCGTTTTTATTATATACAACTCACGTGCTTGATAGTAGTATACAATTCTTTCTATCAGAAATTACACGTACATGTATCGTAAATATTTTAATGATATTCTCTACGATAAAATATACATTTGTTATATTCAAAGTTAAATCAAGCACGTATGTATATCGATTAAAATTGTCAATGAAAATAGTACGCAACGTGTTTAAGTTAGATTAAAGTCATAGAGAATGTTTTCGTTTTAACGCCAGAAATGATATGAATAATAAGAAATGTATTTTTTACACGACCTTTTGCACATGACAAATCATTTTTACCGGGACAATTACATAAGCGACCGTATTTAAGTTATCTCTTGGTTATTAAAAAGAAGAATCGTTCATCCGTCGTGAATTCTAAAGAGAAGAAAAATTACGGAATATTAGTCTACAGCGGCTGTTGCTCGTGCGGACTTATATTAGTAAAATTATTTTTTGTTCAGCTATGTTTGCGCATAAAACGAGATCTGTCGTCTTTTATGCTGATAATAACGATGATGATGCTGATGATGATGATGATGATGATGATGATGATGACAATGATGGTAATGATGGTGATAGTGATAGTGATGATGATGATGATGATGATGATGATGATGATGTTGACGACGATGATGATGATAATGATGATAAAATAAAAAAAATATTATATATACATTATTCAGGAATTAATGGAATTTCATTTTTGATAGAAAATATTTATATATTCTTGTCGTAAATTTGGATATACTGATCGCATAAAAATTTATATATTATAAATAATATATATTTAAATTTATATATATATATATACATATATATATATGTATGTATGTATGTATGTATATTTATGAATGATTTCAATTGACAGCATATCAGGCAGATTTCGAAATCCTTCCTCTTACGTTGCAATCCCAATGTATGTCTATTTTTCGCATAGTGTGAGTGATGTGTTACCTCGCGCGTCTCTACTATAATACATAATTATTATTGTTATTTCTCCCTTCCGTAATGTGTACAATATAAAAATGGTTTGCGTGTGATTATTGCGGGTTTTCGAAGTAATCAGCGATTATCAATTAACAATATTTTAAAGGATCATTAAATGATTCATTAACTATCCGCTGATATATTAATACGTTCGAAAATCTGTAAAGTTGTGGCAGAATATAATAATCATGATCTCATCTCTCTCTTTCTCTCTCTCTTTTTCTCTTTCTTTTTTTTTTATGGCATCATTCATCGTCATATTTATGGAACGAATGAATACTAACGCGTTTTTTATTTTGTTTCCGATCCTCTGTTATTTTATTTGCGCTACTCGCAGAATCCCACAATGGAGAAAGTAAGTGATCTTCACTTGAATCTTTTAGCTTCTGCTATTAGACGTTGTGCTCCTGAATTGTACTTTCATGCGTTCAACACTTTTTCATTCCTGCTGCACATTACCCCTGTAGTCGAAGATTTTTAGTGATATTTTAGATAATTAAAGTTCGTCTAACAGCGAACACATATCGAATTATGAATCATGTCGATCGTTTCTCTAAGATACTTGTTGAAAAAGTTTTATTAAAATTCTATTTTATCGATTTATGTATTCGCTGTAAAAACGTTGCCTACAGCTAACGTACATATCATACAAATTCAATCAGATGATTTTTCTTGTCTGGTATCATTAGTCATTCGCATATAAAAACTGTTTGAATGAATTTTCAATTGATACTTTTTTGTTTTTAACAATTGACCTTATCGATGTTTTCATATAGTTAGTTGGTGTGATCATTTTGTTTAGCTTGCAGCTTCATTTATTAAAAGAACAAAACAAAAAAAAATAAATAAAAATTATAGTGCTTAGCTTCTCGTATAGCTTATTCTTGTCGTTATTATTATCTTATTTAATAATCACTTTATCAATCAAAATGAAACTTTCAAAGAAACATTCGTAAAAAGGTCAATACATACGATAAACACGGAAAGAGATCCATTTCAATTTTGTCTTATTTGTTATTCGTATATAATTATTTTAAATTCGGAGCGAACATACTTACATATACATATTTATTATATCAAATCTTTACAATATCAAACGTATCGCATTTCTAATCTATAATCTTGAGATTGACTCGTTTTTGCTTTGCGTTTCATAGTACTACTATATATCACTCTGGCGATGCATATTAAATCTTTCACATTACTACACGCTTAGCGTACAATGCGATTTGGCTATGATATAATTAATTATAAGGCAACGAATATCGTATTGCAAAAAAAAAAAGAAATTAACCGATCTTAATTAAATAAGTTTTATTATCAAGGTTTCCATGTTCGATGGAATTAAATTAAAAATTTACAATTTCTTCAGGATAATAGGAACGAACGAAACATCGATTGTGGTTTCATATGTTTATCCAGAAAATTATTTATTTATTATCCTTCTTAAAGATTTGTATATTGTATCGATGTATAGTATTCTACGGCAAGTCGCATATGGTGAATTATCAATATGAGTTTTCTAAAATCGATCTACTACGATAGCTTCCTGGTTTCTTTCCTGGTCGACGCGAGAGGTGGTGCAATGCGGGGATGTAGACACAGTGGAGTTCGGGTTATCGTACCTCCACGTAAAGCAGCAATGCCGATGCGAGTAACTTGCAGATACCTAAGGAGAGATAAATTGACCAATCCGCCTCCTTTAATGGAAGGCGAGGCTTTGGCCAGTCGTATTTTGGAACTTGGACCAGTCGGTGCTAAATTTTTAGGGTAGGTTTAAATTTATAAAACAAAATTAACATTTCATTTGCATCATATCTATTATGTCTTTAGTCGAATACAAACTTTGATGTACCCTCCATTTATTTTTTTAAATTCAGACCCGTCATCATAGAGGTGCCACATTTTGCATCATTAAGAGGGAAGGAACGAGAAATAGTTATCTTACGTTCCGATAATGGAGAAACTTGGCGCGAACACACCCTGGAGGCTAGCGAGGAGGCTGTACAGGATGTTCTCAATGAGAGCTTTGAAGGAGAAGGTATATTTCTCTTTTACGTTTGATTCTCCATCGATCCTTTTAATATCTTTCCCCTTGTCTTCTTTCTTTTCTTAGAATTAAGCCAGCTAGAAGATCTCCAAACGTCGCGCATCGTAAGGATACTTACTGCTGATTTTCCACATTATTTCGCGGTTGTCTCTCGTATAAGGCAAGAAGTACATGCGGTTGGGCCAGAAGGTGGTACTGTATCTTCGTCAGCCGTTCCTCAGGTTCAAGCTGTCTTCCCACCTGCAGCTTTAACCAAGAAGATTAGGGTTGGCTTACAGGTAAGGTCTCAAATATTATTTGAAAAATTATTTTTGTTTTGATTTGCAATGTGGTAATCGTTATACTGTAATAATTCAAGAAATGATACGTCGACGTAGAAAATGAATATTCTTTATTTAAGTGATGATGTATTAATGTTTGAATTTATGTTTAGGCCCATCCAATACCAGCTGAACTAGTAGCAAAACTACTAGGTAATCGAGTCGCAGTATCGCCCATAGTAACGGTAGAACCACGACGACGAAAGTTCCATAAGCCCATAACTTTAACCATACCGGTACCACAAGCAGCTAATAAAGGCATGATTAACCAATACTCGGGGGATGCACCGACTCTAAGGCTCCTGTGCAGCATAACTGGTAATATATGCTTGCACGTAATATTGTAGAGCAGCGTACCGTCTTACTGGAAAATCTCTTACCGATAAATTGCTGAAAATCGTTTTGTCGCAATCAATTTGGGTGTCATAAATATATATCTTGCCAGATTTCTTAAGCATTCGAGTAATCGACTTGTAGTTTAGTTAGGCATGATGACAACGTCGGTAGGCAATCTCGTCTGTTCTCAGGTCGTCGGGACTGCGCGGCATGCTCTCGGTTTTTTATTTTATATCATACACACATGTAATAACATTTGCGATATTTAAGTGTTATATTTTACGATAATCTATTGTGTATTTGTAGTAACGCATATAAAACTAATTATGTCGTTTTCATATTTACGATCACGATATATTTATTTATTTTTTATTTTTTTATTTTTTTATTTTTTTTATATTTTTGATTCTTTTTCTTTACTAAGTAATCTATAATTTATCTGTAGCTGATAAACACTGACTGCGGTTCACCCTTTGGTATCGGGCGAGATAATTGTTTCTTCAAATATTATATTATTATTTATATAATGTATTTCAACTAGATAAATAAATAATTCAGGGTTTAATCCTTTTAAATATTGAGTACACTTAATGAAGGGAAACGCATAGTATGTATAAAAAGGTCGTTAATTTGTAAAATGTGAAATATACGATACGATAGACGATAAGATTATTTATTCTTACAATTAGTTCATAATAGTTTGCAAAAATTAGTTTTTTTTACTAGTTACATAAATCAGACACGTAAACAATTTTTCTCTTTTTAAAAAAAGGAATATCGATACTGAAGGGTCGAGGAAGATCTCGTCTATCGAGTAAGTGTCAGCCAAGTGAATTATTTTCGACTGTAATTTATAATCTTCTTATTGAAAGTGTATGCATCGTTTAAAGTTTTCTCGTTACCAGTGGCAGTATCCCGAAGACCTTCGGATAGAGATTTAAAAGGGAGATGGTAGCTGCATGTTCCATAGAAACATTTCGTTGAGTACCATTGTTGTATACATATCTTGTTGTGATTCATTGTTAATGCTTGCATATTGTTAGGATTGAGTCATTTAGGTATGGATTATTAATTAAAGTAGATCAAAGTTTTATTACTTAGCTCATCGTAAGCGTTAACTTAAAAGTTTTTGTTTCAGCACATTCAGTTGAATGGTAATTGCTTCAATATATCAAGCTTTTATTCGAACTCAATTTCTCTAATTGACATTGTGCTTATTGTAAAATACATGTATCTCTCTGAAATCGTGGAATCGTGTTTCGACGTTAGAGTACATTCTCATAATGAGGAATTGTTGCAAAAAATCGCATTTCTTTTACGTTAAATTATTACATACGCACAGCCACACTTTTTAGTTTATATTTTAATCTGAGGCTTCGTAGTTGTTTAACATATATCACAGATTCAATCACATTTTTTCGTTATTAAAATACAATTTGATGGAATATATCACACTATATTTTCCAATTATTTCAATAAATTCGCTAATGTTTGTGCGATGTCTTTCAAATACACATCTTCGAAATAGGAGTACACTCGTGTTGCTTTTTATAGGTATTATTACATTTTCTCAATTGGTGCGTATAAAAATATGCAAATAATGAAGCTTTTTTTTTCATTATATACGTCTTGTGTACATAATAATCCATAGCACGTAACGTTAGCACATTTATAGAGACCGATGTTAAATACAAAACGTTCATAAGTTCTTACAAACAGCACATACATATATTGTTCTATATGTATTTTCAGGTTTTAATGAATTTGTATTTTTTACCCAATTTGTAAATATGTATCTGTGTGTGTGTATATACATATATATATATATATATATATATATATATATATATATATATATATAGATACACAATAAGCATATCTATGCCTACAATATATAAACATATTTTTATCATATCTTGTGTATCAAGAAAAAAGATATTTCTGAAGATCATTGTTCATATTCATTATAAAACGAGAATGATTTCGTCAAGCATCCTCCTGTCCTTTCTGTCTGCTAATGAAATCAACATATTTGCACTCATAATCATTGAAAACAATTTCAATATTATAAAAATTACTTTATTCTTTTCACATTTATTCGAGACTGTAATTAATTTCGGTCGCACCGGATAAAAACACACGTTTCACTACTGTTATTGAACATTTCTAGCACGGACATATTTTAATAATGTTATTGGACTTGACATGTATGTCGTTCAGGGGGTCAGTCTCGGGCAGTCTGGGAGGATGTCACAGGTTCGACACCATTGACTTTCGTCAAGGATTGTGTCTCTTTTACTACCACGGTATCTGCTCGGTTTTGGCTAATGGACTGCCGAAATATTTCGGAAGCGACAAAAATGGCAACAGAATTGTATACTCATGCTACCCATGTACCATTTATGGCTAAGTACGTTTGACATTTATAATGAATCGAAACAACACTTGTTAACAAAATAATTATATTTATTTCGACGTACGTATTTTTCAATTTTGAAACATTACTCGATATTATTTATAGATTTGTAGTCTTCGCAAAACGTATAGATCCTTTGGAGGCCAGGATACGCGTATTTTGTATGACTGATGATAAAGAGGATAAAACTCTTGAACATCAAGAGCATTTTACAGAAGTTGCGAAGAGTAGAGATGTTGAAGTAAGTGCATTAAACTTTTTATTGTGATAAGAAATAAAATGTAATTTTTTTTTTTTTTGGACGTTGTACGTTTACAGGTGTTAGAAGGCAAAACTCAATACATGGAATTTACGGGTAATCTTGTACCAGTATTAAAAAGTGGCGAACAGCTTCAATTGCCATTCAGAGCGTTTAAAGAAAATAGAGTACCGTTTACTGCGCGGATAAAAGATCCAGATGCGGCAGATATGATGGGTCGAATAATGTTTATGAGCGAGCCTAAGGTTCCTAAAGGCGAGGTGCCACAAACACCAATATGTACATTGAATATTTTGTTACCTGAAAAGATTTCTCCTGAACCTGCGGTTTCAGAATTGGATTTACTTGAATTATCGAAAAATTACAGTTTTCTACGCGATGGTGGAATCAGTATGTAATAATGATTTATTATTTTATTTTTATAATTGCAATTGGGATTATATTTTTATTATCAGTTATATATATTCGGCAGAGATTTCCTATTCTTTTTATTTTTAGGTCGGCCAGATGCTATACATAGAGCAACTATACGTTTAAGGGATATAGCAAATTTACTAGGCAAAGATTGGGAACAATTAGCAGAAGAACTTAATATTGCTCCGAACGATGTGTCTTTGATAAAACAGGAATATCCTGATAAACCAGCTCAACAAGCGGCAGCAATGTTCAAACTCTGGCAAAGTAATGGAAATAAAGCAACGGGTAAGTTCAAATATACTTAAAAGTTATTATTTACATAATACTATATATCGTAGACTTATATAAATAGGCGTAAAAAGAATTAAATTTGTATTAGTAAGATGCATCATAATTAAACCATAATCGTCGAAGCGCGATCATCACGCAAGGTCAAAAAATAAGATTTGCTCACTGCGATTGACTCAGACGTGTGGAATCTCAATCGTAACGTTGTTGATGATCTCATGCTACATTATTATGCCTGACATAACTCACGACTCTTACTCTCACTCTTTCTCTCTCTCTCTCTCTCTTTCCCACTACTATAATGATTCCATCTTATTCTGACAAAGTACGCAAAACGTCTCTGCAATCAGTGGAACGACAAACAGTCGCGTAGTACGGTCTAAAGAACACGAAGGGGATACGATCAAATTTATTCGTGTTTGTCGCTTATTACTCGTCAGTTTTCTGCTTAAGAATTTATATTGATTACTTCGTAATAATTTTATCTGTTTTTGATATTACTATCAGTGACCTTGTGAAAAGATCGTAGTGATTTAAAAAAAATAATTTTTATATGGTGCATGTTGTTGTAAATTAGAAACTAAGATGTACATATCTTTATATCAAGAATACAAAAATCCAACGACGAATTTATATACTAGCGAACTTTTATTAATATTTCATAAAACATCTTCGATATGTCTTCACACTTCCAAAATTTCAGGTATGTTTTATAAATGGAATAATTGAAAAAAATAAACGCATTATTTTTAGAAATGCGTTGCTTAAAAAAAGTTTTTAAATATAAATATTTATTTATATAGTGCGTTGCTTATAGAGAAAAATTTATGAATATAAATAGTTATTTATACAGAGCGTTGGTTAGAAAAAAATGAATATATATATATATATATATATATATATATATATATAATATTGTTTATTTATTTGGCGGAATTTTTTCGTATTATTACATTGCTATAAATATTTATTACGTAGCTATACTTTGAGCATATTATAGATATAAACGCATGAATATATATAATACAATATGAATATAATTCTTTTTATAGGTAATACCTTAGAAAAGGCGCTCAATAAGATTGGCCGAGAAGATATTGTTAACAAATGTATATTTAACGTAGAACTTGTTACTGATGATGTCGAAAAAGCAGTTGCAAGGGTTCAATTAGATCAGCCAGGTTTTGACTCCTTAAAAGAAGAATTAGGACCTTCGAGGGACACATCTCTTCGACGTGATGCAACTATGGATCCAAAAATGGATCCTGATTATGAGGAACCAGATAGAATGAAGGTATGCGGTATTATGGATAAATCCTACCATACCATTGCAAATTATCAAACATTATAATGAAATATTAATCAATTCTAGGAATCTGAATCCGTAGAAGAGCTTAGTAACACTGGTCGTTTGCAGGATAAACGATGTAAGTAAAAAATTGTGAATAGTGATAGCTACAGTGTGGGAAAAAACTATGAAAAAAAAACTATAAAATAATGATCTTTATAATTTAATTTTATTACAGTATATGATAATAAATTTTTGCCTTTGTTATTTGAAATATTACTAAGCATTTTTTAAATTATTACTTAATAAAAATAATAAGCAGTAGAAAGAAAATATCTTACGTTTTTAAAATGATATAATAGTGATTAACAAACAATATATGCACGCTAAATAATTGCTCAATCATGATTTCGTGTTACCTTCCATTTTTTCTAATGCATCACTAGCAGATGAATCACGTCATAATTTAACATATTTTAACACGTTGAATTTTGGGCTCTTCGTTCACAACACGTTTCTCGCACTTAACAGCCAAGCAGCATGTCACAATCGCAAATGGCACTGTATTCAACGGAACCTCGACACCCATCAAAGATAAATATGCAAGTGATGAGAAAGAATTGGGAGATATGATGGCTGATTTCATTGAACATAAATGTCACGTTACCGACACGATGAGTAAAAAATCACGCGACGAGCTCGACGACGAAGAAAAAAAGCGACAAAGGGTGATTGCTGACGCTAATAAAATAGTTTCTGGTAAGTGATTCAGTATTACTACTAAACTGGTGGGTTGAGGGGCCGTGCTTTATTTGCAAAAAGGATACTATTATTAAAAGGAAACGAAAAGCTATTGATGAGCACCTACTTATTTCATTCGAACTTTCGCAGCATGTTCAGCCCAATACGGTAACGCACGCTTGGTTCTAAAATATCAATTTATTTTATATTAACTATTTACAATTAAAAAAAAATTATTAATTTTATTATTAATAAAATTCTGTGGAATTTATACAAATTGCGAAATTTTCTGATATAATAAAAATTGTTAACTATATTGTTAACTATATGTATATATATATTTAAAAATAATACAATCATTAAACAATTAATATTAATTTTTAATGATAAATAACTTAATAAAAATATTTCGTATTGACACTTTTAACGCACTGAATAGCACATTATCATTTCATTATTTATTGTGTAATGAGAACGAAAAGTATATTTTAAAGTTTCTGTAATTTCTATGTATATAAGGTGCCATCTCATAATGGATTATGTTTTTATATTGTTTGATCGTAATAGATTTTTCTAAAAGAAAACAATTTTTTTGTTCCTAGAGTGAAAAATTAATTCTTCGTATAACGATTTAGAAGAGCAACAAATTTGAGTATTATCTTATTATTCAAATAATTAATTTATATTTAATATGTGCAAACGTGATGATACATTCGCGTGATAATGCACTAGAACGGTTACCATCTTGTCTTTTAATTTTACTCACAGGTTCCGGACGCCGCTGTGGATATCTTCATATTTCAGCTTGCTTATCTTTCTTAATAAGTACTGATTTATTTAATTTGCCTCTCGATCGACATTTCATATATGTATATATCGTATATGATTATACGATTTCTAACATAATTCATTTAATCATTTCGCTAATACATTTTCTAGTCTTCAACACATTCCTAGCAATTTGTTTCAGCAAGATTATGCTACAATTATTTGGCGATGCATGAACAGTCAAATGTGTGTGGCCTTACTGTGTGGACGCACGGAGCAGCCGTCTTTATAGATTGTAAATAGATACACATATGTTTATTAGCGAAATAAAAGAAATAGAAATCGAGTAAATAGTTTTATCAAAGTTTACAGTAATAAAGAATCATTTAGGAAACGAAAAATCCCGAGTTTTATACATTTGTATTTAATATTGTTCATTTAAATATTTATCCCCTTCAGTGTTAAGGAGTATTCAAATATTTTTTTTAAATATACAAAACACAATGTTACATCGCACATTTACATCAACAATTGCAGTACGCAAGAATACTTTCGACATCGGAAATGATAGATAATTAATAATTAATTATTTATATATATTTTATCATACTCATTCATTGGAAAATAGCTTATCTACTTTTATTAGTTGATGGATGGCTGCTCCACTGCACATACACTCTACGCACAATCCACGCGGCAATCTAACTCTCTGCTCCAATCAAAGAAAAATGATGAACGAGCCGGCTTACACTAATGATGACGCAATATGAACGAATAAAATGTGCTCCCTTATATATGTTACGTTTACAGATGCCTAAAATATATAATACTTAATTAACAGGTGTAATAGCAGAGGCAGAGAAAGAAAAGGAGAAGTTAGCGAAGGAAGGGTGGTCGGTGGTTTATGATGATATGCGGGACAGTGAGAAGGTGAGAGGTGCTGTAGGGCAATCTTCATTTAATAAAGAGATAGCTAAAAGTTCAGATCAATTTAGGGATGCAGAGTTAGGTATAATTCTACAACCAAAAGTTAGAGATGATGTAGAGCCTCTTATAATTAAACAAGAAAGGGCACATGGCGGGAAAAAGGATCCAAAGAAGCAAATTTCTTTCCCGAAACAAACAGGCATTTTAAAGAAGGATTTAGTAGTAGAACAACCAGTTGTTAGGGAGATTAGCATTGTAAAAGATATTAAACCCACAGTAGTTACTATAACTTCCACAGATTCTATTACTTTACCTCATAGTAAAGTAGAAGTTAGTGAAAAAGAGAAGATGTCTAAGGAAGGTAAAGATGTAGATGAGAAGTTGTTACAAGGTGATATGACATCTCAACCTATGAAAGACTCCGATAAAAAGATTAAAATGACAGAAATAAAAACGAATATTGGAACGGATGTTCCAACGAAGAGCCAAGTGGAACAGGACGGGACATCAATTACCGATAAGCGTCATTCCGCGTATAAAGATGTATATGATGCTCAATATCCCGTAAAGAATCTCGACGAAGGAACAACTGATACATCAAAAAAGGTGAAAGATAAAAGCAGTGGTATATTTTCGGGTATTTTTAAAGGTCCTAAGTTAAAGAAGGGTAAATCCAAAGATTCGAAAGAGACATCTTTTGACAGCGGAGATGAGGAAAGCAAAATTACTTCGGTTTCCGACACAGTATCAAAACCTGTAAGTATATCTCACGATAAAGGTCCTTCGCCACAAAAAGATTCAGAAACTATCCTATCTGATATAAAACTTACAACTATAAATTTATTGGAGGATGCTAAGAATACTGCTGCTCTCTTACATGCACCAACAGAATCTAATGAAAAAAATGGATTAGTAACAATTCCTGTAGAAGATAAAAAGAGCAAATCATCGATCGAAGCTCATACTAAGCCTCAAGTAGTACACGAAGTAAAAGAAAAAATTACGACCGTAGGAATCAAAAAAGAACATATTAACGGAACAACAACGATCCAATCAAACCAGACAATAGACTCTCTTAATGGCACAGGGAAAAATGTAGAGCGAGAAGATAATCAAAATCTTGAAATAATGTCAAAGAGTAGTCCAACTAAACAAGAAAATGTTCAAAAATCTGACTTAAAAGAATCACCAAAGAAAGAAGATAAAGATGATAGCGATGCAGGTACAACTGGTAAAGAACGTGGTGGTATATTTGGAATATTTAAAAGTCCGAAATCGAAAGAAAAAAAAACGAGTAAAATAAAAGATTCATCTCTAGATTATAGTGACGAAGAACTTAAATCCACTACAGAAAAATTCCTTGAAGAAACACGTAAAGTTGCCGGCGAGGATGTAATTCACGTAGGTTACAAGACAGAGGATACAAAACCTATTGCTACAAGTCCAATAACTACGCTTAGTGCTGCTACTTACGATAGCTCTGATGTACCAGTAGACAAAGTTAGTAAACATTCGTACGATGTAACGGGTAAATATAAATTGGAACCAACTCTACCAGCAGATAAGAAATCTGATAAAGAAACTGCAGAAGAAAGTAAAGAAAAGGGTAATTTCTTTGGTATATTCAAAAGTCCTAAACCAAAATCTAAGAAAGGGACAAGAGATCGTAGTATTTCGAAAGAGAGATCATTTGATAGCACAGATGAAGATTCCTATAATGCAGATGTAAAATATACTGAACATTTAAGTAAATCATCGATTCAAAAAGAAGAAGAAAGCCAGGAATCAGGATCAGGAGATGAGGGAACTAAAGAAAAAAGCGGTGGTATTTTCGGAATGTTTAGAAGTCCCAGATTGCAACGTGGTTCTCGAAGTAAATCTAAAGAAAAAAGTTTACCTCCTGAAATACCACAAAGTGATTCGAAAGAAACAACAGCCAAATTCCTAGAGGATACGCGCAATACTGCCGAAATGATCGGTAGTTATCAACAATCACCTTTGATTTCATCACAAAATCAAGAAGATTCGACTAAAGAAAAAACTCCACCTATAGAAAAAGCACCTATTGATATCGCAGCTCAGAGAGTTGTAAATGGTGTAAAAGATGTGAAAGATGCTGTAGCGAAAGAACTGAAAGAAGATAGTAAAGCTGTAAAGAGTGCACTCGCTGTTAGTACTGGTGCTGTTGTGGATGGTGCCCAATCAGTAAAAGATAAAGCTACGAAAGAAACTAAAAAAGCAAAAGATAAAACGTCTGGATTTTTCTCGGGTATATTCAAGGGAACTAAACATACAGCTGAAGACATTTCCGATGATGTTAAAGATTTCGTAGCAGAAACAAAAACTGAAGCTGCCAAAGAAGAGGCTCGTGCAAAAGAAGCAGCTGCACAAGCTGTAAAAACTACCGATGATACAAAAACTAAACTTGCAGCTGGTGTTAAAGATTTAAAAGATAAGACAGTAGCAGGAGTGCAAGATGCTAAGGAGAAAACAGCTGTTAGTGTTAAAGATGGAAAAGATAAGACAGTAACTATAACGCAAGATATCAAGGAAAAAGTAGTAACTGTCACTAAAGATACAAAGGACAAAGTAGTAATTGGAGCACAGGATCTCGCCGAAAAAACAGCAGCTGGTGTAAAGGATGCAAAAGACAAAACAGTAGAAGGAGCCCAGGACTTTACGAAGAAAACAGCAGCTGGTGTAAAAGATATCAAAGATAAAACTGCTTCAGTGGTTACAGACGTAAAAGACAAAATTGTGCTTGATGGTAAAATAGCTGCTGATAAAATAGAAACCAAAACTCTTAAAGTTGCAGATGGTGTGAAGGATGCAAAAGATAGTGCAACAAAAGAATTAAAAGAAGATGCTGAAGTTGTAAAAGGAGCACTTACTACTGGTGCTACTGCTATTGTAGATGGTGCTCAATCAACGAAAGATAAAACTATAAAAGAAACTAAAAAAGCTAAAGATAAAACATCTGGGTTTTTCTCAGGCATATTTAAGGGAGCTAAGCATGCGGTAGAAGATATTTCTGACGAAGTTAAAGAGTTCTTAGAAGAAACTAAAATCGAAGCTGAAGAAGAAGAGGCACGTGCTAAAGAAACTGCTTCACGAGCTGCTAAATCTGCAGATGATGTAAAAGATAAAACTGTAACTGTGGTTAAAGACCTGAAGGATAAAACAGTAGCAGAAGCAGAAGATGTGAAAAAGAAGGTAGTAATTGGTGCAAAAGATGTAAAAGAAAAAACGGTGGAAGGGGTACAAGATGTCACAAAGAAGACAGTAGCTGGCGTAAAGGATGCCAAAGATAAATCAGCCGATGTAGCAGTAGATGCAGGTGACAAAATAATTTCTAATGGAAAAAAAGCAATTGATAAAGTAGAAACTGTAGCACATGGAGTTGCGGAAAAAGCAAATGATGCAAAGGATAATGTAGCAAAAGAATTAAAAGAAGATGCCGCAGTTGTAAAGGGTACACTTTCCAGTTCTGCTGATGCTGTCGTAGATGGTACGCAATCAGCGAAAGATAAAGCTGACAAGGAAAGTAAAAAAGCTAAAGAAAAAGCATCTGGATTTTTCTCGGGTATTTTTAAGGGTGCTAAGCAAACAGTTGACGATGCTTCTGAAGATGTAAAAGAGTTCTTGGACAAAACAAAAGCCGAAGCTGCAGAAGAAAAAGCACGTGCTAAAGAAGCTGCTTCACGAGCTGCTAAATCGGTGGATGATGTAAAAGATAAAACTGTTGCTGGAGTTAAAGACCTTAAAGACAAAACAGTAACAGGAGTGCAAGACGTGAAGGAAAAGACAGTAACAGGCATGAAAGATGCAAAAGATAAAACTGTAGGAGCAACGGAAGATGTTAAAGAGAAAATAGCAATCGGCGTAAAAGATGCTAAAGAGAAAGTAGTAACTGAAGCACATGATATTACAGAGAAGGCAGTAATTGGCGCAAAGGATGCAAAAGAAAAAGCAGTGGAAGGAGTACAAGATGTTACAAATAAGACAGTAATTGGCGTAAAAGATGTCAAAGATAAAGCAGCCGATGTAACAGCAGATGCAGGCGACAAAATAATTTCTGGTGGAAAAAAAGCAGTTGATAAAGTAGAAACAGCAGCACATGGGGTTGCGGAAAAAGCAAAAGATGCAAAAAATAATGTGACAAAAGAATTAAGAGAAGATGCTGCAGTTGTAAAGGGTGCTATTGTAGATGGTTCGCAGTCAACGAAAGATAAAGCAGACAAAGAAAGTAAAAAAGCTAAAGAAAAAGCATCTGGATTTTTTTCGGGTATTTTTAAAGGTGCTAAGCAAACAGTTGACGATGCTTCTGAAGATGTAAAAGAGTTCTTGGACAAAACAAAAGCCGAAGCTGCAGAAGAAAAAGCACGTGCTAAAGAAGCTGCTTCACGAGCTGCTAAATCGGTAGATGATGTAAAAGATAAAACTGTTGCTGGAGTTAAAGACCTGAAGGACAAAACAGTAGCAGGAGTGCAAGATGTGAAAGAAAAGACAGTAGTTGGTGTGAAAGATGCAAAAGATAAAACTGTAGGAGCAACAGAAGATGTTAAAGAGAAAATAGCAATCGGCGTAAAAGATGTTAAAGAAAAAGTAGTTACTGAAGCACATGATATTACACAGAAGGCAGTAATTGGCGCAAAAGATGCAAAAGAAAAAGCGGTGGAAGGAGTACAAGATGTTACAAAGAAGACAGTAACTGGCGTAAAGGATGCTAAAGATAAAGCAGCCGATGTAGCAGCAGATGCAGGTGACAAAATAATTTCTGGTGGAAAAAAAGCAGTTGATATAGTAGAAAGTACAGCACATGGAGTTACAGAAAAAGCAAAAGATGCAAAGGATAATGCAGCAAAAGAATTAAGAGAAGATGCCGCAGTTGTAAAGGGTACACTTTCCAGTTCTGCTGATGCTGTCGTAAATGGTGCGCAATCAGCGAAAGATAAAGCTGACAAAGAAAGTAAAAAAGCTAAAGAAAAAGCATCTGGATTTTTCTCGGGTATTTTTAAGGGTGCTAAGCAAACGGTTGACGATGCTTCTGAAGATGTAAAAGAGTTCTTGGACAAAACAAAAGCCGAAGCTGCAGAAGAAAAAGCACGTGCTAAAGAAGCTGCTTCACGAACTGCTAAATCTGTAGAAGATGCAAAAGATAAAACTGTTGCTGGAGTTAAAGACCTGAAGGACAAAACAGTAGCAGGAGTGCAAGATGTGAAAGAAAAGACAGTAGTTGGTGTGAAAGATGCAAAAGATAAAACTGTAGGAGCAACAGAAGATGTTAAAGAGAAAATAGCAATCGGCGTAAAAGATGCTAAAGAGAAAGTAGTAACTGAAGCACATGATATTACACAGAAGGCAGTAATTGGCGCAAAGGATGCAAAAGAAAAAACAGTGGAAGGAGTACAAGATGTTCGAAAGAAGACAGTAGCTGGCGTAAAAGATGTCAAAGATAAAGCAGCCGATGTAGCAGCAGACGCAGGCGACAAAATAATTTCTGGTGGAAAAAAAGCAGTTGATAAAGTAGAAACTGCGGCCCATGGGGTTGCGGAAAAAGCAAAAGATGCAAAGAATGATGTAGCGAAAGAATTAAAAGAAGATGCCACAATTGTAAAGGGTGCACTTTCCAGTTCTGTTGATGCTGTAGTAGATGGTACACAGTCAGCGAAAGATAAAGCTGATAAAGAAACGAAAAAAGCTAAAGAAAAAGCATCTGGATTTTTCTCGGGCATTTTTAAAGGTGCTAAACATACAGTTGATGATATTTCTGAAGATTTCAAAGAGTTTTTGGACAAGACAAAAGCCGAAGCCGTGGAAGACGAGGCACGTGCTAAAGAAGCTGCTTTACGAGCTACTAAATCTGTTGATGATACAAAAGATAAAACTGTTACCGGTGTCAAAGATATAAAAGACAAGACATTAGCAGGAGTAGAAGTCGTTAAACAGAAGACAGTAGCTGATGCTAAGGATGCAAAAGATAAAATTGTTGCTACAACCCAAGACGCTAAAGAAAATATAGTATCAAGCACTAAAGATGCCAAAAACAAAGCAATAAGTGGAGTGCACGATATTACAGATAAATCAGTAAGAAGTGTAGAAGATGTAAAAGATAAAACAGTAGAAGGAATAAAGGATATCACCGAGAAAACTGCAGCTGACGTAAAAGATATCAAAAATAAAGCAGTTGCGGCAGTATCAGACACAGAAGAAGAAGTTATTTCTGGTGGGAAAAAAGTAACATATAAAATAGAAACCACTACTCACAGAGTTACAGAAGGTGCAAAGGATGCTAAAGACACTGTAGCAAAAGAACTGAAGGATGACGCTGAAGTAGTCAAAAATTTATTTAGCACCAGTGCTGGTGCTGTTGTAGATGAAGTACAATCCGCGAAAGATAAAGCTGACAAGGAAAGTAAAAAAGCTAAAGAAAAAGCATCTGGATTTTTTTCGGGTATTTTTAAAGGTGCTAAGCAAACAGTTGACGATGCTTCTGAAGATGTAAAAGAGTTCTTGGACAAAACAAAAGCCGAAGCTGCAGAAGAAAAAGCACGTGCTAAAGAAGCTGCTTCACGAACTGCTAAATCTGTAGAAGATGCAAAAGATAAAACTGTTGCTGGAGTTAAAGACCTGAAGGACAAAACAGTAGCAGGAGTGCAAGATGTGAAAGAAAAGGCAGTAGTTGGTGTGAAAGATGCAAAAGATAAAACTGTAGGAGCAACAGAAGATGTTAAAGAGAAAATAGCAATCGGCGTAAAAGATGCTAAAGAGAAAGTAGTAACTGAAGCACATGATATTACACAGAAGGCAGTAATTGGCGCAAAGGATGCAAAAGAAAAAACAGTGGAAGGAGTACAAGATGTTCGAAAGAAGACAGTAGCTGGCGTAAAAGATGTCAAAGATAAAGCAGCCGATGTAGCAGCAGACGCAGGCGACAAAATAATATCTGGTGGAAAAAAAGCAGTTGATAAAGTAGAAACTGCAGCACATGGAGTTACGGAAAAAGCAAAAGATGCAAAGGATAATGTAGCAAAAGAATTAAAAGAAGATGCTGCAGTTGTAAAGGATGTAGTTTCTAGTGGTGTTGATGCTGTTGCACACGGTGCACAATCAGTAAAAGAAAAGACTGCAAAAGAAACTAAAAAAGCTAAGGAGAAAACATCTGGATTTTTCTCAGGTATTTTTAAGGGAGCTAAGCATACAGTTGATGATGTTGCTGAAGATGTTAAAGAGTTTTTGGATAAAACAAAAGCAGAAGCTGCTGAAGAAGAGGCACATGCTAGAGAGGCTGCTTCCAAAGCTGTTACATCTGTAGAAGATGCAAAAGACAGGATTACTACTGATGTCAAAGATGTAAAAGATAAAACAATAGCAGAAATGCAAGATGCTAAAGAGAAGACAGTAGCTGCTGTTAAAGATGCAAAGGAGAAAACTGTTGTAACAACCCAAGATGTCAAAGAAAAAATAGTGTCTAGTACTAAAGATGCTAAAGGTAAAATAGTAGATGGTGTACATGATATTACGGAGAAAGCAGAAGCTGATATAAAAGACGTGGCAGACAAAACAGTAGAAGGAGCTATCGATCTAAACAAGAAAACTGCAACTGAGGTAAATGATATGAAAGATAAAGTTGCTTCATCAGCAACGGGCGCAAGGGATCAAATTGTTTCAGATGGTAAGAAAGCTACTGGTAAAATAGAAATAGCCGCACATGGATTTGTAAATGGTGCACAAGATACGAAAGATACCATAGCAAAAGAATTAAAAGAAGATATGAAAGTAGTGAAAGGTGCAGTTACCAGTGGTGCTGATGCTATTGTGGACAGTACTAAAACACAAAAGGATAAAGCTACGAAAGAAACAAAGAAAACTAAGGACAAAGCAACTGGATTCTTCTCGGGCATATTAAAGGGAGCTAAGCACGCTGTTGAAGATGTCTCTGAAGATATTAAGGAATTCTTTGAAGAAACAAAGGCCGAAGCTGCCGAAGAGGAAGCGCGTGCTAAGGAAGCTGCCTCACGAGCAGCGAAATCTGTTGATGATGCAAAGAATAAAGCTGTTGCTGATGTTAAACATGTAAAAGATAAAATGGTAGTAGAAGTGCAAGATGCGAAATATAAAACAGTAGCTAGTGCAAAAGATGCAACAGATAAAACCTTAGTTGCAATGCAAGATATGAAAAATAAAACACAAGAAGAAGTTCAAGATATGACAAAGAAAATAGTAGCAAACGTTACAGATGAAAAAGATAAAGCAACTTATGTAGCTGCGGAAGTAGGCGACAAAGTGATCTCTGGTGGAAAGAAAGCTGTTGATAAAGTAGAAACTGCAGCACATGGGGTTGCGGAAAAAGCAAAAGATACAAAGGATGATGTAGCAAAAGAATTAAAAGAAGATGCCGCAGTTGTAAAGAGTGCACTTTCCACTAGTGTTGACACCGTTGTAGATGGAGCCCAATCAGCGAAAGATAAAGCTGAGAAAGAAACGAAAAAAGCTAAAGAAAAAGCATCTGGATTTTTCTCGGGTATTTTTAAAGGTGCTAAGCATACAGTCGATGATGCTTCAGAAGATTTAAAAGAATTCTTGGATAAAACAAAAGCGGAAGCTGCGGAAGAAAGAGCACGTGCTAAAGAAGCTGCCTCACAAGCTGCTAAATCGGCGGATGATGTAAAAGATAAAACTCTTGCTGATGTTAAAGATTTGAAAGACAAAACAGTAGCAGGAGTAGAAGATGTAAAAGAAAAAACAGTAGCTGTTGTTACAGATGCAAAAGATATAACTGCTACTACAACACTTGACATCAAAGAAAAAATTGTATCTAGCACTAAAGATGCAAAAGACAAAGCAGTAATGGAAGGAAAGGATATTACCGAGAAAGCAGTAGCTGGTGTAAAGGATGCTAAAGACAAAACAGTGGAAAGAGCCCATATTCTTACAGAGACAACAGAAGCTGGATTAATAGATATAAAAAATAAAGCTTCTGCGGTAGCTGCAAATGTAGGAGATAAAATTATATCTGGTGGAAAAAAAGCAACTGATAAAGTAGAAATCACAGCTCACGTAGTTGCGGATGATGCGAAACACGCGAAGGAAGCTGTAGCTAAAGAATTGAAAAAAGATGCTGAAGTTATGAAAGGTTCTTTAGTTTCCGCTGCTGATGCTGCAGCGGATAGCGCCCGGTCAGCAAAAGAAAAAACTGCAAAAGAAACGAAAAAAGCAAAAGATAAAACATCTGGATTTTTTTCGGGTATAATTAAGGGAGCTAAACATGCAGTTGAAGATGTTTCCGAAGATGTTAAAGAATTCTTAGAAGAGACGAAAGCTGAAGCTATAGAAGAAGAGGCGCGTGCTAAAGATGCTGCATCACGTACCGCTAAATCTGTAGATGATGCAAAGAATAAGACCGCTGCTGGAATTAAAGACATTAAAGACAAAACAGTAATTGGATTACGAGATGCGAAAGACAAGACAGTAGCTGTTGTTAAAGACGCAAAGGATAAAACTGTTGCTAAAACACAAGACGTTAAAGAGAAGTTAGTAACCAGTATAAAAGATTCAAAAGAAAAAACAGTTAATGGATCACAAGATGTTACAGAGAAAGTCATAGCTGGTGTGGAGGATGTAAAAGATAAAGTTGCTTCTTCAGGTGCGGATGTAAAAGGCAAAATTGTTTCGGGTGGAAAAGTAGCTGCTGATAAAGTAAAAACCACAGCTCATGGAGTTGAAGATGATGCGAAGAATGCAAAAGATGCTGTAGCAAAAGAACTAAAGGAAGATACTGAAATTGTAAAGGGAACGCTTACCACTGGTGCTACTGCTGTTGTAGACGGCGCTCAATCAGCAAAAGATAAAGCTGCAAAAGAAACTAAAAAGGCTAAAGAAAAAACGTCTGGATTTTTTTCCGGTATACTCAAGGGAGCTAAACATGCAGTAGAAGATGTCTCTGATGATTTTAAAGAGTTCTTAGAAGAAACGAAAGCTGAAGCTGCCGAAGAAGAGGCACGTGCTAAAGACGCAACATCACGAGTTACAAAATCTGTAGATAATGCAAAGGACAAAGCCACTACTGGTGTCAAAGATCTAACAAATAAAACAATAGCAGAAGTGCAAGATACAAAAGAGAAAACAGCTGCTAGTGTGAAAGATGTAAAAGATAAAACTGTAGGCGCAACGCAGGATGTCAAAGAGAAAATAGTGTCTGGTACTAAAGATGCTAAAGATAAAATAATAATTGGCGCACAAGATATTACTGAAAAGGCAGTTACTAGCGTTAAGGATTCTAAAGACAAAGCATTAACAGATGCCCAAGATTTTACTGAAAAAACAGTAACTGGCATAAAGGACATAAAAGATAAAGCTTCTACGATAGCTACAGATGCAGGAGACAAAATATTATCGAGTGGAAAAATAGTAGCTGATAAAGTAGCAATCACAGCTCATGGAGTTTCGGAAGAGGCGAAGGATACCAAGGATGCTGTTGCAAAAGAATTAACAGAAGATACTGCAGTTGTAAAGAGCGCACTTTCCACTAGTGTTGATGCTGTTGCTGATGGTGCCCAATCAGCGAAAGAAAAAGCTGCGAAAGAAACTAAAAAAGCTAAAGAAAAAACATCTGGATTTTTCTCAGGTATTTTTAAAGGAGCTAAACACACAGTTGATGATGTTTCGGAAGATGTTAAGGAATTTTTGGATAAGACGAAAGCTGAAGCTGCGGAAGAAGAGTCACGTGCTAGAGAAGCTGCTTCACGAGCTGCTAAATCTATAGATGAAGCGAAAGACAGGATTACTACTGATGTCAAAGATGTAAAAGATAAAACAGTAGCAGGAGCACAAGATGCTAAGGAAAAGACAGTAGCTGTTGTTAAAGATGCAAAAGATAGAACTATTGCTACAACCCAAGCTGTCAAAGAAAATATAGTGGCTAGCACTAAAGATGTTAAAGACAAAGTAGTAGGTGGAACTCGTGATATTACGGAAAAAACAGTAATTGGTGTAAAGGATGCAAAAGATAAAACCGTGGAAGGAGTCCAAGATCTTACAAAAAGGACAACAGCTGGCGTTAAGGATGTCAAAGATAAAGCTGCTCTTACAGTTTCAGATGCAAGAGATAAAATTGTTTCTGGTGGAGAGAAAGCTGCTGATAAAATTGAAATCACAGCTCGTGGAGTTATGGATGGTTCGAAAGATACTATAGGGAAAAAACTTAAAGAAGATGCAGAAGTTGTAAAGGGTTCATTAGTTTCCGCTGCTGATGTTGTTGCGGATGACACTCAGTCAGCAAAAGATAAAACTGTAAAAGAAACTAAAAAAGCAAAAGACAAAGCATCTGGATTTTTTTCAGGTATAATTAAGGGAGCTAAGCATGTAGTTGAAGATGTTTCTGAAGATGTTAAAGAATTCTTAGAAGAAACGAAAGCTGAAGCTGCCGAAGAAGAAGCACGTGCTAAGGAAGCTGCTGCACGTGCGGCTAAGACTGTAGATGACGCAAAGGAGAAGACTGTTACAGGCGTAAAAGATCTAGAGCAAAAAGCAGTGTCAGGAGTACACGATGTTAAACAAAAGATCGTCTCCAGTGTTACAGATGCAAAAGATAAAAGTTCTGCTAAAATAGAGGGCATTAATAAGAAGATTACTACAGGTACGGCTGATGCTACAGTTATTGCAGTAGAAGGTACACAGTTTGTTGCCGAACAAGCTGTTGGTGGGATGAAAGATACGAAGGATAAATCTATCGCTACAGTTAAAGATATTAAAGCAAAAACTGAATCAAAAGTATCTGATATCACACAGAGTGCAGACAACGTTACAGTTTCTACAGGTGAAAAAATTTTCTCTACTGGAAAGCAAATATCTGATAAGATAGATTTGGCAACTCGTGGACTTGTTGAAGACGCGAAAGATGCGAAGGGAACAGTTTCCGAAGAAATAAAAGAAAAAGTACGATCTAGTAAAGAAACACTTGCAACTGGTAGTAGTGCTATTGTTGGCGGTACTCAAACAGCAAAAGAAAAAACTTCTAAGGAGGCAAAGAAGATTAAAGAGAAAGGATCTGGATTCCTATCTGGTATATTTAAAAGTGCCAAGCATGCAAAGGAAGACGTTACTGATGACGTGAAAGAATTCTTTGAAGAAACCAAAAACGAAGCTGTAGCCGAAGAGGCGCGAGCTAAAGAAGCTGCAGCACATTCAGTCAAAGTTGTAAAAGGCTTAAAAGATAAAACTGTAGATGTTATTGACGATACTAAAACAAGAACAGAGTCCAAAGTATCTGGCATTGCACGCAAAATTACTAGTGTCACTTCTTCTGGAAATAATTACCCTCCTAGTGAATCTGAAGATAATCGAAAAATTAATGAAAAATTCGGAGGAATAACGACCACAGTTATTAGCAGTGAAATAATTTCTCCTACACAAGGAGTTTCTGCACCATTTTCAGAAGTTTCTACGTTTGGAGTCTATCCAAAATCTGATGTGAATACAGTTAGTTCCGTTGTTAGCAGCGATCAGGATTTGGTATCACGAGATAGATCGAAAAAGATTTCGCGCATTCCACAACGTGTTAGTACTTCTCCGGATGACAGAACTGAACAACTAAGTACAAATTTGGGTTCAGGTAGAGTAGTTGTGATATCTAGTGAATTAGAGCACCTTGAACCTCACACAAGACAATCCGTCACCACAGTCGTTACAAAGTCTGTGCGGACGGCAGCAACACCACCACCCAGTCTCGCCGAGTTCACTGACAGTAGAATCGAAGGTATCTTGCAATAATTGCGTTATTCAAATTACATTCCAGCTGTGTGTAACATAATTAATTATGTTGTTGCTTTTCTCTGTAACTTCAGTTTTAATAGTTATACAAAAACGTGCAAACTAGTTGTGCACTTTCATTATTTATAATCAATTCTAACCTTCTAATCTAAATCACTTTCAGTCCACTAATGTTACCAACTTGTTGTTTATAGGTAATACATTCGTACGAAAAAATATAGAGAGGAGAGTGGAATGATCATTTCTACGTTATTTCAGATTATACACGCTAAATAATAATCTTCTTACGCATATATTTATTGCTAATTTGATTAACTATATTTCTATCGAAATTTGTATCAGTTTATAATCTGAACCGAAGAATACTTTGGGGTACGAATGTGTTCGAAAGATACTTGATTGGTGAAGATGTATAACAAAGTCCGCGTTTTTATTTATTATGCTGAAGTCCGTATATTTTTCTTGTTTGAATATTTATTTAATGCATGTTTCCAGGTTTTCAATACAATAAGTTATATTATTGTCGACTGTTATCACACCATAGAAAATAATTTTTCATATTTTTTAAGTGTAACAGATTTTATTTGCAACTCCTTATTTTTCTTTTTGTAAAAGTATATAACATAAAATTCACATACTTTTTATTCCGTAATTTATTTCATTGGATTAACAGGACACCACAACTATAGAGAAGCATGAGCAAGGTATACCATGCAGGGAAACATCATTCATCTAATCTTTGTTACTTCATTGCTTTTTATGTTAATTTTATCTATATGTCAATATTTAAATAACATTTCTGGTTTTACAGATGTAACAGAGGAAGCTGCAAGACGAGCACAAAACCTAGTTCAACAAACATATTCTGTGACAAAACCAGGTAAAGTGGAAGTAACAGAAACGCAATAATCATGAACACAAATCACAGGTCAAAAATCTATGTATTAGCAAATTCTATTTTGGTGCCCTCATTTATATTTAGCTTTATCTTCCATAGTTAGCACCTGCCGACGCTTTCACACTAACGGATACTGTGCGCATGTTTCTTACTAAATATTTACCAGTATTTGCCAAGAATATACATACATGTAAATTTAAAAAACACATTGCTGTAATTTAGATATTGTAGTGGTTTATATGGAACGAGAATTTGGAAATGGCAATATATTGAGAACAAATGTGGTTTACGATTTCTATGGTTTATAATAGTTCATTTTATAAATGTATAATACATCATAAAACGTTTCGACTCGATTACATTAGCGATATTTGTTAAAAGAATCTTACACGTTCCTTACAACAAAAAGATGCCCTTATATAAGAATAATTCAAATTACTCTTCCTACTTCCTTCTTTATCACAATTAATTGGTAATTATTATATCAATTAAGTCTTCTATTAACACAAACAATTTTTAATATATTAAAACATATTCGAGATTAAATTTGTAATGGTCCGTTTTAGTAAGATTCAAGCGTCACAATTAGACACTGTTTAATGAGTGTTTTTTTTTATAAACAAACTAATCCTGTTCCAGTATTGATACTAACTAAACTTACCGTAGAAGTGCGACGTACACACCCACGTACATGCGGAAAGAATGCGCGTGAGCGTGCGTGTGTGCGCGTGCGCCTGTTAGTGGGTATGCGCGTACACACGCATATGAATGTCAAGCAGACACGCTGAATCTTTATGTCCAACTCCCGAAGTTGGATTAAAGTGATCAATTTTTAGTGTGTATCAATGTGCTTTATGTCCTTGTTCCTGTTCTTGTCCATGTCCTTTTGGATGGGTCAGGGCATGATTCGGCTGAGATTGATGGGACTGTAGAGAGGCATGCTACTTCTGCTCCAACAAAGCAACCTGTTCCCGCCCCACGTCATTTCACCACCAAGTCGTCCGCCAAAGCCGATTTTCGTCTAGATTTTGGAGACGCCTCACGAACATCACATGGTCTTAAAATTAAGAAACCATTCGAATGTTCCCCCGAATCTCCAGAAAAAAGCAGTCCAAAATCAAAGATTCCTGTGAAAATAAAGAAACAGATCGAAGACGAAGAGAGCGTAATTAGTAAAACTATAGAATCAGATATTCGTGGTCGATCAAAAATGGAATCTCATATTCCTTTACCAAGATCAGCCGATGTAGTACGTATTACGAAGGATGAATTGTTAGGCAAAGATCATTCGATCCGTTCGCAATCGGATACTGATCACCCTATTGATAAAGATAAAGATATTGTAGAAACTGAACATTTGATGAAGGAAAGCATCGAAACGAGTGATACAACCATAGATACGTACCCATCAAAAATATTTGAGTCTGATAAAACTTATACTACAGTAACAACGATCGTGTCTTCCTCGGATCAAGCGATCGATCCTGATAAGTTAAACGAACTTATGCAAATGGATGAAGTTTTGAAGACAGTTAAAACTGTAACTACTTCTACATTTGAAATAACAGATTCAGAATATCCTACGGAAATTGTTAAGAGGAAAACTACTAGAATCACAGAAGTTTTACCTGATTTTAAAGGCGTTGGTGTTTACGAAGATGAACCCAGTATAGGATTAAATGCAAGTAACAGTAATCAGAGTATTAAAACGAACGAAGATGGAACGTTTATAGAAAGAGTGACTACAATAAGGCAATTTACTGGACCTTCTTATTCGGAAAAATTAAATCAATCGATGTTAGAATCGATGAGAACTGGTGATGATCGATCGGATGATCCATTTTTTTCTTCGGACCTGAAGACATCGGAATGCGAGATTGATAGAAGTTATATGAAAGCAGGAAAATCAGAAAGCGATGAACGAGACACATGGACGCAAGCCGGAGTGGCAGAATATTCGTCCATTAATAATTCCGAGCAATGGGAAACGCAGCTCTCTTTAGACACGTCACCTGGTTCTGGTAATGGTGATATTTATACAAAGAACGATAGTTCGCGACATGAATTGAACAGCGATACAGATAGTGACGGTTCTCCTCGGCCAAGAAGAAGATCCCCGTGCAAGAGACGTACTTTGGGCAGTTCTAGCGGGTCGGACGTAGCACTGCACGAAGGTGCGGAACTGTCCCCATTGGAGGACGACCAAGGTACCGCACTCACAGCTAACCTTCTAAGTAAGCAATGTACGAATCCCGCTAACCAGTTACCTCGGATACGTAATTGCGTCCGTACATAGAGTATTTTTTATATATCGATATGCTTTCTTTTTCATTTGCTTTTCTTTCGCATGTACACGCAATTTCGCACAGGCCTCTATTTTCAACACTGGAACGTAGCTACGTTCGTAGTTCGTTCTAATTTCAACGGTTCACTCTTCTACGGGATGAAATTGTAACTGGCATATTTGGACTCTTTATCCCTTCGGATCTTTTAAGGCGATTTTCGACATTTTCTCTAATTTGATCTCTTCTTCGAAATCCATATACTGTACATATGTTATCATTCGGTTAGTTACAATCTTCTTTTCAGAAGAGAATCGAGTTGGTGCGACACCTGCAGCAACGCTTCTATTACTTTTCTTTCTGATTTTGAAGTAGTATATGTGCGCGCACTGGTCAGCAATGTCTGGGAACTGCATGACATTAAGATCTCTACGGTGTCTTTTAATTTGATGCATTCGTACGAGGTGTAGGGCCGGTATTCTGTATTTGTATGGTGCAAATCTAAGTGATTGGTTGCAAAGAAAAATAAAGCTTGTGTACCAGGATCACAAATTTATATACGTGTGTGGCTCCTAAATTACATATTAGGGGTAAAATATGCGTCCTACGGTGTACTGCTCGGATTAACGTGCTTCGTTATTTGGAGATGTTATCGGTGAAAAAAGATTTTGCCTTCCTACCGTTGGTCTTTGCTGCGAAATGGACGAATTTGTCATGAGGGGCTTCTGGGGCTAATGTATTATCATTGAAACTCACTTGCAATAAGACGTGTCTGTACATTCAATTTCGTGCTCTTGTTATTAGTATAATGAAATGGCAAGTACATTCGAATAACTTAGATATTTCGACACATTTTATTATTCATATTTATTTTATAATTCACATTTTACATTCAAAGGAAATCGAAAATTTCATTATTCATTCGAAACAGGTGGATTAGTTTTTGTATCTTTTTTTTTTGTTGTTTAATAAACATAATACTTAACAAAGAGACTTAACACGTGAATAATTCGTGTGCAAAGCTTTCAGTTTCATTAAACGATCAAATGATGATCAAGTATCTTCCAAACGAACTTATCGGTCCATGTCGATTATATTTCCTTGATTTAATTGTTTCATCGCAAAAAGATTTTTTCCATAATTTGGAAGAGCGAAAAGATTCGTTGTGTTGTGATTTACACTATACTCGCCTGCTGTTTCTTCATACTAATTATACGGCAAGGAGACGTCATGAAATTAAAAAAAAAGCAATTGCACGAAGTCCATAAGCTTGAAAGAAATTTTACGAAAGGCATAATCTTTAAGTGACAGAAACAGACAGTACGGTACGATCAGTTTGCTCGAGCATGCAGTGCAGTGTGATAGAGACGAAGCCTAGGACGAAGACTACCGGTAGGACGAGCTGTGCTTGTTGGATGAGCGCAGCAGCTGCTGTATTGATGGTCCTACTAGCACTTTTACTTACCGTGGAGCCACGTACATTCCAACGTGCCATCTACACTCTCTCTAACAATATCCCGAGGCAAGCTGGGTACGATTACCCTTCATTTTATTCTTCTCTATAAAGTAACCACTCAGATCGAGCTTTAATCTGTAATATAAAATGAAAGTCGATACGCATATAAGAGAAATTAAAAATTTCAATGCGCGAAACATCTTTAACAATAAAAAAAATTTCGTATCAGTGAGCACTCCGTATCACAAGCGTATGAAATGAACGACTTGACATTCTATCCCAACTGAAGATATCTAATTAGCTCGTAATTAGATAACACCTTGCTACAATGAAATTTCGGTTCCCACTGATTCGTGTTTTTTTCTACACAAGCTTACAGTTTGTCAGATTACAATGTGTTCGACTTAATTCATAGAAAAATTTATGTAGTCATATTTTAAAATATGTACATACATTCTTTCTGTTTAGAACTAATATGCAATTACATCAATAGCGAGTTCAATCTTTAGCAATGTCGATAATCAACTGGCATTTCCAAATCTGACGAATTTATCGCAGTTATCGTTTCACGACAATACTTGTCCCCCGCAAAATCTGTGACTTATATATGCTCATTTTCGATAAGATTAGTTTTGAACTAATTGCGACGATCGTTCCAATTGATTGATACCAGATTTCTCTTTCTATTAATTGTAAGAAAAAAGTCTTCGAAATTTCAAGTCATTGTCTTCCTGTAGGATCCAATCTTCATTTTTCTCAATAAACCAACACTCGGTAACAAAGGCTTTTTACATATTTCCAACATTTTCTCGATATTTGAAATATGCTTAACTAAGTACTTACAAGTTTTTTTGAATTTTCGCTTTGTGCTAAGATCCGCCAAATCATCGATCATTTTTGTCTCTTTATACTAATGCATGTTTTCGACTTCTTCATATACCTAACAGCTGTTGACTGGGACATTTTCTGTCCCTTAAGGTGTTCACAAAAAAAAAGATACAGTTATTTCTACTTCTTTTCTATTATTATCCTGCAAGAATTAAAAGTGAAGCAAAAAAATGCAAGGAAGAAGGAATTAGCTGTTATCAATTGTAAATTAGGCCGAACACGTCATTATCGGACAAACTGGTATATTCCCCTAGTCCTAACAACACTATCCGATCGAAGGGACATTGGAAAATTTTCGAGCAAATGATAATACGTCACCGTCTAAACTTTCCCTAAATGCAGAAAAATCTCGGTGGTTTTCAGGCAAAGTTTCTACATCATTTATTTCGATGAATGGCTTGCTGTTTCGTAGGTACCGACGCGTTTATTGTTTTATTGTTCAGGGACGCGTCGGACCTTTTTGATTATTCGGCCAGTCAGTCATCGTGTCTGGAAAATGCCCGTCGTTACATATTCTATTCCTATCATGACCATAAAACTTATGTACAAACATACATATACAAAACATGCAAAGATACATACATACATACATACATACATATATACATATAATACAATTTAACCGACACAGGTGTATCCTCTACAATGATATTCTACAATTTACATACATTGAACAGGTAACTTTGATTCTTAAGACAGGTGCATGGAGGAGTAAAGTCTTGAGTATAGAAAGATATGCAAGCTTTCTTTTTCTCATATTTGCCGTCTACCTAAACGAAGTATCAACTGTTTTTGCATGATTTTTTATTATTAGCACTATTTCGCATGACATTGCCTATCACTACTTTGAACGTTATATTCCCGTAGCATTTGATAGTTATGTGTAGTCTGTGTAAAAGGCAGACAATTAATAATATGTTATTTTCATGCGTTTATCAGCTAGTGCACGTACACATTGAGAGAAGTTCGATACATCATTCTTAAGCATCCTTTAGTTCTTTTACCCTTCTAGCTCTTCTGACAATAAGCCACGCAAGATAAAGCTAAAGTGTAGAGGGACCAACAATCGTGTTTTTAGTCACGTTAGGATTGTTAGGCGAATAGTCATGTAAGTAAGCCTTTATTTGTGTATATAGTATATACAATAAATATATACACACATATATATATATATAGGTATATACATATGAAAATTATAAAATTGCCCGTCATAAAATACTATACATTAGCAGATCGTCCGAGACCCTTGACAATTAACTTTATTATCTGCCGAAAGAAGTGAGTTTTAGCGTGACAACTAATTTAACTTTTCTTTTTTCGATAGCGCAGCTACCGAACGCTATACAATCTGCATATTTCAAATGAAAAATCCTAAGCTTGTAGAAATGCACATTTCCTTTGCTAAGTATAGCTAATATAAAGCTTGCAATATAATACTCCAGTATTATTTGACCGTTCGTCTAACAATACTAATTAAGTAGTTAGTACGTGCTACTTAAAAATTTTTGATTAGTATTCAGAACGTATGAGATACAATTAAAAAAAAGTTTAAGAAAAGAGTTAAAAAAGAAAAAGGAAAGAAAAGAAAAAGAATATTTCCATTGGTCGACAATAGTAAGTAATAAAATGTTTTTATGAAAGAGCAATAAAAAATACTTGAAGTATAGAAAGAGTACCAATGAAGAAAGACACTCAACTATTTTTTAAGACGATATCAGATGATAAATATTTTTATTACGTGGTGCAGATGTAATCGGATCTTGAGATCTCGCACATTGCACGAAATTATTTAATAGTAGCATTGAAATGAAACGGGATCATCGACTTAATTTCTAGCAGTATATAATTTCTATTGATGTACTCGATGTTCTTGCTTCAGTTCAACCGATGAAAACTCCTATTAGATTGTATTGTAAAATATACATACATATATTTTGATTGTACTGATAATATTGAGTACTCGTATCTCTTACAACTAACTGCTAAATGCTTTATTCGGCAGCTTTTATCGGCGCTTCACACGAGCTCGCTGCGTGCAGCACAGTTATACTGAGAAATAATTTGGATCTCAGTTATTGAACATTAATTTTTGAGCGCTGAGACAACAGTGCTACTTGCCAATATCTATCTATTGAAAGAAAATAATTCTCGAAAGACGCGTCTATTTATAAGGAACGTTGTTAAAATAATTCAATCAAATTCAAAGTCAACGATATAAACTCATTTCCTTACTTACATATTTTAATATATAAAATGAAATGAAACAATTTGTATATTGTCCGTATTATATGGCTCGTTGCACTGGAATATAGAAAGTCCGTTTGAATACATCGAGGCAATATCAATCACGCGCAACGTATTTTCCACAAAGTACAAAGTAAACGTGTCTGTAAGAAGCGTTAAAATGAAAAAAAAAATAATAATAATAATTGCATAATGTTTGGCTGGTTGAGTGAAAATGCGTATTATATATTTATTATGTATCGTCAAATGTTTAGCGATGTTGCAACTTTTTTTTATATGTGTCTAGTATTATTACCCCTTGTTCTTGGGCATGATGTAAAATTGAAAGGTATAAGATTGGTACTTGTCTTCATGTGAACAATCGACATAGTAAACGTGCTTACGTTTTTATAACAACATAGTTGATTAATTTTCTTTTGTTGCACAGAATCTGACTTTTTGCAACAAAGCGAGCCAACCTTTGTAGAGACAACAACGACCGAAATGGATCCCTTAACACAGGAAAGGTATTCACTTCTTCGTTTCTTTAACTTCCTTCGCGATCGTTCTTTATTTTACGTTCATGCTCCAATCAAATTCTATTTTCAGAATAACAAGAACGGTGCAAGTAGTAACGACAACAACGACGGTACCGATGGCAGGTGGCATAGCTGTGACGGACGATTTGCGGGAATCAATGCAGAAAATAGTTGACCAATTTATGACAGAGGAGAGGAAAGGCCAGTGAAGAATTGAAAGATGAGAAGCGCGAAAAAGAATAAATGATAATAATAACAATAATAATAATAATAAAAGAAGAAACAGATTGTCGTCAAAGGGATGTAAAATTCCTCTAAAGGAATAATATTCTCTTTTGCGTTGACCTAACGAAGCATCTGTTCCGAACAAAGCACCCCATTAAAACTCAATATCCAATAAAATAAAGCTCTTCATTCTCGCGGCGTTCCCCGAGAAATAAACAAGGCATATACTATGTATGTATTGTAAGACGTTATATCGTCGCGCCGCTTATGGCCTACGCTTCGAATTTGCTTGCCCTTCCGTTATATTTCGTTGCCTTATATTTTTTTTGTGTTTGAACTGGTAATTATTATTAATAATATATGTATGTATGTATATGTCGTTGCTAGTCCGACTAGCTCTCTGCTAGTCTTCACTATGCCAACCCGTCCACGTACAACGCCTTCTCTCGTGTTGTTCAAAGCAAGATAAGGAAATGAATCGCCTTTAAATAAAAAGTTTTCAAGGCAAATCAAAGTATCGATCGAACAACATAAAAATCATATTGAAATGAAAAAAACGAAACGATAATAAATACGTCTTATTCGTAGACGTTTATCTGAAACGAACGATATGCCATGGCGAAAGCGAATACTATATTTATAGTGTATAATGAAATCTCGAATATATGACGAAATTAAACGACAGATTTTACATTGCGGCTTTGCTAAGTGGTCGCTGGGGAGTCTGCTTTAGCTTTAGAATGACTGTAATGTCTATCTGCGCAATACATCGCTTAATTAGAACAGTAAACTTTTATTCATATTTCCGACAGTGAATTTCGCAGATGATCTTGTTGTCACTTGTCTCAGAAACAAATTAAGTGCACAATAAATTGAAGGATCGAAGAGTAGTTTTTGATTCGATTGACAACGAGAAACGAATGTTTTTATTGATCAAGGCGCAATATAAATGTAACTTATTTAAAGAATATTTCCTAACAATTTTTAATTATATATATATATATAATAATTTCTTAGCGTAACTTATACAAATGTACTATTATACAGTTGTAATAATGACAAGATTATAACACGAATATTTTATTTATATAGCAAAAAAAAAAAAGAGAAGAAATCATTGGTATAATGTTACATGCGTAAATTTTGAAATGAGAATAATGTTGTTGGCAATCTGTCCATATGAATTGTATAAAATATAAAAAGAAAAGAAACGAGGCAGCACGATGATTATAAAAAATATATTGTTTAAATTTATTGATTTGAATTCGTCTCAATACATAAACAATGTTAGCTTTCAATGTACAACACAATTTAAAAAAAAAAAAGTACAGGAAGAAATCATATGTGTATTAAAAAGAAAGTTACGAATAAGACATTCGATTCATGTATGATACATTGAAAGATATATAATTATTACATATACGAAATTTATAACTTATTACTTGTAATGACTGTTAAACTACAATTAATAGACTTGCCTAGAGCCTATTTGACCTAAGGACCAAAGGCACAATCACGCGCGCATCAAAATGAATGAAACACTCCAATGTATTGTAACATTTAGTGTAATTTCACGAATGTTGTAATACTAATATTTAAACATTCTGGATAAATCAAACTACGAATTACACCGCGGAAGAATAACTATTTTCCATAATTTATGTGCAAAAACGCATTAACATCTGCTAAAAGAAAAGCGTCTCGTAAATAAAAAAATGGTGATTATAATATAGTTACCACAATTGGGGACGAAAATTCAGCATAACCCTTTGACGATATTCGATATTTGGTATTTATTCGCGCGCGGAAAAGTTATTAAATATATTTCAACCTTTAGTGAAGAGAAACTCTATCCAATTATACCAGCAGATTTTGCGCAACAGCGTATAATCAAAATGATGGTAAAAACTCCATAAATCGGTAAGTTATATTAGCGTTAAATCAAGAGCGACAAAGTTACGTCAAAGGGTTAATATCTTCTACTTTGTTATGCATTGTTACAGTAAGTTAAAGAGACCAATCTATAGTATATCATTATTTCTTGTAATATATCTTATATTACATGATATATAGGTCTAAGAAGTATTTAATTTTCAATCTCGCATTAGTAGTTTTCACAGATCCCATAATTTTGTACAGTCAACTTTTTCTGAGTAACATGACATGCACGCAATCAGCAACAGCCATTTTACTCTGTGCTATTTACATGTGTCTCTGCTATTTAATATATCGTGTTAAGTTATAATATTGTAATGGCATTGCACGGCATTATATCAACCAAGAAGAGAAGGTATGACGTATATAGCACTGTGTGGTTGAATTATCAATGACAGCATAATAAAAAATGTTCTAATGCAGTTATAATGTATTACAAAAGAAGAAAAAAGAGAATGAAAAAAGGCAGAATTCGTTTTGTCTTGTCCTTTTATTCATAGATAAAGCACAAATTATGCTGTAACGTTTCTTGTCATGTTTTAATCTCATTAAAATAATAACATTCATTCCATTATAGAAGTCTTATATTCTAATATTAAAAATAATACATTTTACGAAAATATTTAAAAAATTCACTTATAAATGCATGCAATTAATTAATTTTAACATTTGGTAAGTATATTAATAATGAAATAAGATCCATAGAAAATATTATTGAAATTACTTTTGTTGATATATTGATAAACATTAGCGTATTTATATTTTCATGTTACCATTACAGACATCTACAACAAAGTCATAAATATTCTTAGTGTGTACGAAATCATAATATATAAAACAAATATTTTTTATTTTACACATCATACAGAATGTTTATATATAGTCGATGTATTTCAAACTAAATAAGCAGTATACATTTTACCTTCGCTCCTTGCTGTCGGTATGTTACAGATTTATTGAATCGCGAATATATATTTTACCGCGACGTATAAGATATTTTCTTGTATTATACAAATTATTTGTTTCTTAATCAACTTATATAAAGTTAATATAAGACAAATTATAAATGAATATACGTTGGAAAAATTTTGGTTGCCATGAAAATATCAGGATATGTTACAGTCCTTAATCGAACAAAATTTTGCGTTTTACTATTTTAATATACAGAGAGTATTCAACATTGACCGAATATAACTAGGAAGTAAGGAAACAGTTTATGAGCTAGTTTGGAGTTAAGACATTTTCTTTCTAATAAACAGTTTTTAATGATGCAGATCAATACATATAAAAATTTGTAGTGTTATACATATATGTATATGTATATGTATGTATATATAGATATATATACGCACACACGCACACATATGTATACACACACACAATATATATTTATATATATACTATTTTTCTTTTGTTTAAAATGGTTATACATTTATATATCATCAAATTACTTACAATGATATACAAAAAAAGAAGAGGTACATATGAGAATATTGCTTACTTAGATCTCTATTAAGTGCATGGTAATATAATGCACTTTAGCCAAATCTATAAAATTTATAAATTAAATCTAAATGATAGATGTGCTTTTATAATGACACAATTTGGATAAAAGATATCTTACAAAACTTGAAAAACAATACAATTGCAAAACAAGTACAATATTAATGGGAAACATGTTATTTTATTCATAGATACAAGAAAAATTGGCTACTTATTAGAAGCAAAATTTGCTGTTTTAGTGAAGTGTCCATAGTTGCATCTATTGAAATAAATAGATACTCCTATACCATCTGACACCATATATTTGCACCTGACTGTATTATAGATCATCAGATCTGTAAAAGTGAATGCATATATAATTATTTTTTATATTTTTCTTTTACAAATAGAAGCTTTAAACATTTTTGATTTCAAAACTTACGTTGTCTACATCATCTTCATCATCATCACTGATTTCATCACCAAACTCAATATCTTCATCAAATCCATCTTCAACGAAGGTAACAGTGTCATTGATGCGCACTGAAACAATAATGTTTTCATATTATCAAATACTGAAACTTTAAAATAAATATAAATTAACATAATTATTTGATATATTTATATATGAACAATTATTTATATATTATTATAAAAAAATTATACTTACCAGTTTCAGGAAATTCACCATAAGTTTTCAAATTTCGAGCTTCATCAGATGTATATTTTAAAATAACATCTGCTTTTGCATCTTGATAATCTCGAAGACCAATTAAAATGATATCACCTTGATTAATCCAAACCTTCTTACGTAGTTTACCTCGAATGTGGCACAATCGCTTTACACCATCGAAGCACATTGCTTCTAGCCTGCCATTACCAAGCATCTTTGTTACTTGTGCATATTCTAAAAAAAATTTAATATTATTTTATATAATCAGCCTGTAAGTCAATTTAGATATATTTATATATTCAACAGTTTACCTTGACCATCTTCTTTAAAGACCAACTCTCTCTTTTCTGTTTCATTTTCATTTTTACCTCTCCTCCTATTTTTACCTCCCTTTCCTAGAAAAATAAAGATATTGTTACAAAAAGATATTAAATATGAATCGATAATTACAATTGAAACTTAGTGAAGAATGCACATTGTAATACATGATTGACACTGATAGGTTATAACAAACTGATCACATTGCACTATGAAAATTACACATGGTATACAAATTTCTATTTGGATGTAAACTTTTAAAGTAGAAGAAAAAGGGTTTACTGACCCTTATTTTTCGGCATGATGAGTTAAAGATGTATTATCGCAAATATAATCTCTCGATGATTCTACACAACGCGGGTGGAAGAAGTAGAAATACTCAGCTTACAGTTTTTCTTTTTTCTTTTTACATATAATATTCTCTGACTAGATGTCACTAGATTCACTTGGCTGGCGCATATCCTGTCGGCCGTGCCTGTAGGCCAAAGTCTACTTATCGGCCGATATAAAAGTAAATGGTATTACCAACTGTAGTAAAATTTAATAATCGTGAGTGAAAAACGAAAAATAATTTCAAAAAACCCGCAACCTAAAAACAAAAAATTATAAAATTGATGCGTAAGTAAACGCACTAGACTGCAGCTTGTATACGTGATACACCGAATTATGAACAAAACATTTAAGCAAGATAACATGGAATGAGGTAAATGTAAAAAATTTAATTAAATGCGAAAGATACGATACAGCAGATAATTATGTTCTAAGTAAAATCTATAAATATCGCTTTCTTGTGGCGCTAAAATTTTCACTTAACCTCTCTGAAGTTCGCTACAGATTCAAATTGGACAAGTTGGAAATATTTGGAAACGCCCTTTATGTTAGCAATAAATTTGAATTATATCTGTTAATTAATAATTACTATTTGTGTATTATTTTTTTATTTAATAATATAATATATATATGTAAAAAGAAAACAAATTAACAAGGTAACTCATTATTTATAAATTTAATTTAATATCTGTATTATTTCTGCTTTGAGAAATGAATAAAATTCAATTGGATATTCAATTGGATAAAATTATAAAATTAAAATTGTCCAACAAAAATGATAACTTTTAGTTAATAATTAAATAATATAGTTTTCTTTCATTATATACACAATCTTAAATATTTTGGAATATTTACCTTTGACTTTTTTGTACTGTTGTTATTTTATATACTTCGATGTTGTGTGTGTACACGCGCGCATGGTATCGTATAAGCGATTTACTGACGAATAGAACGTGTTGGACGATTGGATGTGAATATCAAGTTCGATTTCAGTGACTATAACGGTTATTTCAAGAAAAAACTGAAACTTTTATTTAGAATATGTACGTCATTTTAATTTTTATATAAACTATTTGTTTCATTTCAAAGGTTTAGACTATGTCCTAAACAAAATAGAAACGTGTTTATATATATATGTATATATACCATATATAAACATATTTTTTTTTTGAATGTATATTTAATACATTCAATGATAAATTAAAATCATAAATTAAAAAGATAAAAAGTTATTTAAAAATAATTACCAAGATATAATTGGTATTTAATACATAACTATATTAAAATAACATATTGCTGGATTAACCAATTTATAAATATCTTTTTATTGTGCTAGGTTATTCATATGAATTAAATTTTTATAAATTGCGATTTTTAATTAACGTTTTCTTATTACAGAGATTTAATTATATAGAATGCCAAAATCAAAGGAATATGTCTCAAGTGATAGTGATAGCGATAGTGGACAGGTAATTTGTGTTATATTTTTTTTGGACCATTTTTTATTATATGCAAAATATATAAAGGGATTTTACATTTAAATTCTTATTAAAATATTTTATAACAGTTTCTGTTTTATATGAAGAAAAAAATAATTCTGTTTATAAATTTACAATTTGTTTTGTAATGTATATGTTTACAAATTTTACAATTATAATTTAAATATTAAATCTTTTAAATATAAAATTTTTTAAATAAATTTTTAAATATTGCACTGTTATAATTGAAAGGAAGAGCAAGTTAAGAAGAAACAGAAAACAGAAAAGGGAGAAAAACCTGTCGCAAGTAAAAAGCCAAAAAAAGAAACAAAAGAAGTAAAAGCATCAAAAGATGAAGATGACACTGTATGGGATTTAGGTAACAATCGTCAAGTAAATGTTAGGGATTTTAAAGGAAAACTTTTTGTGGATATAAGAGAAATGTATTATGATAAAGCAGGAGATCTGAAACCAGGCAAAAAAGGTATAAATATAAAGTATATTAATTTTATGAATATTTTGATAGGAAGAATAATTGTACTTTATAGTTAATAATAATTAATTAATCACTATTTATTTTAAATACAGGTATATGTTTAAATATGACACAATGGCGTAAGTTTATGTCAATTGTGGAAGAGGTTGATAGAGTTGCGAAATCAAAATGTTGATAAATTATTTTTTCATTGTTGATTAAAGTCATCTTACCTGGTTATAAGATGTACATTTTGTGTTTTCTTATCACATTAAAATATTCTTTGATATTAAATATATTTGTTCCCATAGGAACCTTAGGTTTTTTTTTACAAAATAAATAATGGACAATTGTTTTGTTTTTGTTTTTTTTTTATATAATTGTCATTTCAAACATTATTATTAATATTATTTAAAATACTATTATTAATATTTCATGTATCACACACAAGAATAAATATTAATAGATTAATTAAATTATTTTTAATTTAAGAAATTAAATTTTTCTATTTTATATTTCCCTTGTAATTATTTTAAATTACCTAATTGAAACAATGATATTTAATATTAAAAAAAGTTTTGAAAAATTTTTTAAATCTAACAATAATGTTCGTTAGTGTTTAATTTTTAAATGAATCAGTTCTATCTTTTCTCTATACGATGTGCTCGCAAAAAATGCGCGGCAATCAGGTGTATTTTATATACAGTTGATTTACATACAATGGTTAAGAAATCATCCAACTAATGTAATAAATTATTTAAAATAAACTAACAATTATATTTTTCTATGTGGGGAACTTATAATTACTATCGAATGCGTGCCTAAATGATAAATCGGATAATGTTTGTCGGTTTTTTTTATCAAAGAAGGAAAATAAAACATCTATCGCAGATCACGTGGGATAGTTACGTGCTTTTGCATTACTTTATATATGTGCGCAGATATGGTTAGAATTTCACATCTTTTGTTAAGTGACAAACATCTTTTGACATTATATTCTTTGTAAATACTTTTTTAAGTTGATTTTCTATGTGAAAGTAGAATTATTCTACATATAGAATTTATATAGTGTTAGAAATATTATTTATTATGCAGTATCAAGCCAGTAAAAATATTATTAGAGATGTAATATTGTAAATAGGTTATGTTTATATTTCCTATCTCGAGTGACAGCCCTAATGGACATTAAAAAATCTATTGCTTGTGAGACAATTTATACATTGTCGCTTCATTATGTGAATTAATTACAATTACATTTCGAGATGTTACTGTAATATTTATTATATACATACGAAATTGCTAAAAATTTTATAACCTATTTATATGGTGTAAAATGATATAGTATGATCTATGCATATAATTTTGATAATTTGGTGAATTATAAATATGGAGTCGTTTACATCATTTATGGACATTTTTATAAGGTGTACACAAGAAAATAATACTGATGATCTTGTAGATTTCTTAAAGGATAGTCGTAAATACTTCCAAAGTTTAACAACAGATGAGAGCAGTGAGTGTTTAGAAATATATAGCAATATTAAAATATTTAAAATTTATTTAAATCACAAAATTTTTTCCATAGAACAAGCATTATTGAATCTTTTTAATAGTGATAGAGGATTACTCTCTTTCCTCCAGAATGAGCTTGAAAGGCCAGTATCAAGAAGAAATTTTGATAAAGTGGTTAAAGAAGTTTTTTTAATAATTGAATTTATTATAGAAAATTTTCATATGATATTTCATCAATATATTCTACAAGTTAAAGTAAGAATACAGTTTTATATATGTAAAATAATTAATAACTTATATATTGTAAGTTCATAACTTAAAGTAAAGTTTTTGTGAATTATTTGTTTTATCTAGGCTATTTGTCAATTGGCTCTTATTATGCATTGTTCTGTATATATTAAAAGGGCTGCTTGCAGTACTTTGAAAAAATTAATAGAAACATTTGAAGAAAATAAATTAAATTTAGATGAAACAATTGGAGAGTTTATGTCTAAATTCTATAAACTTAATATCAATGGTATGCTATTTGAAACATGTTGAAAACAATATGGTTATTTAAAATAAGGTAAATATAAAGATTATTTGAGAGTGTGTATTTTTATTATAGAAAGAAGTTTCATCTTCTCTGTTTTTGGTACAATTGCACAGTATCATCCACAAGTTTCAAAATTGCAAAGATATAAAAATGATATTTTTATATTATTGTTTAATGATTTTAAAAGCCAGGTATAATGCATTATTACTTGAATATTCTATGTGTGTATAATATTAATAATATATTTTTATATTTATAGTATAATCCTGCATTAAAAAATCAACCTAATGAGATTCAAATTTATTTAGAAGTTCTTACTAATATTTTAAATAATCTTTGTGCACCTGAAGAAATAGATTCAGAATATTATGCAGAATTATATAAATGGATTAAATATCTTAGCATGCCAAATGAAAATCCAGCAAAAAAGCATATCATGAGAGCAGCAATTATTTTTTTATCAAAACATATGAATTTATTTTCTACATTTATATACAATGATTATGAATATTGGCATAAATTGTTTACTAATTTAACAAAAGAGAAAAGTGCAAATGGGCAGTGTGGACAACAAGCATTGAAAGCCTATTACAATAATCTTGAAATTATGTTAAGATCTGGTGATGAAGAAAAAAATAAAACAGTGTTTTTGGTAATAAATTTTTACATATAATAAGAATATGTTTCATTTTTAATATTTAATAATATATATTTAAATAACATTTATATGTATATATATATATATATATCTGTGTGTGTATGTGTGTGGGTATGTAAATTTTCAGTATTTTAAAAATCTTCTTAAAGAACAACTAATGGATCCTGTATTAGATCCAAATTCATTGAGACTTGTAGTACATGGATTTAGTAAATTGGCTGCTCCTTGTAAAAAATATTTTAATAATGATGTCAAAGATATGTATTTACTTATTGCTCGCTGTACAGTTCCTTTGTGTTTGAGGTATTTAGTTTTTATTATATTCTAACAACAAATATATTTATAAACATAGATATATATTATAACTATGTATATAATTTTAAAAATCGAAGATATTTCTTTTTTGTACTACAGAGAGGATGTGGAAAATATACAGTTTGAAAATATCAGTGATTACCAAGAAGCATTATCAGAAATACTTCTTCATGTATCAGATGTGTCCATTGGACAAATAAAACTTCTGATAAGGATTAGTATTTTCTCTATTAAAAGGTATCCTGATTTCTCTGGGATACGTAAAACTTATGCAATTTCGTCTTTAATAAAAACTATAATTAATATTGCTTCTATAAATAAGATATTATTAGATGAATTTCTTTATAATATAAGTAAGTATATGTATGTATATGTTTTTAATTTAATTAATATAAAAATCTTCTATTTTATTATATTCTAATTTTATATAGTTCTTGATGGAATTGTGTGGACATGCTCACACACATTGCAGATTGATGCTGAATTGCAACGTGAGCTTCGTAGTCTTTCAGAATGTCCAACTTGTTACAAGAATTATTTACCTTTGTGGTGTGAATTGCTGAAACCAGATAGATACAAATATGGAAAAATATTAATAGCACAACAAGTGTTTGATAAATTAATAAACATCTATATTATGTTAATAACTAAAGTAAATTTAAATACTAAGATAAAGGAAGATTGTATTCTTTCTGATGCAGCTTTGTCTCAAACTGCAGAAAATGAAACAGATTTCAGGATATTTCTTAATATGGTGGATCTTATGATTGATATAATTGAACAGATAGAACCATTTCTGTTGAAAAATACAATACATAAATTTTTATACGAAATTATTAGAATGTCTTATAGATATCCTTTGGTATCAGGATTTTACAAATTAGTTCATGCAATCATAAAGAATTCTGAAGTATTTTCTACTGTGGATAATGAAGATAATAATGATACAGAAATACGAGAATTAGTGCATAAATACTTGATAAATACTTTAGATCAGATAATTTCTTTTTCCAATGAGTTATTCACTGCTTGTCTTTACCTAATTATGTGTATGCCAATTACTTACGTTCCAAACGTATTGAATCGTACGATTCCTACATTTAAAATTGCTATTATGATGAGCTTGAATGATTTTGACCTTGCCTCTGTTATACTAGATACTTTAGAAAAATGGATATCTCATTTAAATCGAGAAGATACAAAGGATTTCTTATTAGAGATAATACCAAATTTAGAATTATTTTTACAAAGCAACGAAAGCTCTACTGAATTATTACAGGATATTATAAAGTCTGAAAGAAAAGTTGTAAAGCATATAACTCTAATTGATAATGACAACACATTAGAAAGTCTTCAAAGAAGAATCCTTTTATTTCTTGGCTCATTGGATTCTGATGTTTTATTAGATGTTGTATATAAAAGAGCTTTAAACACAGGATCAACTTGGGATAAGAAAGATTTACTGAAATGTATATTGTCTTTTCCAGACTTGAGGATAGAGTTTCATTTTGATAAAATTTTTCCCAGATTGATAACATTAGCTCAAAGTTCTGGAGATAGACGTACGAAAGTAATTGCAAGTGAATTACTTCATAAAATGGTTTCATTTATTCTTGGTAAAACAAAACAACATTTAACAGAAGATATAGATCGTTTTGCTACTTTATATGAAGCATTATATCCAGCATTACTTGATCTTAGTTGTGATTCTGATGAAGTTGTATGGAAACTTTTTCAACCTCTAATGATACAATTGTCACATTGGTTGAGTTCACAATTTATGTCTAACTCGCTTGTAACCGATTTGTTTATAAGTTCACTGTTTGATGGTCTATGTAATAATGGAAAGTCATCTGTTAGAGAATTTTCTGGCTTATGCTTAGCCGAATTTACAAATTGGTCTTTGAGACAATTGTCAAGGACGAACGAACTCAATATTCATGTTCATAGTATCATTAAAAAAATGACTAATTTTGCAATACACCCTTCTAAGTGCAAACGCATTGCAGCAGCTACAGCTTTTAATCATCTTTATAGACTTATGCGTGAACATGAAGAAATAATTACAATATATTGGTTAGAGCTATTATATTGCTTTATTAAAAGTTTAGAGGAATGTAATGATGTTTCAATCCATAATGCTCTTAATCACATCAATAAAGTCATAAGAATTAAAGCAGATTTATTGACTGAAGATAATCCACAATGTAGAAAACCATCTGTATTTACAGGAAGAACATTAACTGATGCTGTTAATTGGTTATTTACCCAATGTGGATCTTTGGATCCAAATTGCAGACAAAAGAGTATGGAATTGTTTGTCCAGATTTCTGAATGTCTTTTTATTTATGATTCACCAACAGAATTTATTGAATCTTATATTGAGAAAAATGGAATACAAGCAATTAATTGTATAATACTTAAAGATTTAAAACCAAAAGAAGATGTTTCCTTTCAAAATATGTTATTGCTTTTGAAGAGTTTGGATTGTTATATGTGGTTGATAAACAAAAAGTTAATCAACATGGATTATTTATTCACTGATATAAATCCTGAGAAAGATATTATTTTCGATTATATAAAAAATTTTATACACTTACTATTGAAAGTTAAGATACAAACAGAAGATAAAATAGTAATTTCTAAAGAAGCTGAACAATTACATATATTACAATGTAAAATTATAATGACAATATTTGATTTTATTAAAATTCTTCTCAACTTAAATAGTAATATTATACCTGATTTTTTTTTCAATGAAGAACTATTTGAATTGATAGCTAAATGTATAATATGTCCACAAGTATTAGGATTTGACATGAGAAATGTTACAATAAATGAACAATTACCATTACTATTGGAACAATTACTGCAAGTACTTATACAAAAAATGAATGAATCATTACAGTATTCTTTTAAAAGAAAAATAGAAAGTTATGTAATGAAACATTGTACTAGTTTTTTGGCTTTACATAGAAATAATGATACAATATCTACAGAAATCAAGGAGTATGTAAAAGGTCTTATTATATTAGAAAATTGTAATATTCTTTCTCAATTGTGTGAGGTCAGCATTGATATAAACATTATTTTATAATTCCTAAAGCCATAACATGTATTTATCATACATTATTTATTACAGGATCAAAAAACTTTCGAAAATTTAGAACATAATGTCGAATATATTTTTAACTCTCTGTTAAAGGAAGAAGATGGAATTTTGATTTGTGTCAGCTTTCATTCACAAATAATAGAATATTTACAGAGTGTGATGGAATTATTTCTTACAAATTGTAAGGTAAATAATTTCTTTATAATATGAGTACATAATTATCTTAGAGATATATAAGTATCTTAGAAATAATATTGTCACAATATTTAAAAAAAATATCGTTTATTTTTTTGTCCTAATTTAAAAATTTATTTCAGCCATCAATGACAAAAAAATTAATATATTTAATTGGAAACAATGATATATTGCTTGGACTAGATTCTATAGAGATAACACATGGGGAATATTTTTTGAGTACATTTAAAGATATCATTTTTGGATATATTTTAAAAGATATAGAAGAAACTATGATAATTCTTGAAGATCTATTACAAACAAATGCATCTTTTGCATTAATTATGTTAGAAGAATTAATGTTATTTACACAGCATCACAAAAATAAATTTAAAGATTATATAGAGTCTTTAGTAACTACAGTCATAAAAAAATTTATTATTTTAAATAGAGCTGTGAATAATATTGAAAGCAGAAAGGAGAAACTAATTAACATATATGGAATTTCTGTACATTTAATGCAGCATCCTATAAACGTTGTGAATATGTCAGAATATTTTTATCAATGGATTCTAAAAGAATTTGCAACAGAAAAAATAGATATTGAATACAAGACTAAACTTCTAGAAAATTTTCTTGTGTGTTTAACAGATATGTCATCCACATACAAACCTGAATTAGTTACAATTCTACATACATTAAGAAAAGATAGACTTTCGATATCGCAAAATATATTTTCTAAGCATAGTATGGATGCAATGAAGATTAAAAATTGTTTCTATATGCTCTTAAATCTATTACCTATTACAAAATCATTAATAGTCTTTGAAACTATAATTTTCTTTGCTGCAGGTGGTGGTGAATATTTGTTCACTGAAAAATTACAAGAGTGTATGAAAAAATATTTTAATACTATTCCTAGTAATTGTGCTTTAAAATCATTAGAAATGAGTTATAAATATTTTATGGATCTTAACAGTTTTGGGAATGATAGCTCTAGTAGATTTGACGTTTTGCAAAAGTTTCTTTTACCAATATTTCAGTTTTGCAACATAACTGAAATTGAGCAATTTTATGAAAACAATATTAAAGATATTTATACAATTATTACCAAAGATCTTATAGGTGATAATATAGATAAACAACAACTTATTATATCTACAATTGGATGTTATGAACTTGTTGCTATTATGTTTGCAAAAATAGATATACTAAAAATAACTAGTATTGATAGCACAATTACAAAAAATGCTATTAATGACGTGAATACTGGTAAAGAACTTTTATCAGGATTATACGCAAGCACTTTTCGCGTGCGATCATTGAGGACAGATAATCCAGAACATAAAGAAATTATGAGATTATTACAATGTTCTGCATATAACTGTTCCATAACAATTGTAAGTTTAAAAGATGAAGAACAAGCATATGTGAGTGTATTTGGTGAAAATAGAAGTAAAAATATGCTTATATGGGAAAATATTATTGATTTGGATAAAAAATACAATATTCAACAAACTATTGAATATTATTCTAAAAATCGAAAAAAGCTAATTAATATAAAAAAATCCGAGAACCAACAATATAATACAAAAGAAAGGAATTATTCATACATTTATAGCTACAATATAGCTGAATCAACACTCAATGAAGATTTGAATGCTTATGATTTAAATGAGACTCATATTATCCGTAAATCTAATAATAGTAACAAAGAAGAAAGTATGAGCTTATTGTTTGAGTCTGATGATTTGAATGATCATGAATGTATGCCATCTATTTGTGGAGTGTTAATACATATGATATCTAAAGAAATTTACAATATTTCTGACAAAGATAATCTCTCATTGCCTAAATCATTAAAATGTTTCCACGATTCTATGTTAATTCAACGCAATAATAATATTAAATTGTTTATGTTGAAAGTTATATTGAATACCTCACAGCTGTTTGAACATTATGCAAAATTTTTTATTCTTCCAGTCATGGCTACTATTAATTCATATTTAAGCACAAACAAGTTGAATTACATTATTACTGATGCTGTATTGACATTAATAGATTGGCATAAAGTTGCCATACCTAATGAAACTAATGAGAAAGTATGGGCCCAAAAACTATTTGAAAAACTTGTTCAAAAAGTATTAATGTCTGATGATGAAAACACATCAAGAGCAATTTATAAACATAATGTTAATATTATTAGAATGATGGTTCAAGTTTGGCAGCCATGTTTACAAGTTCCAAGAAATTTAAATGAAATAATGACAAATGCACCTAAAACAGCAATTCATCTGATATTAATGTGTTTAGCTAACAATATGCATGCAGAAATTATTTGTAGAGATGATATTCTAGAATTTCTACAAAAAGTTGTTGAAAATTGGCGAAAAGATGAAGAAATGGTTTTACAAAGTTGTGAAGCTCTTGGGATAATATTAAAATTTTTTAAACATGATATAAATTATTCCACTAAATTACATGATATTGGTGAAAAATTACAAAGTTTTTTTAGACAGATGCAAATGAAATTTGAAAACAGACAAATTAGATGTATTCAGGCTCTGTGTAAGAATTATCCAGATATAGCAATAGAATATATTGAATTTATTACATTAAGTATGTCCAGAGTTGATTCTATGGGAAAAGCTATTTGTCTAGAATTATTTTTGTTAATAATTCCACAACTTTCTAAAGAACAAATCATAAAGGAACTTAATTACATAAAATTCCATGATATATTAAAAAACCGAATTGCACTTTGTGAAAAAATAGCACTTCAAATTATACATGCATTAGTTATTATATTAGAATCAGTGGATCTATTGCCACTTGCTAAATTGGTTTCTCCATATGCAAAGCATGATTTTTCGGAATATAGGGAGATAACTTACAAAATCTTCATGAATATATATAATAGATATATAAAAATGACTCCATATAATGATAAGATAGAAGAGTTGATGTATCTAAGTAAAAAAACTCTACTTGGAGGTTTATTGGATCCAGCTATAGAATTGCAAACTAAGATATTAAATTTCTGGACAGAAGATAACAATTTATCAAATAACACAACAGATAGATTGCTAGAAATTTTAAACATATATTCACCTAATACAGAAGATGTTTTTCTACCATTTATATCACTTACAATGTTGCATCTCCTAACAAAGACAGTTGAATATAAAAGTAAAATGTTTGATCCTTTAACCAATTGTGTTTATAAAGATTATGAAATTGTTCCTTCATGGAAAATAAAAAATTTAGGGTCTGTTGCACCATTATTTGCTCCTTCATTGGCAAGTCAAATGAATCAAGTATTTACTCAAACAATATCTTCAACAGATAATTTTGATTATTTTTATACATCATCTCCAAATAGTAATATCAACGTAAAATTTCGTGCAACAGAAGATCCAAAATTTGAACCAACATACCTGGATGAAGATCATGCCAACCAAATGTTTTTAAATGACATGGAATACAATACGAATTTACAAACATCCAAGATTTTACAACCTGCTGATAATAAACGATCACGAAGATTTTTAGCCAATTCATCTGCTGTTGCAAATATCATAAAACAAAAAGAAATGACAAAAAATGTACAACATGCTGAAATGATAAAGAAAGAAGCAATAAGACAAAGGAACAATGTAAAGTTATGCAGGTAAATATTTCTATATACATATACTAGAAACATTAAGAGTATATCATTACAATTTTGTTATAGGAAGTATAGATTTGGCGATTTTCCTGATATTGAAATTACTCTTTCTGATTTAACTGAATCACTGCAAAATTTAATCAAAAAGGATCAACTGATATGTAAAGACATAACAGTTACTATGTTTAGCTCTCTTATAGAAGCTATTAAAATTCAACAGAATACAAATGTCATTAATGATGTTATTTCAATCTTAAAGCAAATATTATGTAACTGTCAAGGAAGCTCTCCCCTCATGGCTGCAGTGTTAGAAATAATGTTTACATGTCATGTAATTGATTGTTCTCCTGACATTACAGCAAAGATTTCTAAGGCAAATAATTTTAATTCCATTGCTACACTTCTTTTGGAAGAAAATTTAATATATTATTTAGATGAAACACCACCTCCTCCAAAAAGAATGCATTTGATTGAGAATGAAATTGATGAGCAGACTAATAAATGGATACAATTAGCTAAACTTTATGAATCTATGAATGAAACTGACATTGTCTTAAGCATTTTCCGAGATAAAATTAATAATAAACATTTACAGGTATTAAATTATGTAATATAATAGCAACTGTTTTATTTTTCAACATATTTCTTTTTTTATGTTTGAAATTTTATTATTATTATTATTGTTATTTACGCAAAAGCAATATTTTATTTTAGGACTCATCTTTTGCACAAGTTACATCTGATTGGATAAGAGCAAAATCTGCATATGAAACTGTCTATACAGTAGAAACAGGATTAATTAAAGAACACTGTCTCCAAGGTTTATTTGAATGCTTGAGTCATTTGTCAGATTGGGATGAAATTAATAAATATATAAAAGATAAATTAGATCAAAATCTTGAAAATATATGGAATGACACATGGAAAAATTGGTTGTTTCCATGGATGTTTCAGGTGTATATACACAAATCATTACTTTTAGATGAAAATCTAGAACTCAATGAATTTAAGGAAGTGTTAAATCGTTGGTTTGAAGACGAACAGAAATTAAGTTATATCAAACGTAATTTTGGAGAAGAATTAGCTTTATTTTTTATAAATGAGGAACAAGTTGTTGCTCATGATTTTCTAAATGTTGCACTTGATGAACTAAGAGAAGAATGGGTACACCTACATCCACTGTCAGTTCAACTTAAAAAAAAGAAGTTGGAAAAACTGCATGGAATTAGTGATATTGACCTATTTTTAAAATATTTGAAAGTCTCAGAAACTACTCAAGGTGTACAAGATTTACTAAGATTTTGGTCTAAGAATATTCCTTCAATGCAAGATGATCTTCTCTTATGGGATAAACTGATTTTATATAGGACAAACTTTGCACCTCTGTACATAAAACATATAAAAAGTAGAATGGAAACTGATACACAAAGTGATGAAGAATATAAATATATTAATGAATTACAGAATATTTCTTATCAATTATCACTTGATATGATTAATATGTCTATAAGTCACAGAAATAAGTCTATAGCAAGTAAACATTTTTACTGTCTGAAACAAATTGATAATTGTTTACCACAAAGTAAGCATAAATATATATTAACTGCAGCTAGACTTAAATATCTAAAAGGAGAAGAAGAATCAGTTATTGATAAAAAGTTATCTTATTATGTTTTTTCTTGGAAATATTCACATAAAATATTATACCAGAATAATTTAGATATTCTGCTACATATTTCTACTAGACAACATATAAGTATGTTAGCTACAAGATTTGTACAATTAAGTTATGAAAATGAACAATTTGCCGATATATTATTTAAAAATGACATAATTTTAAAAGAACTATGTGTTGAATACAACAGTATTGAGAATATAAGAAATCTGTTGGAATCTTATAGCTTCAATAAAATGAAAGAATGTTGCAGCATTGGAAATACAAAAGATTGTTACTTTATTTTGTCAAAATATTGTTATGATCAACTTTGTAAATTTTCTAATAATATTAATTTTTTTAAAGAATTTGTTAATTCTACATTGAAAGCAATGAGTTATGGTTCAGTAGATGCAGCACATTATTTTCCTTGTTTATTGAAATATCAGTATTTGAATAATGATGAAGTTAAAGAGATTTTTATAAACAACACTAGTGAAATTCAGTCATGGCTATTTTTGAGATGGCAAGCACAATTATTTTCTCATCTTGGGACATCAATAGCAGATTTGATTATACCGATTATTGAAAGAATTATTCAAGATTATCCAAATGCTCTTATATATACTCTTCGTTTAACAATACAAACAAATCCGATTGTTATGAATGATTCACGAATGTATAAAATCAGACAATTTTTGTACGATAATCGAGAATTAGAACAATTTCTTGAGGCAATGCAATATGTAGTTCAACCAGAAGCATATTTACAATATTATCTTCATGAATGTATGAAAAATTTGTCCAAGGGCACAGCTACTGCAATTGATATATTATTGAAAAAGATTTATCCATCTTCAAGAAAAAACAAAAATGAACCAAGACCAGGAAATATTTATGGTATCTTTAAAAATAGTAAATTTAATTTAACGCGACTAGAAAAAATGAAAGACGAGAAAGAAATTCGTCAATATTTGAAAACTTTAAATGAAGTTCTGAAACAATCATTTAAAGAAAGAAAAATCAGTATTTTATTAAAAGATTATAGTCCATGGTTATGTGAGTTTAATGAAAGTCATTTAGAAGTACCAGGACAATATACAGGCAATAGAAAACCTATGCCTCAATATCATATTAAGATTATGAAAATAGAACCAATTGTAAAAATTATGGAATCATTACGTAAACCAGTTCGGATTACTATAGTAGGAGATGATGCAAAGGATTATATGTTCTTAAACAAATTTGGAGAAGATTTAAGACTTGATCAAAGATTACAACAAACTTTTTCAATCATAAATAAAACTTTGAATAATGACATAGCTTGTAAACAACGTCATTTATTTATTGATACTTATCAAGTATGTAGATTTATAATGTAATTTTATAGGTACTTCGTATGTTTCTTAAATTAAAAAAAAAATAATTTAGCACAATTTATTGCACATTAATTTAATTACAGGTAATTCCACTGTCAACATCATTAGGCCTTATACAGTGGATTAAAGATACTAGGCCACTACATGATTTAATTTATTTTACTATTCCTAAAAATAAATATTCTCACTATGAAACCATTGAAGCAGAGTACACTGCATGGATTAAAAAGGCTGGACCTTCTGGAAAGTTAGCAGTACAATATAAAGAAGCAACTTTAAAATATGATGCTAATGCAGTTACTATAAAAATGAATAAACTGATTGCTAAAACAGAATGGGATTTATTGCGTAAAACATGCGTAATATTATGTCCATCGCCGGAAAGTTTTATAACATTCAGACGAAATTTTATTACTAGCTATGCCACAATGTGTGTAGTACATTGGATTTTGGGTATTGGAGATCGTCATTTATCAAATATTTTAATTTCGATTGGATCAGGGAAATGTTTAGGTGTCGATTTTGATCAAGCTTTTGATGCTGGCATTGATTCAATGATACCTCAACTTATGCCATTTCGCTTGACACCTCAAATTCTTGGACTTTTAAAACCATTTACTGAAAAAGACCTCTTTGGAGCAACAATGATTCATGTTTTAAAAGCTTTGCAATGTGATAAGAGTACTATTCTTGCATGTTTAGATGTTTTTATACATGAACCTTTAAATTGGACAGAAAGTATTAATAAAGCTTTGGAAAGAGTTGAAGAAGTGAATACAGGTAAATAGAAGTATATAATTAAGTAAATATAGAAAAATTACATTTGTATATTAATTTTTACATACATATATATATTTATAATTGCAAGTTATACATTTGTACAATAATTAACTTGTGTAAACTATAGATGTGAAGTGGTTACCACAGAAAAGAATAAATATTGTGGAAAAAAAATTGAATGGCAATAAGCCATCAATAATAACTTTGGAACAATTGAAAGATCTATATAGTGATCAATATTTTAACAGATACTATGTAATAGTTAATGGCAATGATGGCATTAAACGTATTCGTTTAAATATGAAAGATGATAAGTTAACAGCAGAGGAACAAGTAACATTTATTTTTCATTATTAATAATTATTTCAACAATATTGTGTATATTCATGAATATTTTTTCACAGGTTGAATGTTTATTAGATCAAGCGACAGATTTAAATATTTTGGGTCGTACCTTTGTTGGTTGGAAACCATGGTTATAAACCGATCTAAATATTAGAAATAAATTTAATAAAATTTAATATAGTAATAGAATAAGAAGCTTTATATATTACTATTTATTAATTTTTTTAATGTATTATCTTTCATTAAATAAAATTTATTACTATTTTGCATAGTATTATGTCATCTAACCTCAAAAAACTTTACGTGAGTGCAAAAGTGTGCATTTAAAAAATATTAATATTTCCAGAAGAATGATAAGTTTTCGCTATTGTGTAACGCATATTACAAACTTACATAGTAGTATTTGTATATTTCGTAAAATCAATAATAAAATCATTTATATAAGTTCATATTCCTCTTTTAAAAATTCATTAGTTAATATCAATAACCATTTCAAGACACAATTGATTCATTCTCCTGATATTGTTAATAATGCAATATCAAAAGGACGTTCTAATCAAACTAATCATATATTGACAATTAATAGAACTAAACAAAATAGTATATATAAAAAAAAATGTAAATTTATTTCCACGCATACATCTCTATGTAAAGTCATAAATAAACGATCATCATATTTTGGGACAAATCCACTTTTTGTCAAAAGTGATTTTACTACACGAAATTGTTCCAATGTAAGACAAATATCAAGTTTTTTCGAACGAGCGACTGATAGTTTGTATACGAATTATGTTAATTTAATATATGTTATATCTGGAAGTACACCTGTGGAATTTACTCAAGATTCTTTAGTATGGTTACATACTTACACAGGTTTACCATGGTGGGCAACTATAGTATTGGCGACTAGTTTACTACGATTAACCATTAGTTTACCATTATCAGTATATCAGGTATTTAATTATATACATTTTGTGTTATATACTTTTTAAAAAGTGTTCAAACTAAGTGTTATTCAAGACTCATTTAAAGTTACATTGTTATTTGTAATTAAATAAAGTTATATCAAAGTACTGCTGATATAACATGATATTAATACAATCATACTAATATATTTATATCATTATTTTTAGCAAAATATAAATGCTAAGCTAGAAAATTTAAAACATGAGATGGTAGGTATTACTACAAATTTGAGAAGGAAATCTAAAGAGGACATGTTTAAATATGAATGGTCAGAAGAGTATACAAGGCGTATGTATAATCGTTCGGTATGTAATTTTATTGTTAATATGTTTTATTATTGCATAAATGTACAATTCTTTATATTTAGTAAGATGATATAACTATTTATTGTAGGTAAGAAAAGCATGGAAGGACTTGATTGTTAGAGATAATTGTCATCCAATGAAAAACATATTTCTCTTATATATAGAAGTTCCAATATTGATACTATTAACGTTTTCACTCAGAAACTTATGTTATATGTTTCCTGAACCTAATATTTGTAAGAGAGAATAATATTTTTTATAATTTAACATTATTAAGTATTTCTATTAAATTCTTATTTATTGAAATAGATGCTTATGAAATTTATAATGAACTCACAACGGGTGGTTTTGGTTGGATATTAAATTTGGCAGAAATAGATCATTTTTTTATATTACCTATATTGATTGGTCTAATAAATTTAGCTAATATAGAGGTAAGATATTGATATACTATTAATAATTTTATTTATTAATATATTTATTTAAAATCTCAATTTCATTACAATTGTTGCTTATAGATTGCAGTCATGATGAGATTAAAGGAACCTACACGACTGCAAAAAGGTTTCTTTATTTTTTTTAGATTAGTAGCACTTGCAATAATACCTCTAGCACCATATATACCTTCTGTAAGTTATAAAAAAAATGATTTTATTAGAATCATATTTTGTAATTAATTGGTAATTCATTCATATTTAAAAATATTAATTTATTTCAGTCTCTGAGCTTATATTGGATGACAAGCAGTGCTTTTAGTCTGTGTCAAAAACTTTTGTTGATATCACCAAAATTTCGTAGATTAACAAGAATTCCAGAAACTGAATCAGAATTATCACATCCATATAGTTATTTATATGAGAAGATAAAGAGTAGAATAAATTTTGAAGCACAATTGATGAGAAAGTTAAAATGATTGATACATAAAATAGATATACAGAAAGTTGTGAAAATAGTATTAAATATATATTAATTTAACACAAATATTGAATAAAAAATATACATGAAATGATTTTTACTCATATACTGTTACTTTATCATTCGTTCGATCTTTCTAATTTATATTATATTCAAGGCAAGTATATTCATTATTTTAAAAATATAAGTATTTACTACACCTTTGATCTTAAGTGCGACCTATAAAGTCGATCGTAAAGCTTATTCATAACGTAAGCCAATCGCAATTAAAACAGGATCGATAACGCGGAAAAAAAAGAAATAATTTACATGATAGTGAATTCTAATAATGATAAATTATTTTCCTTATTTTCCGTGTCTCTATATAAAGACCATTCCTTGATCAGAGAAGGCTTAATCACGATTGTGAGTCAAAGGACGAATCAAGATGAAGTTTAACGCTGCTTTATTGTTAGCGCTCCTTTGTATGAGTTTATATCTATTTGAGTATTCAATGGTAAGTGATTTTTCTAAAGTCCTTTTATTTTTTATACATTTAATGAAGAAATCAATTATCAAAATGTACGAAAAAATATATATTTTTTAAAATAATATATCGAACGATGATATTTAAATTTTACGTTTGAATAAAAAAGAATAAATTATGTTTTTTTAGGCTCAAGTTATGCCGTATCCTGGTGATTGTACTAAATATCAACAATGCGATGCCAGTGGTTGTTTTGTATTGAGTTGCGGTGCTGGCACCGAATTTAATCCTGCGATTGGAACGTGCGATTATCCTTTGCAAAATCGGGAAGGTTGTAATAATCGAGGATAATGATTTTTTTTTTTTAGAAAAGAAACGCACGTTGCATATGTAAATATGTTATTAAAAAGAAGCAAATAAATTATTTGGAAGATAAAATAAATGAGAGCGTACTATTATAGAATAGAAGAATATTCCGTATATTATTGATACGGCATCTTTTTGAAATTGATTCATTGTCTGTATATTGATGTATTAAACGCTTATTATCACTGTAAATCAATGTATTCTTAACGCTATAAGCATTCTATTATTAGCGTTAATAACATTTCAAATAGATGGAATGAAACGTTGGGAAATTCCAATAGAAACCGAAAAATACGATGTTTAAAAGAAAAATTTTTTTCCTATATACGTAATCCTATACGTTAATCTTCTTGAGAAATTAAAAAATATAATACATCTACAACTTCTTTACGTGATCAGTCATCAAGTACGTCACGAGAGTTAAATGTAAATGCAAAAAAATAAATACTGTTTCGTTTCGAAGAAAACTAAAATTCTGCTTCTTGCTTTTCGCTCTCTTAATCTTATCGATTTAAGATAAATAAAAACATAAGAAGATAAAATAAAGCTCTCACAAATTTTGAATGTACAGTGTTGTTACCTTTTCTCTTGCGTTTACATCGAGCTTACGTCGGAATCTTTATGAGCTCGATGACTAGTAAAATAAGAGGCAATTTACTCACGCGTAGAATCAATTGGCAAATAGTTCTGTGTGCATTTGCTCGATTACTGTGTATATATGTTGACATTGCGTGTAGTCAATAAAGAATTCTCTCTCCCTCTCTCCCTCTCTCTCTCTCTCTCTTCTCTATTTCTTATCTTTTCTTGTCTCTTCAATGCAATCTTCGCTTTCCGTTCCTTTACGATGACGATCGCGCGACCCTTGATCTGCCCTCTAAATCGATAACCCTTTTCTTCTAAGAAGTTATGCACATTATATTTTTGTTTCTTTTTCCTCCCTCTTTTCCCTCTTCAACATCTCTATTTTCTCTTTCTCTCTCTCTCTCTCGTCTCTTCGAGTTTATCTTTCAGAAGAAAACAGTGTCTGTGCAAGCTTCATTGAAATTGAATTCAATACCGACCGATTTTATGGTGAGTGCGTGATCAGTAAAGTACGATGCTACGTGTTCCTCAACTGTGTTAAGAATGACGTCCTGGATCGATCATTTTTACGTTATATTCTGTCTGGTGCATCTTGGAACCTTCACTTCCGCAGTACGTGAAAGAAATTCATTTTCAATGTCACTTCTATGTTATTCAATCCGAAATATTATATTTTTTGGAAACCCATTACTTCATCGTTCTGTTTTTGGAGATATATTTAAGTACACATATTTTATAATTCGAAAATTATTTATACACTAAAATGATATATTTAATATTAATTCGTGGATAGTTACTATGTTTTAATTTTTTCATATCATTTATTCTAACGATTGGAATATCCGTCGAATGAACAATTTACTGAGATAAAATTTCTAGTATAAATAAAAAAAGATATTTCGATGTTTGAACAACTGTTTTGAAAGAGTCGATTGCTTTAATTATAAGAGTAGAAGATTAGTAAAAGTATCTACTACGTGATTAATACATTTTTAATGACGTTCGCTATCGAATTTTACACAATTATATTAAATATCGACCCGTAGATATACGATCCGAAAGAAAAAACAACGAAAGCGCCTAATCGTCGTGAATCATCGTTGCCCTGGTATCTCAACGAAGAAAATCTACAGCCACCCGATGATTTAGCTCGATCTGCTAAATGGTGGATTGACGTAGAAGAGAGTCAAACAAGAAAGCCTGTCATTGTCAATTCAGAGAGAAAATCTTGGACGCCATGGCATAAAGCTTCTGGAAGCGAGATAGAGCAACGCTCAGAGATAACGAATGATCAATTCGAACAGCATCATGATCGAAATCAATTTGATCAAATTGATGATTGGAAGCCTTCTCCAGAAGATCAATACGAAGATAGTTCTACTTCTAAAAATAACAACGTTTATCAAGATCACAACAATCCTGAAACTTCACCAAAGGAATCAAAGCACAAGTTATCTGTAGATAACGATCAAACTCTGTTATATGAAGGAGTCGGAAGTGAGAGCACGGTAACGTTACAATTTCTTTTATTTAACAGTGAGACTCTTGATAATACCGCTATATAATAGTCTATTTAATTTGCTTTAATACATAAGCGATTTGATAGTACGATTAAGAGAGTTTATCTTTCATTTATATTGCGTTCTTTATTCGAGTCAATATTATATAAATATACGCATATCAATCGAATATTTGCATTGTTTTTTAGAAACCGAGAAAGGAGAGAATCTTATTCTTGTCTCAACCCATATTGAAAGTAGCGCATTACGATCCTCAATTGGGTGTACAATGTCCAAATTTAGAATCTACTGGCCAATTTGTTTATCCTCCCGATTGTAAATTCTTTGTTAACTGTTGGAAAGGCAGAGCGTTCGTTCAACCATGTGCTCCTGGTACTTTATTTAATCCTGAGACATTGGAATGTGATTTTCCGCATAAAGTTAAATGTTACGGCATAGAAATCTCTGATCTTACACGTTACTCAAACGCATATTCTTTGAAGACCGATGCGGAACGAGGGAAATTACAAGTACGTATATGTATTCATCTTAAAAAATTTTTATTAGTTTGTTAAATATAACGAAAAATGTATATATTTATTTATTTTTTCTTTGATATTTTTGTTAATAGAAACCAAAATGTCCATCTCACGTGACAGGTCTAATTGCACATCCTACGAATTGTGCTAAATTTTTGCAATGTGCCAATGGAATAACATTCGAAAAAGATTGTGGTCCTGGTACGGTTTTCAATCCTACCATCAGCGTTTGCGATTGGCCTTACAATGTGAAAGGCTGCGAAGGTTAGTATGATGAAATATTTTTTGCATGATATTAGAGATATAGATCAATATTTTATTTCAATTAATAGATGCGTTAAAGTCAAAAGAGGATACAACAAAGAATCCTGCAGTATCACCGGATCCAAGTTTTTATAATTATGATTCTCATCACGGCCGTACTAATATTTTTGTTGATCGATCGAAATATAATATGCAATCATCCGCAAAAAAGATCGAGTGTCCTGCGGATTTCACAGGTTTATTGCCTCATCCAGAAACTTGTAAAAAATTTTTGCAGTGTGCGAATGGTTTTACGTATGTGATGGATTGTGGACCAGGAACAGCTTTTAATCCACTTATATCGGTGTGCGATTGGCCTTACAAAGTACCAGCTTGTAAAGAGGGTAATAATCAATCAAATTTTTTTTAAGGTTTAAATTAAGATAGTATGCTTTGAACAAATTTAAAATGTTATTGCTATTATTGATTTGACAGAGGAAACTTTAAAGCAAGTTACGACAACGAACAGACCTTGGCCGCAACATGGTCGAGGAGATCCAGGGTCTTGGAACAAACATCCTCGATACAATCACACTTATAATCGTTATGATCATCATGGTCAAGGTTCTTGGAATACCGAAGTTCAGCCTGTAACAACGACTGAATTGCCAAGGGTGACGTGGAGGCCGACTTGGAGACCGATGATTCAGAAACCAGATTATAATCGACAAAATCAACATAATTTCACGGGATCTACCAATGACCGCGATATTCAAATCGATAATCCTCCGAATCATTATCACGATCATTTTTCAGGACCAGGACAATCTACGACTAAAGAGGATTGTAATACTACGAATCAAATGGCACATCATCAAGATCCTTGTGATCAACGTATACATTATCATTATCATCATCATTATCATCATCATAATAATGTCAACAATTCCCAATACGAAGGTGCTAATAGAAGAATATCTGGACCTAATGAACATCAGCAAGGTTCTTCAACTTTACATAGCACTGAAGGAACTTGGTATCGAAATCCTTTGAGTCATGGATACAATCCTGATGAATTTGACAAGCAGCAAACAAAAAATACGTTCAGTCAAATCAATAATCAGTCAGGAGTTGAATTAACAACGGTTGAAGATACATTGATTCGGCGTTACACACCTTATGGACCAATTAGAAACAGATTCAATAGCACAGTTCAAACGCACAGTAGAATCGATCCTGAACTTCTTAATAGAGAAACAAATGAACCTACGACTTCGAAAAGAAACATATATGTTGAAAATAGTTACGAATTACCCGATGAGATGAAATCTCGAAATAGAACGAATAGAACTTTTGATATACGAAGTGGAATATATTTCCAAAAACCGAATCAAAATAATATTACATGGAATCGATCAACTTCACCCGAAAATCGACCATATGTTTACGTTCCCAGTACGTCGAATAATCAATCAAATCAATCACAAATTCCTAATCAACCACCGACCCGGCCATGGAACCAAGGTGATTTTGTATTATGTTTTAAATGAATTCTTGTCTTGTCTTTGCGGTTCTTTATTTGATTATTTGAATAGGTCGGCATGTAAACAAGAATGCAAATATTTGCATGGCTTTAAAACGATTTGCATGGCATGATGAGAGTTGTTCAATTTATTTTGATAGCATGTTGAATCATTTGGGTTGCTCTCAAAATAAGTGGGTTAGTATTGTTAATGGTCGATTCCCAAATAATAGTTACATAAATCCGTATTGGGAAATTTTTTATCTAAAAGGATATCAGCATACGAATGAAGAAGGTTTGTTCTCTAAGGATGAAGAATCAAGAAAATATAAAGAAAATGGTAAGCGATAATCGGTAACTAAAAAATAAGGGTATTTGATTACGTCAAATTTTAACATGATTTGCGAGCTATAAAACTAACTTTATTATTTATGATATACAAGTTCTGTTATATTATCTATATAAAATATTATACGTCATTGTTTTTTCGAATCGTTATAATCGTTAAAAACCATATTGATATATAGATACGATCGATGAAGAAGAAAAATTACGCGAATGGCTTGCGAGAACTAATATCCAGCAACAAACTACGAATGACAAGGAAGCCGATTCAAAAATGGATAAATGGTTAACTAAAACCAATGTATATCTACAAGCGAAAGGACAAGTACCGACAGGTATGCTTATATCGAATGAAAGATCCTTGTTTTATAACTATATACGTATCTACAGAAAAATTCTAAATATGAAATACGTTATGCATTTAATATAAACGTTTAAACGAGTCTTGTTTTTTTAGGAGATAGAAATTCAACAGAAATTTCTAAAAAACAATTCTATCCATACGGAATATACGTTAATTATAATGGTACAAAAGGCCACGTTATCACAAAAGAGTTGGAGATCAATCAAGGACACTCGAGGACTCAAACTTATAATCATAACAATCAACAAACACCTTTCTCTTTTAATCGAACTTATGGCAGCATTTACACACGTACGCCATTACATAATCAAGAGGCTTCTAAGAGTCCTATCGTTCCGAGTAATCATTATCCTGTACGGTTTACTCCGAATCCTGTAAATATTCCGCAACCATCCGACGATGATTTTATTAACCATTCTTTCAATCAGTCAAGATCGACAGATTTAAGAGGCGCGGCTAGTCATCATTCTACTGGGAAAGATTTTCATCCGGTTTTTAATCAAGCTATTGATAGTACCATCAATCGATCAATTACAATACCGCAGCTCGATCCTCATCGTGCAACTAATCATTCAATTAAACAATTCGACGCCTATCCATTAATTTCCGAGAATGGTATAACGGAAAAGATGCCGGATGTTTATTCAAAACCTTCCAAGAAGAAAAGCGTTCCTCTTTCGCAAAATATTCCAGAAAATCAAAGCAGTACTACCGATCCTAGTATACCGGTCGAATATGATACTGGTGAACCACAGTTTACCGATACGAAATTAACATTTGAAAATGAAGATTCAACACCGATACCCAACGAGGTTGTTTACGAAGCTGATGTAGATCCATATGACGTAGATATTCTAGAAAATAAAGAAACTTGGAAGCCAGTATTGGTTTTCGAAAATAAGACTAAAACCGCGAACAAGAATGATTCCTCTGTTATCATGAAAATCAATAAAAAGAACACAGAGGTGGATATTTTTAATATAGAAGTAGCACCTTATCATGATGGTGAGTTGCTTCGATTTAATCCTAATTTTATTATGGATAAATGGGTAAGAATTTTGTCAATTATAGTATGTAAGCTTTTTCGTGCATGTTTACGCTTTTGGCGCATGATATTAAAGCGATTGATCTAGGGTGCAAGTTCAGATTCTTTAAGCATTCTGTAAAATAACGATTTTAAGAATAACGCGTTAATAATGTTTTAAATTTGTATTCGTATTTTTTATATTTACAGAAGAACCTCCGTTTCCTGTATACTACATCCCACCAGTTCAGCCACTATCGCATTTAAAAAAGACTGAACCACCTACGCCGATTTCAGGACAGGTCAATATCTTCCTAAGATAAATTGTTATTGAAACATATTAAGTTTAATTTTCTCACTCAATTAATAATATTAATTTTACATTATATAACAGATTATACGACTAAGAGGTGGTTCTAGTCCAGCAGATGGCTACGTTGAAGTTCAAGGAGCTCAACCAGGTTGGGGAATAGTTTGCGATTCTAGAAATAGTTGGATGCTTAAAGAAGCTCATGTAGTTTGCAGACAATTAGGATACACTAGGTATGTAATTTTGTTAATGTCCTTGATTTAATATAATGAAGATAGGAGTCGCGTTAAGATTACAAAGTCAGTGTTGAATATCCCTTGAAACAATATTTCTTTGTAATTTATAGAGGCGCCGAAATGGCTTGGCAAGGAAGAAATAAACGTAACGGAATGCCAACTTGGATTGCAGCGAATTCTGTAACTTGTTCTGGAAGTGAAAACAGATTTCAATCTTGCAAGTACGTTTATTAGGATATTTCTATCTTGTAAATGAAATTGTACGAGTCTTCTATCTATATGAATTTTTAAAAAGCAAATGATTATTGTAGATTTACTCATGGACAAGAGTGTCGCGTAGAAAGAGATGCAATAGGTGTCAGATGTTTACCAAATCGAATAGCACATTGTCGTAAAGATGAAATTCCACACGAAGGTCAATGTTATCACTTGGCCGATTCTGATACTAGTTTAAATCATGCAGAAGCACTTCAATACTGTTCCAAAAGGAATAGTCGGCTTATTGATATTACGAGTCAAGCAGAAAACAACTTTGTGTCGGAATGGTTGTTACAATTGCATCCAATAATCGGATCGATCATGACTTCCGGAGTTGGTTTTACCACATTCAATAGGACTTTGTGGCTTTGGGAAGATTCAAGTCGCGCAAAATTTAAGTAAGTTCGACCATTTATCTCTTTGTTTTTGCTTTTCTTTGTAACAAGGATATTATTTATAGATTCACAAAATGGTGGCCAGGTTGGATGGAAGATAAGAAATTGCCACCTTGGGTAGGTTCACGTCCAGCTTGTATAATTATGAAACGAAAATTTCCTTGTCACAATCATCCTGATTCGATTTGCGTCGCGGATTACTTCTTTTGGGATATTGAAGATTGTGCTACTTCTATGAAGGGACATTCCTATATTTGCAAAAGACCATACGATGACATTGGTATGTATAATCATCTATAATATTTAATCTGAAAATTCATAATGATCAAATATAAAGTATTTATTACAAGAATTTTTTTGTAGGCTGTGTTTATGGTAAGGGCAATCAATACTTTGGAATTGCAAATGTATCTACTTCAGGTAAAGAGTGCCTTCCTTGGGCTGATAAGAGAGTTCTTCATTATCTCAATGTAAATGTATGTATCCAATCTTTTATCACGTAATTTTTAATAAATTGCGATATTTTAATCGTCGAATATTTTTATGAAATAGGTAGTTAATCGTGAAATCAAAGAAAAATTGCGAACTCACAATTACTGTAGAAATCCAAATCCGGACAAAGAGTCCAGACCATGGTGTTTTACAGGTTCTTATGGAGAACAAGAATATTGCGATATTCCATCTTGTGGAAAAATTGGTAATTTATTTTTTTTTGTTATTTTAATTTTGTAAATGTACTATGGAAAAAAATAATGAGGTTCTGTTTCAGGCTCGAAAAAATTACTTTTAAGTGGTCAATGTAAACCTAAACACTTCGAATGTTTACCCGGAGAATGTATTCCAGCACCGTGGGTTTGCGATGGTGAAGAAGTATGAAAATGATTTTTTTAATTTTTATATATTGATGAAGATAGAAACTTGAATTGACTTTATTGATTTTTGTAGGATTGTACGAACGGTGCAGATGAACGAGCATGTATGGATCATTTGGATCTTTATCAGAAATTTGCAAAGCACAGGCTTGAGGGATACGATGTCGAGAAATGGTTGAATACACCTTTAAAAACTTGTGCTCTAAGATGTAAAGAAGCTGATTTTACTTGTCGATCATTCGCTCATAAGTATGCTTTTCTATTTACTCTTATATTTGTTAGAAAAATTTCAATTGCTATTTCTTACATTCGTACATTTTTAGGGCTAGTGGGAACATTTGTTTGTTAAGTGATAGTAATGTGGGTTTGACAGGAGCTTTAAAGCCTACGAAGGAATTCGATTATTATGAAATGAAAGAAAGAAGCATTAAATGTGACAATATGTTCATCTGTGGAAATCGCAAATGTATCAATCAGACGTTGGTGTGTAATGGAAAAAATGATTGCAACGATCGTACCGATGAAAATATCTGTACCGTGGAAAATCTCGATTATGCTATTCGGCTTGCTGGCTCGGATAATTTTGATGAGGGTAGAATCGAAGTTAAAAGTAAATATGCAAAATTAATTTTTCGGTTGGTATACCTTCATGAAATCGTTCGGCTATTTGATATCTCGTTAATTATTTTTAATAGTTCTGGGCGTATGGGGTCAAGTTTGTGACGATGGTTTTGGTATGATTAACGCTGGAGTTATTTGTAAAGAACTTGGTTTCCCGCTCGGAGCTTTGGAAATTAAACCTGGAGGATTTTACGGTAATTTAGATCCACCGAATCGATTTATGGTGGATCAATTGAAATGTCGTGGCAACGAAACATCGTTGCGTGAATGTGATTTCGAAGGGTATGTTGATATTCCATTAAATAAAGGAGGTAATATAATATGTAAATGTAATTAAACTGTATTTCTTGTTATTCTGCAGTTGGGGCGTTCATAATTGTCAACCGGAGGAAGCTGTAGGAGTAGTTTGCAAAACAGCAGTTGATAGTTGTCAGGAAGGTCATTGGAAGTGCGAGAACAGTCCGGAATGTATACCTATAGCGTTTATTTGCGACGAAGTTTTCGACTGTTCGGATCATTCCGACGAAAGTGACGAACATTGCAACGTAAGAGATGTGCTTAACTTCTTATTGATGGAATTTCAGTCGTCTCATTTAAACAAGTAATCGTTTCAAAAATCGAAAATAATTTATTTTGATTTCTTTATTAAATAAGGCTCCATTCGAAATTCGTTTGGTAAATGGTAGCAGTCCAATGGAAGGCAGAGTAGAAATTCGTCATCACGGTATATGGGGAACGGTTTGTGACGATGATTTCTCTACTGCTACAGCCAGAGTAATTTGTAGATCTTTAGGATATGGTGGTATTGCAAAAGCAAAAAAAGACAGTTTCTTTGGTCCTGGACAGGGACCTATTTGGCTCGATGAGGTATGTTTTTTGTAAATTTATATTCATACTTATTTTGTTCTTTATTCTATATCATCGTTTTTATTAAAATTAGGTTTTTTGTCATGGAAACGAGACGCAATTGAAATATTGCAATCACGATCATTGGGGACGAAACAATTGCGATCATAATGAGGATGCAGGTGTAATCTGTTCACCTGGAGCCGTGAACAATGACTCCGAGGTAACTCGAAATAATTTCTCCCGGACTAGATCTTAATTTGTATTTAGTCGAAACACAATGATTTGTCTCTACGAATCTGTGATTTCTAGTCTTGCAAAGCAAACGTAACCAAAGATCTAATTTTATTAATAATCTTATAATTCGTCTTTATTATTATCTATCATTAGCATTTAGAAACTTAACTTATTTGTACAATAACGGCAAATAGGCATAAATACTTTGTAATTGCTTAACAATGACACGATTGTCAATGAAAATAAATATTGAAGTATGTAATGTACACGAAGAATAATTACTTCATTCCTTGGCCTTGATTTACCTGCTTATCGTTCAGTTTTTCTCGGAAACGATGACCGATTTACCAGAACCAAAAATTAATGATGTACTGCCAGCGAATTGTGGGAAACGTTCGGAAGATTTCAACGATGACGAGGATCTGATATTTGCTAAAGTGGTGCATGGTTCGATTGCCCCAAAAGGCACATATCCGTGGCAGGTAAGCGAAATTATTTATTAATTAAGGAAAAGTAAATATAATAAAAAAATAGTTAATTGAATCATACTATCGAAAAGTTGAACAAATTTGTTAATACAATATAAATCGATAGGCCAGTATACGAGTTCGAGGACATAGTCGATCCAATCATTGGTGCGGAGCGGTTGTTTTATCGCCTTTGCACGTTCTCACAGCTGCACATTGTTTAGAAGGCTATAATAAAGGAACCTACTTTGTTCGTGCTGGAGATTACAATACCGAAGTAAGGGACACTTTCAAAATTAAATTTCTCTCTCTTTCTCTCTCTCTCTTTTTCAGTATTAATTATAAATATTATTTAATAATTCTATAATAATTATCTTCGTAATTTTTATATATATGTATATAGGAACAAGAAGGAACAGAGAAGGAAGCAAATATCGAAGATTATTACATCCATGAAGATTTTCGTAAAGGTCATAAAATGAATAACGATATTGCTTTAGTTTTGCTCAAAGGACGAGGTATACCCTTAGGCAAGGATATCATGCCGATTTGCTTGCCACCAGAAAATACGGAATATCCTGCGGGGCTGAACTGCACTATCAGTGGATTTGGTAGTATTGAAACTGGAAAAACAAGTAAATCATTACTGCGAATCTGTTAGCTTTCCTTTGATCATAATGATATCTATATTCCCTTGCTTTACTGTTAGCACCATCGAGAGATCTCAGATATGGCTGGATACCGTTACTAGACCAATCGATATGTCGTGCTGAATATGTTTATGGTCATGGCAAGATCAGCGATGGGATGGTATGTGCTGGATACTTAGACGAAGGTGTCGATACTTGCGATGGTGATTCTGGTGGTCCATTGGCGTGTTATCATAATGGTAGGACTCTTTTTCAAAACATTATTTTTTAACGTGTAATTTTGGACTTTATATACGTACTTTTGTATAGGTGCATTTACATTGTATGGAATCACGAGTTGGGGACAACATTGTGGGGAAGCTAATAAACCAGGTGTTTATGTCCGAGTGGCGCATTATCGACGTTGGATCGATCAAAAAATCATGGAATCTCTGTCAGGAAGATAAACTCATATCAAAATTAATTAGTTCGACGAACGAGGCAAGTTCTCGTTGATAAATATCTTACGTTCATTTTTCTATCCTAAAGGAGAGGAAAGAAGCACTACAATTTAACTTCTTTATCGATTTGCAATTTATTTCGTAAGACATCATCGTTTCTACAATAATTTTAATTGCTGTTTCATCGCTGTTACATGATTGAGCCTATGTATGTACAAATAGTCCCAACGCATCTCTTTTGACATCGTCGAAAGTAAAAAAGGGGAGAACTCGCATTTGTACAATGAAACGAAACTGATTACGAATGAAACGATGTACCAAGTATTTAGACTACTTTGTTGCGATAACGCAAAATAGATCATCGATTCTCGATCCATTTGGATGGCTCGCTTGAATCGATGAAATCATTGGATCTCAATATTCTGGAAAAAATGCGTTCCGTGGTGGGATAATATTGTTATTTAACATTTTAATACGTTTGGTTTTCACGATAATACAAAAAACAATTTTTCAACGCGTTACATTATCGATTATCTCGATCATTTTTTGCGACCAAGAATAATAATTTCAACGAATGATTCAATCACGATAGAAATTTTGTATGCGCTGAAACGATTCAATGAAGATTCGCGTGAAAAGTTATGTGAATTATGGGGTCGAGTTTTTCTCTTTCTTTTCTCTCTCTCTCTCTCTCTCTCTCTCTCTCTCTCTCTTTCTCTCTCTCTCTCTCTCTGCCTCTCGCTCTCCCTCTTTCTCTCTCTCTTTTACATACATATACACGCGCACACACTCATTCTTTATTTCTCTTGGCCTATTTACGATCACGTTAATCATATATGCAAAGAGATTATCGCGCGAAAATATAGAAAACAAAGAAAAAAAAAAGAAAACAAAAAATAGAAGAAAGGAATGAAAAGTTAAAGTCATTTACAAGCAAACTTGGCGAAGTATTGACGCATTATACTTTCGAGCGTCGCGTTCTGCGTCTATAAAGTTTCTTACATAAAGGGAATGTTCATTGAAAATATGTTTAGCGCGGAAATTAACGTTAACTCTCACTCTCGAATACGCTTAATTTAGGCATAATGTTCCCGACTCGATTAAGCTCGCCAAAGGAGCATCTCTTGAAGGATTTAAATATTCATGTGCTTACTTAATAGATAAATGAAATGACGTTTGAAACGTTATATAATTTACGAAATTCAATGAGATACCATTGAAAGAAAAATTCTGTGAAATATCGTTGGAAATCAATACGAAGACGTATAATATGTATATAAATTTGTATAAAACACATCGCAAGATGTAATGATATAAAAGCGTGACTACACACACACGTATGTATATATATATATATATATATATATATATATATATATGTAGTAGACAAAGGTACTTATTATATAAAAAAAAGAAAAGTAAATAAAGTTGGTCGCTCCTTTCGCGGCGAAGAAAGCTCGGGCTCGACTAACTATCTAGTGACTAGACGATAAGCAAGATTTTTCTCTATAAATTGATTTCGAGGATGAATCTAGTTTTTTGCTATAATATAGCGTTAGGTGATCTCAGATCGATCGATCGGCGATTCTCGTCGTCGAATATTTGTCATCACGACGTTTCTCGACATATTTCAACATTTCTAGTCGTATTTTTTCTCTGGCTTCTTCTCTTTCGTCGACCTCAGGGCTGTCGGATTGGAAAGATAAAAAAAAAAAATTAATCGTTCTGCACAATTATGAAGAAAATTGAAATATATATATTCTGTCCGTGATTGATGAAGAGAACAAAAGTCGAACAGATAATTGTCACGATGATCGAAAAAAGAAAGAAGAAAGACGATCGAGGAAGAAAAATTTCACAAAAGAAATATTATCATCGTTAACGGCAGCCCTGGTCGATTTCATTAAATTCGATTACGGTCTAATACTTAAAATCTAAATCAACGCATAATAGATACGCATATATTATATAATTGTATGTATATATACACGCCATTCCTTCTATTTACAGATTGTGTAACCATAATCTTCGTAGTGTACCTCAATAGAAAGGGACAACGGAGCAGCACTTTCGGAAAGGAATTTTGGGTGATGCTTTTTCGTATATCAATCGCGAATCGATCGACTCGCTTCCATAATTTTTATCGTCGTAATTGTCGTCATTAGAATCTAGCCGATCGAAAGTTAATCGCGATTATCGTCGCGTTATATCGGATTTGTAGAAAAATGTGTAGTACGCTATATAAAAAATTGAAGTGATCGGTGCTGCTCGTAAGAAATTAGTTGAGACGGATGGAAACTCATCGATTTTTTTTTTTAAATCATCATTATTTGATATTAGAAGGGCGGGATGGATTTTTGAACACGGATTGAGCGAGGATGATCAAATGATCACGGTGAAAAGATATGAATATTGACAATGCGACGATTAAGCGGCTTAAATGGTACGGTGGTACTTGTATATTTATGTACTTACGATAAATGTGCATGTGTATAATTGTCGATGATTGTTATATCCTATCTACATGAGAAAAAAACTCCTTGAGTCATCATCGAGCATTCGGACACTTTGTTTTGCCGGATAGGATGTAGAGATTCTTTGAAAGATCGTACGAAAGTTTATCAAGAAGTAAAGAAAACAGTTTGTTCGTTTGTTTTTTTCTTGTTGGATCTACGTTCCACAATTCGTGTTAAAGTGCATTATTTTCGAGACGACGATGATAAAATTGATGATATCCAACGAGACGAATAACGAAAAACGATGTCTACCTCGAAAAATTCGTTATCGTTACTGCTTATCGTACAGAACTCGTACGTATATAAACGTATATTTACTGTCATTTATGTTATGACGAATGTCATAATATATTTATCGTTTCCATTATTTTATACGATATCATACTATAACGATGTATCTTTATAAATTTTTTCTCAAGAATTTCGCTTTTCTCGATGTACGGTTATTTATTTCCTCTTCTTCTTCTTTTGCCTCTTTCTTCTTCTTTTTTTATCTTTTTAATTACTTTTTATTACAAAGATCGCTATATCTCGTAGTAATGTACTTTCATGCGTTTCTATTTTGTAGGATGAAGATCATATTTTTTTATTAATATTTTGTTAGGAACGTAATGGAAACAACTCGTGAATCGTAGTAAATACTTATATACGTTGGACGAAAATAAAATAAAATGTATAATAATTTATCGAGTAATTTAAAAATGGCAAGTGTCCATAGCGTTCGATGACTCACGGATTTTGGCGATACGATCGATTAATTTATACTTTCTTTGTTACGCGATCTTTGTGTAAACTCTCGATTCATGCTCGTCTATTAATCGTAATGAGCTTTTCGAGATCTTCATCCTTTTAATATTTGTTCTTAATTCGACAATTTCGTGTTGGCAGTTAAAAAGTTGCTATCGTCGTGACTTCGTTTGAATATTTTTTCCTTTACTTTCCTTCCATCGTTTTCACAATATTTGTTCTCTTTTTCTTTGTTTACTTTTTTCTTATCATTTTCTTTTTCTTTTTCTTTTCTTTTCTTTTTACTCAGATTGCGCTATGTACCCAGGAGAAGCGAACTCTTGGTCCCTAAATATTTTAAGAAGGTTTTTCTTTCGTGCTCTCGAGTTCATGCAGGCAAAGAAGGAAAACAAAGCCGGATATTAGCAGAATCGTGATCTGTCTTTCTTTTTCCATTTCGAGATCGTAAAAGTCGATATCGTCGACTTGATCGAACGTTTCATCGAACTTTCGTATCATTAAAAACCCCTTTTCACCTTTTCCGATCGATACGTTACACATAAAAATGTACTTTTAAATAAATTTTGCAGGATGCTAAACGCGTCGAAGAACGATATCAAACGATTCGTTTATTGAACGTCGATCATGCCAATAGTAATTTGCACGATAGGCAAATACATTAATCCTACCACGTACGAGTTCTTTCGACCTTCGCATCGTCTCTCTTTTTTTTTCTTTTTTCTTTTCCCCCATTTTCTTCTCTTCTCTTATATAACTTTAAGTACGGGCACGATGATCATAGTGGCTTTTTTCTTATCGGATATCTATGATACTATATTCGAACTTAGAGACTACAGGAACGAACCTACTTCTGACACTTAGGAGTCCGTTTAGCGTTATATCAAAAGGGCTATATACAAAAGGATCGGCTATGTCACGGATCGTCTCTCGAGAATGCTCCGATTATACTTCTCATTACGACACATCGATCTTTCATCATTCTCTTTCCTATAACGATTGAAAAACGGAAAGGATATTCGAAGAACTTTCGAGATACAGCCGGTACGTGCCTCGGACTTAGGAACTATACTTACTGTTCACGCGCGATATTGTCCGAGCGAATATTCCGTTCGTACATATACATTACATAAATACTTATCCGAGTATCGATTCGTTTCGCTCGAAGCCGATCGTCCTTCGTTCAAGAACAGAAGGGAAATCTCTTTTCTTCTTTTTTCTCTGTTTTTTTTTTTTTCATTTTTTTCTGTTATCTTTTCTCTCCCTCTCTTCTTCTCTCTCTCTTTAAATTAAAGACCAGACCAGTCTCGAAATCCGATTTCAAAGAACAGCCTGCTGATTCGATCTCGCGAGCCGCATCGTCATCTGCAATCGTCAAAAATCATTTTGCGAATCGATTTTGCCGACCAACGTTGGCCTACATCGCTCGCTCATCGAGCCATACCTTATTTTTCCTTGCTTTTTAATCGCGAACTGCTCGATACGTTCATACGTATGCTCTTGTCGATGGCCTACCACGGCCGTCAGAAATATTACCCGAAGGATTACATTTTCATTCGTATCGCATCGAGGTCGGGCAAGCTTCATTTTAACATTGCCGATGACTATACGGGTCAAGCAGATGCTTAATCGATTTTTAACAACGCGAGATCTCACTATAGCGCAATTTTTAATCGCGAGCGCAATCACGGAACGACGAGTCTACATCTGATGTAGCTTATTCCGTTTAATACTTTAAATCCGTCGTTTAACTTCTCATTTTTCTCTTTTCTCTTTTCTGCCTTTCCGCTTTCTTTCCTTCTTCCTTCTTTTCTCCTTTTTACTCCTTATACCGAGAACACAGTCTCCTTTCGCAGGAGATTAACTGGATATCGTTACGAATATATTAATATTTATAAATGAATTTGTATATGTATATATATATAATATATATAATAGTACATATATATACATATATATACATATATATTTATACTATTCTTTATCAGTAGCGTTCCTGTTCGACATGTTGCAGCGAATCTTGTTTTCACTGAGTGTTCATTTCAGACCTGCGAACATATATCGCTGTTGATGCTTTTAATAATATAATCATATTTTTAGATGGTCATTTCCGAAAGGATATTTTTAATTGTTAAATACTATTGAAATACGATTACAAATTGCTAAAAAGCAACGATCTCCTAAGTTGTACTTACTTTAAAGCTTTGTAACGTTCCTTCTCAGGATTGTTATCGGGTGGTTCACACTCGAACGATGCTAGAGCGAGTGCTATAAAGAGAAAGAGAGAGAAAGAATTTAATGTTATAGATCTCATAAATTTGACTGTAATCGTTACAAACGTAAGACGATCATCTCTCAAATTATTTGTCCTTACCATTTTCGGTTAATACAGGACTCGCTTGTAAAAAGGCTATAACTCGTGGATTCTTTTCAAACGGACAGGCTACTTGTTTCCAAGCGATGAATTCCGTTACCTGTTTTGCTAGCTGCCAAAATTTCTCAAAATTGATGTGCCCGTTTGGTAGTCTGAAACGAAATTAACAAGAGGAATGTTCTTAATTTGTTTTCAAAAGGGTTCTTTATGGTTTTACTTGAGCAACGATCGTACGCTTAAAACTTTTTACATGAACATAATCGCTCGACGTTTCTCGGATATTTTCGAGAGTGTAAGAGAAAAAGAAGACAGAGAGAGAGAGAGAGAGAGAGAGAGAGAGAGAGAGAGAGAGAGAGAGAGAAGATGGTATCCTCGAGTTTTTCTTTTTGCTCGACGCCTTTCATATTTCTTTGATTTTTTCCCTTTCCTTTTGCCTGACTTTCCAGGACACAACTTTTACCATTATAAGTTTAATAAGTTTACACGTACACGAGGACGTAATGTCACGTTCGTAGATGTAATAAATAAGATTCTCGAAAAGGATGAGTTCTGCGAGAGACGTCGACTCGATACGTCGACATATCGCTTTCTCCGAGATTAATAATCCTGGCACGAGAAATGCCGTATGAGAAGGAATTCGTGAAGATCGACAAGGAAAACTTCTCTTCGGAAGTAATCGAGAATTTGTGATTAGATATATATAGATGTATAATATATAATATCTGGCTAGAATTTACATTCGTTGTCAGAGTAAGAGATAAATCAGCTTATCGATACCTTTTTTTATACTTGTTTATACTCCATAAGAATATTTGTTTTCGTTATACATATTTACATATATTTATAAAACAAAAATACGCATAAGGTATATCCGTACGATAAGTTAATATTTGTAAAAATTTTTATGTAATTAAAAATGTTCAAGAATTAGCCAACGGTGAAATATATTTACCGTTGGAAAGCATGAAAAGTTGCATAAAAAACATGGTATGAGTATTACGTGCTTTATTTTGTGTCACGTTAATGCTGACTACACATACGCTCTCTCTCTCTCTCTCTCTCTCTCTCTCTCTCTGTTTCGTTGGCATCAATTAAACGTCAGAGACTCGTCCACTTCCTCGTCCACTAGTGTCGAGAATGCTCCTAGTTATAATAACGTATATAACTACGTAGAACAATTACTAGTAAATTAGCGACAACATAGAATGACAGATTGACCACGCGGTTTCCCTACCTATGTCACGCTCTATTAATTAAATTTTCAGCCCTTCGCTCGAAATTCCAATGAACATATATAATGTGTGTGTATGATACATATGTATATGTATATATCGTATATACATGCATGTATATATATACATATATCTATGTGTGTATATATGAATATGTTGCATGTAAGTTCTACTCACTTGTTGCTGCAGCCCTCGTTGAGAAAGTATAGATCCTTGACTAGCAGGCTAAAGAAGGGAACAACGATTCGTTGACGTTCGTCCGTAGCGCCGGCGCTACGCCACATTGCTGCCTTTAGGGTGCTACGATAGCTGCTGAAATTGCTACTAGGATCCATTTGATGTTCCAGGATTGAGAACTTGGCCGATTGTACTTTTGACCACTATAAAATAAAAAATATACTTATATTTATGATATTTTCTAATCGATCGTTAAACAGAGCAATAATACTTTCAATCTTCAACTTATCAAATATATTGTGAATTATTCGATATTTTCGAGCAATACGAGAATAAAGAATTTTCAGATGGAATGCATCTTAGCGTTAGTAGGATTGAATCGTTAGGCATTCGAAATCTCTTCGAATCGAGGTTTACTATTCCCTCCTAGGTTAGTGGCTCTTCTCGTTTTGCCTTACCCATCTCTCTCGATCTATCTTCCATTTTCAGATCCAGTCTCTGTAAGGCGGATTGGAAGGGTCAAGAGCCTTTGAACTTGGCAACGTGCCGAACTCGCGAATAGAATTTCTAACAACGTATGCTATCGAGCTTGAAACGAATATGGTCGAAGCGGCAATATTTTACGAAGCTCTAGAAGCACATAACGATCTGTTTAAACAAAGTGAGGAAAAAGTTGAAGAAGAAAGAAAGAGAAAAAACAATGAAAGTGGAAGAAGTCTCGTGGAAACATCGAAGGAAAGCTCGATTATGGTGTTATAGAGAAAAGTAGAACGAAATGGAAAGAAAAAGGGAGAGAGAGAGATAGAGATACATAGAGATAGAGATAGAGATAGAGATAGAGAGAGAAAGAGAAAGAAAAAGAGGAAGAGGGAGATACACGTTACTCGTGGGTGTCACACAACACGTTTTCCTGCGTATTATGTCCAGAAGTAGAGTGACGTACTCGAAATAATTTCAGACCGAAATCAAGCGCGTCGCACACTGCGAGTTTCCTGTGGCGTACCCCCGTACTTCTCTACCAGTCGTGGTAACTGCGACGACGTAATTAAATTAACTTCGAGGACGACGAAAATGTCGTCGACGTGGACATAGACGTTGGAATTAATTCCGTTTGTCCTCTCGTATCTCCGTGCTTTAATTCAAGAATTAACGCTCGGACGAACGCGCCGTTTCCGGCGTTGTTATCGATGTCCTCCTTCGTCATTCACCCTGAACGTTGGCGACGATATTAAGCGACATTCCTTGAAACGGACGCCTCGATCGAGACGTCATTGTCTCGTTGAACGACGCTTTTTCTCTCATTTTGTTTTTCTTTCTTTCTTTTCTTTTTTCTTTTTTTTTTTATTCGACATCGTCGAATAAATTCCTTTTTCGAAGTTAAAACGATTGGAAAAGACGAATCTAATGTTATATCTTAGATCAATAGATATATCTCTGATATATCTTACTTATTTTTCTCTATATATCGATGTCCTTATATTTCTTATTGACAATGACAACTTTCTTTTATTTATTCCGTAAACACACTTAACGTTCGTCTTGTTTCTCAATATACCACGAATCGGCTTAACGAGGAAGTCGGAATATATAGGAAAAAAAAAAGAGAAAACAGGATAGAATTTGAAATTCGATCGAGTAACTAATTCCTTTCCATCCTTGAGAACGAGAGAATCCCTTCGGCGTGCGTCGTGGGAGTCATTTCTCTTGGCGCGACTCGATTCGAATTCTCAAGGAAATGCTTTTCTTGTTACGCGGGAAGGAAGGAAAAAAAAAGCAAGAAAAATCGTCGAGTCTGCGGAAGCAGTAAATTGAAACTAGATGCTGAGGGATAAAAGCATGGTGTACGTACTATACGTAGTTACGTACATATGTATATATACGTAGTAGATGGTAAAGAACAGTGGTTCATGCTCAAAGGAAACCGTAAAGAAAATCTTCGATAAGATAAACAGATAAGCAAAAAATACACGGCTTATCAATTGCAAATTTCTTTTATCAGGGAACAGTTCGTTATAGGTAAGTCGGTAAACCGGACTTTTCGTAATTCGATTTGAATGTTGTTTCGTATTATGCTATCCTTAAAGTTTATTTCGCTTTTGAAGAATATTATCAGAGGAAAAATGAAGTGAAAGGAAAAGTATCATGAACGTAAAAGCACGAAAACTACTCTTCTTCGTTCGGTGACTTTTTCTTCTTTGAAACTCAATTTAAATTTTGTTCATATCGTGTCCTTTGAGCGTTCCCGCACGACAGAATTTTTCTTTCGGTCATTTTCATCTTCCCTTCACTCATTCTCTCTCTCTCTCTCTCTCTCTCTCTCTCTCTCTTTCTATGTTAGTGAGGGCAAGAATCGTTGCAGTCGAAGATAATTACATTCTTTGATGATAATGACTCGAGTATCATTTTTTTTCCTCGAAAAAAAAAAGAAAACGGAAAGGAAGACGTCGTTTTTAAGTTATTCTCGTGTAATAAATGAATTATTTTTGAGTGCTATGTATCCTTTTATGCTCTAGGAAAGGTCGAAACCTTCCGATATTCTCTCAACGGAACACCAGACGTAAAAGGAATATTGCATGAAACGAACGAGAGGTTTCGATTTCCGTTTCATCTTGCTATATGTATGCGTACATACACATACATATATATATATATATACATGATGCAGATATATATATATATATATATATATATATATATATGTATAGACGCACTTATCACACGCCCGTTTCGTTCAAATTCAACTTCGCGAGGCTTTTTTTTTAACACTTCATCGTAATTATTCGGGCGATTAAAATTTCGACTATATCAACACATTCTCGTCGAAGTAGAACGCTTCGGTGGTGTTCGTACGATTTCCCGTGGTTGAAAAGAAAAATATGAAAGAGAGAGAGAAAGGAGATAAACAAAAAAAAATATAAACGAGAATTCACACGGCGATATTTCGCGTCGTAATGAAAATCGCGCTAATTGCGCGGTTAAACGACGCGCGTTGTAAATTCTCTCGCTCTTCTAAAAATGGACGAAAAAGGAAAGGATGGGGGAAATAAAGAGAAAAAACCGACGAAATCGTAGAAAATCCATGGGAGTCAGCTTGGACGAGTCGGAAATGCGTCCGCGTCAATTTTTTTCATTGATTCTTTGGCCTTCTGCGCGAAACGAAACCGAGCGTGGTTAACAAATACGAGCAATAAATTTTCATTAACGAAAATTACGAAGCTGGTCTCTCATACTTCGTACGGTTATTGGTCCAGGGAGGAAAGGATGAGAGAAGGCTGTAATTATTTCCTGCGTACCCTACATAAATCAGTCAACCTGACCAAATGAACCTCGAATAGCGCTTGACCACCCTCTTTCGACGAATGAGAATCATAGGAGAATGGAAGATTTATGTCAGTTTGGCCAATGCGACAGAAATTAATAACGAACGATCAAAACGATTCGTTTCGCTCTTGTAAAATATCTTTCTTTCTTGTTCGATTAAAATTTTTTTTGAACGAGCTCTTGTATCTAGATACGAGTATTTTTTATTTTATACATGTATGTATAAACGTGTTGTACTATCGTAAGGATTAAAAAGTTTTTACCGATAATCGTGAACATAATTATGAACGAAATATCAAGTGTTGTTTATCTCCAGGCGGTATATTAAATATTCTCTTGAATATATACATATATTTATTCGATATCTCAGTTAATCACGTAAGAAATTTTGCGCAGTAGTTTTTATTAAATGAGATTTTTCAGTTCGTCAAAGAAGCTTACGATAATCATACGTGCTTTCGCCCGTATATCTCCCGCGAGGATGTTCGGAAAAGCGGAGATGCGAAAAAAAAATGTGAAAAAAATCATTGTACGAAAGAGAGGAATAGCGTCGCGATATTAAAGGAGCAAGAGAAGCGCATAGCCAGACATTGCAATCAGAACGTCATTTTCGTTCCTTTCAAGCTTCGTGCAAGGGTGTAGCCTCTGGCAAGTCGGTCATTTTATGTATGTCACATCGCGACTAGGAATGTATGTATATAAGATCCATTTTAAATGTGTTCTACCGATAAATTTTAATACCCTTGCGAATACGAGTAATTCTAGTTTTATCTTGTCTATGATCGAACTTTTACTTATACGAATATATCAAATATCAAAGTGTATAAATATTTCTTTTCAGAATTTGTACACGTATGTATATATATATATATAATAATCAATATTTAAGGGTAATTAACTCTGTGTAATCTAATGTAAAATAAAGAAGAAAGAAAGAAGAGAGAAAAAGAGAGACGATAAAGCAGGATGGTCGATATTAAACTTTTCGATTAATTCAGATCACGGCCTACATTTCTCTTAGTACTACTTCTACTACTATTACTTCCTTTCTTTCAAACTCTCTTTGCGACTAGCAATATGGTTGTTCAAGTAGTTTATGTTATACACTCTTTTCAATGTTGGGAAATCCCTTCCCTGGAGAAATTCAATTAAGTTAGTTTGAAGAATTCACTCTTCTTCTTTCAACATCCCTTTCTCTCTGTGCTTTCGTAGCTCTTCTTTTTCTTTTCTTTTCTTTTCTTTTCTTTTCTTTCCTCTTATCATCTCCTTCGAACATTTTTTTTCCCTTTTCTAGTTTATATAGTCCGTTCATTTGTTCTTTCAGTCACCCGTCCGTTTCGAACAGAGAGAAACGATGCGGAAATTCGATTCTCGCTGGTTTGTCACCAGTAACGCGGGTATGGCGTCGCGGGAACGGCGTCGCGGCGCCACGCTCGATTTACGAGGATTACAGGCCGCTTATTGCTTCCGGTTACCCCTCTCTTCCAGCCTAGTATACGCTTCCATTCCTCTTTCACGCAGGCACGAGTTTCTCTTGACGCGACTACACTGCGTGTAAACGAGTGTAACGAGCGACGATTTCCGTTTCAGCAATTACGACATCGCTGGATCGACTATTCACCCTTCTACCTATTTCATCCCTTACATGCTCGAAACTCAATCGACAGATAGTCGATTTTTTGGTTCCGCAATTAATGCTCTTTTCGAGCACCTACTTACCGTTTTTTTCAGCCGCGATATTGGAGACATATTCAGACCGGCAATGATCGCCATCAGAGAGTTGAAGTTGCCGATATTAAAGCATTCTCGAGCTGTCTCTATCCAATATTCTACGACGCGCACGCGTTGTTTCTTCTTTGCGTGCTACGACAAAAAAGAAAATATAAAGTTACTTAGGAGAATGTTAAAGCTTTAGCTTTGATTTATTACCTTGCATACTTCGGTCGCTACGAAATAACTCAATCGATTGAACCACTGGACATAAGACTCGAGATTTCGAGTCTTTTTCATGTCCTTGAAAGATGTTTCCAAGTGAGGAGATTCCTGGAAAAGGGATTCGACGACGTCTCGATTAACAACGTTCTATTTTATTTCTTTATTTATTTTGCCTTGCTTTTTATCCCTATAGAAGTCTCTGTTTGGAATGAAAAGAAAAGCCATTCTTGTGTCATGAATGTTACCTTAGCGAATGCTTGGACAAATTCCTCGGGGCCGATGTAAGAGAGCCTCTCGAGTTCCACGTGGGTCAATTGTTGTGCCAGTACAGTAGCAGAGGGGCAAAGCTCGGTAATGTCCACCTGAAAGACCAAGTGACAGAAACGCTTTGTGAGAGAGGATGGAAGATTCTTTTTCGTATAGATACGAAGTGAAAAGAATGAAAACGTAAAAAAGGATAGGGGCCTTGACGTGTAGGAGATGGAAAAGGAAAAGAAATAGAAAGAAAAGGAAAAAGGAAAAGAAAAAAGAAAAAGAAAAGTAGTAGATGGCCTGGATTGGCGTCTTCTTGAAGGAGAACGCGAGAGGAAGAGAGAGTATTGTCGCGACGCTCGTCGCCCGTGTCTGTTCTCTTTCAATTTCGCGTCTCGCGCTTTGTCGAGCGCGAACATTCGAGCCAAGACCAACTTCTTATCTCGGACGATCGTGGTCTCCAAAAGGTTACGACTGGTTGGACGTGGTTCGGAAACGAACGTGGCAGCGATTTCACTGAAGTTTTATACTACAATCTCGTAATTCGATGTGGGTGCTGGTAACTCCTTATGGCAAAAGGGATACGATAACGTTCGAGAAGTGTAAATAGAAAATATTTCTCTTTTGAGAGAGAAAGAGACAGAGAAAGAGAGAGAGAGAGAGAGAGAGAGAGAGAGAGAGAGAGAGAGAGAGAGACAGAGAGACAGAGAGTAGTGCCTCTTTAATAAAGATTTTTCCGATTCGTTCGTTTCTCGGGGTTACACCGACATTCGTTCCGCTATGGTCTTGGGAACGAAAGAGAAAAACGCCGACAGATAGCTCCAGTCGTATATTTTCACGAGATTGGGAGCTCGGTACTCGAGACACCTCTCTCTTTCCCTCTCACTCTCTCTCTCTCTCTATCTCTCCTTTTTCAGTATTGGCCGAATCGACCTTGCTAAAATTTATATCCTCCCTGTGGTTCCCTGAGACTCGTCTGACCAACTCTCTCCTTCGTTGACCGTTTCCAGTGTTCTAGGCAATTCTTTCGAATGTCTCTCTTTCTCTCTCTTTCCCTTTCTCCTTCTCTCTCTCTCTCTCTCTCTCTTTCTCTTTACTTTAAGTACTCTCGGCTTTCGAGATAGGAGCAAAACTTCTGTCATTTCTCATAGACCTTTCTCTGTTTTCATACTATCCCTTCCATAACAATCGAACGCCCGTTATCATTTCTTTTTCTTTCCAAATCAATGAACGAGAAGGGGAATGAGTCGCTTGTGTTGTTTGCGTTACCAAAATATTACGCTTTTGTTGACTCTAGTTAGAACGACATAACATATCGCCCAGGATGTTAGTTCCATCGTATTCGTATCGATGAGCTTTCTGCAATCTATTGTATTATTCCTATAGATTATTTATTATTCTTTTGTCTTCACGGAACGATCAGTATAATTTTATTATTTATATGGAAGATCGAAACTAGTAGAGTAAAATATATTATATTAAGAGTATGTTTGATTTTCGATTTGGTCATCAACCAAATTGCTTTGCTAATATTTTATTCAGATTCTGTAATTTAGTATTTTTCAATATACATTGTTTTCGATATATTAAATTAAGTTATAAAAAGATATACATTATTTATCCATGCAAGATATTCGAATTGATGCACTTTCCAGCAATACGATAATTATTAAATTTGCTGTTCCATTTTATTCAAATATTGCATAAGAGTAATCAGACTTTTTGTTGTTATCTGACTGCAGTAACAGATACTCTTTACATTTATTCTCTCTCTCTCTCTCTCTCTCTCTCTCTATATATATATATATATATATATATATATATAATGTCACAATACAATTGTACTTTCATGAATGATCATATATCTTGCGAGAAAAAAGAGACTCGACGTGCTTTGGCAAAGGAGAACGAAGGAAATGCAGAAAACCATAAGCAAGACACGTCGTATGATTGGTTTGACCACTACCATAGTCTCCTTATATTCTACTCTATTATTTATACTTCCATTTCTGTCCGTAGTCTTTATGTTTTTTATTATTTATTTCCGTTCCGGACAAGAAGAGGTTGTACCGTATCGTGGAAAAGTAAAATCGGATTAGTTCCAAATTCCTCGTTTTGCTTTGCTTTCTTCTTGGTGGTAGACCGAACCGTAGAAACCTCTTATTCGTTACCATGAAAAACACATATACACATAGAGATCAGCAAAGACATCTTTGCGTGACTCTATGCCTAGATGGGAGAAACGTTGTCGAGCATGTTCGTGAAATATCGTCGCTATTAACCTATTTTTTCCGGCTATGCGAGAAAAAGAAATGACACGTGACAAAGAGAGCCAACAAGAGTTGAGAAACGACGAAAGCCCGACCTAGATTTTCTTCAAGTTGGACGACCAAAGTTGACAATCCAAAAAAAAAGAGATAAAGAGAGATAGCAAAATAGATCTTTGTCAATCTAGTTAGTTACATCGTTAAGCAATCGACTTGTTAAGCAATGATCAACAGTAACTGCTTTGTGAAGTAGAGAAATGGTAATTAGCAACGAATTTGTCCATTGAGTACCTATAGGTAATTGCTCGACGAGTTATTTTTAATTACTCGTCTACGATTTACACTGTAACATCGAAAGACGAGGAAAGAGCGTCGATAATGTAACGTTTTAATTGGTCCTAGTGGTTTTATTGGCTCGTCTAATTGGTTCGCGAAAGAACGACCTTTTCTTTCTCTTTCACTGTCTCCAGCAAGTCTTTTAACCTGTTTTAAAAAGTTCACCAATGTACGCTTCATTTCACGAGATGGAAGGCGTCGTGAAATTTGCAAGAAAAGTTGACTTGTTTCATAATTCGAAATAAAAAGAAAAAAGAAAAAAGAAAGAACTAAAGGGATAAGAGATAAGTGGAAAGAAATGGAAAATAGCGTACATCGTTCGGTTTGTCGGACATCAAAGTGCGTTTAGGTTCGATCACCTCCAAAGCTCTTTCTCTCTTCCTCACTTTGACCAGTAAAGATAGGACATCGTATCTCTTCGGGATTTTCCTTTATTCGATCCTTCGGTCGTCCTGTTTCATTTGATTTTGCGACGATATTGATGGCACGACACAATCTTCAAAGAAAGTTGCGTACGAGACTGAAGGGTATCGGGATGAAGCAACCTTTTTCTCTTCCTTTACTTTCTCTTTTTCTTTGTCCTATCTTTCACTTATCTTTTCTTTTTCTCTATATTTCTTTCTTTTTCTTTTTCTACTTCTCATTCTCTTCTTTACGTTTCGTATATTAAATATAAATATGTAGATGTACATGTATAAGTACATATACATATGTAAATGCATAGATATATACCGAGTATACGTTTAAGCTCGCTTTGCTAGAGACAGTTTGAAATAAATCAGAGAGAAGCATTCTTTATAGCTAAAAAAAAAAAGACAAAATGCAGTCAGTACGAACATTTAACTTGATTTCTTTTCTTTCATTTTAAAAAGGAAATCTTTTACGTTTTTCAATAGAAAAATAATTTTATCAAGGGAAAAGTGAACGAACCGAAAGATTTTATAGAAACACCTTATGGAAATGGTAAAAGCAGAGAGACGTTCGAACAAAATGTAGGTACGTACTTTTCTTGGGCAAAGCGGAATGTCCAAAGCGACGACGAATGAGATCGCTGAGCCGCGTGATCGGTTTAGAAGCAAATGGAACCTCAAAGTCTCTTTTATTCGGTCGAATTATTATGCGTCGAAATACGTCAAATCCTTATATTATGTTAAAGCAAAGAGAAATTTCCGTATGACGGATCGCGATCATTTTCCCGTTTACGTATTTCAACGGAGAGCCGTGAAAACGCGAGATTCTCTTCTTATTATACGGCGATAAAAGATATCGTAAAATCACGAAGGTTTGTTATTTCGAAACGCATGAAAACTTGAAATCGCTTTCAAAAATCCATTAACGACGTGAAGTAGAGAGTAACGTTAATGGAAGATCGTATCTAACATTAGATATTTTTTTTCTATTTGTTCCTATATTCAAACGTAAGATACATAAGTACTTACTCGTATGTACGATGATCGTACTGAAAACTGAATTTTAATTAAACTTTGTTTGAAAGCGAACTATTAAAAGTGTCGTATCGTTGGATTCTAAGGGAGAAGAGAAATTCAGTGAGTCCGTTCTCGAAATCGTTAACGAAATTTAATCGGCATAGAAGTGAGCGCAGCGCGTCTTCCTCTTTCCGAATACGAACTTGGAAACTGCGTAAGTTTCGAGCGCGAGATAATCCGATGGTGACCAAAGAAGTGTATTACGACGTTATGCAACCTGCGATTCTAGACGGAGGGAAGTGGGAGAGGGGCACGTTGTGGAATACGCCGATAAGTTGCGCTTGTTCGGTACGCTTGCAGTACCGTGAGCAGAATTTGCACAAGTTTCTTGCTAGTAACGATTAGCGAGGACTTGCTAACGCGCTGATGGGATTCATCCGGGCAAGAAACTGATTTGCTACGTTCGAATACATTTTTTTTTTATCTCCCGAGAGTCCGTGTTTATTTTAATTCGATATTTTTACGAGGTACAACGAATCGAAGAACTTTCGATATTTCATGAAAAATTATTGTCATATAGTTGTATAGTAAAATATTTAAAATATCGTCGTTATTAGTAGGAACAATTTTTTTCAAGAAAAAAAAAAAAGGAAAGAAAAAGATCGTATTATTTTGAATTATTACAAAACAAATTCTTCCTCTTTCCTCTTTCCTTTTTCGTCAGAATTGATCTATTTATTTACACGAAAGCACGGTTTTTCTTTTTTTCGATCTTTCAATCACGAATAGGACGATAACGTTAATGAAAATCCTCGTGGCCTTTTCCGAAAGAGGTGCTCTTTTAAAACAGACGAATGATCTTTAAAACGTTTCTCGTGTCGTTACGTCAACAGATTTAATCCGTAGAAAGCGGCCAAAGCGAACTTTCCTTTGCTGCGGTTTTTCCTTAGCTCCGCTCGTATGTATGTATGTATGTATGTATGTGCATTGAATCGCTTACTTAGTAGTACCCAACGAGAAGGGCTAGAAAAGAAGGAGGAGAAAAGCTTCAATGCCGAAGAGCGAACTGAGAAATGAAAATAAAAAAAAAAAGAAAAAAGGGAGAAGAATAAAAGGAGCAGGCTTGTCGAAAAAGAGAGAGAAAGAGAGAGAGAGAGAGAGAGAAACAGTGAATTCTTTTGCGAAGGTTTCAGGTTATTAAATTCAAAGTTCGTCGTACTTTTCGAAACTCACTCCACTATGCAAAAGTGGTACGATTTGTCGACGAGTTCGCCTGTAAACGAGAGATCTGCTTCGTGCGACTAACGCAAGTTCGAGATAAAGCTAGTTCCCACCTTTTCGAATTAATTCGTTCGTATTCCACTTTCATAAAGTGAGAATTTCTAAAGTTATAGCTCATATTTTTTATAAATGCAATGTAATGAACACACTATTTTATTTCCAGGAAACAAAATTTTCTCATACATGTTATATATCTTAACAATAATCTTTGAAGCGGAAATTGCCTAGGTATGTTCTTTTTTTTCTTCATCCTTTTTTTTCCTTTTCCGTTTTTTCTTCGTGTTCTCCTTTTCCCATATCTATTTCTAAAGAATCCAAGAAACCTTCGAAAATTTGATAAATTCTTGATACATATATACGTGTAGCTATATGTTGTGTTCTCTCTCTTTCTTTCGGTAGTTTCTTGAGAAAAGATTCCATTGGAGTTTTTACGTTTCTTTGAAAGAATTCCGTGCCGTTATTGGCTTCTAGAAACGTTTGTTAACTGATTTCTATCGTTCTCGGAAAAAGGAACTTTTCGCTTCCAACAAAATGAAATCCTACGTGCTAACTTCGAACGAATTACGAACATACCATTTTCGTAATCACAGTAGAGTTAGCTAACGTCCGAAAATTCTCTCACGTTGTAGCTGTTAACGAAATTTGGGAACGTTCAAGGACATAAGTTACGCATTGGCAATTTCTCTGGACGATATCCACGGATATCAGCAGCGTGTAATACCGGTGCTCACGCAATTTCCTCCTGATTAAGGACCAAGCGAGGACGCGAGCTTGACCCGTGCGTCGGCATATTTAACTAACTAATGCAGTTGCAAATTAGCCATTAGCAGGTGTTACACGCGGTGGCAGATAGGTGTACGGTAATCAAATTAACGGAATAGTTACTGTCTCTCGTACTAGGGAAACTAGCGGAGTAACGCTGTTACGCTAACTGCGCAAAGTGCACGCATCTACAGGATAGTGACCAAGAGAACTTGTCTGCGTAAGAGAGAGAGAGAGAGAGAGAGGAAGAGAGAGAGAGAGAGAGAGAGAGAGAGAGAGAGAGAGAGAGAGAGAGGGGCATAAGGGTGACCGATGAGTATGGGATGAGTGCTTATAAACATGATTGCGAAGCAAGTATTATATGACTATAAAATTCATACGCGTGAGAGGAATAGAAGAGCCAATGGTGGATTAGCGAAAATGCCTATGGAATATTAACACGGAACGTTCGGTTACATCGAATCTCCCGGTGTCCTCGATTTATCTTCGTAAGCCGCGACTTGGAATTCGATCGATGAATTTCGGACCGGAAATTTTCCACTTTCCCGCAACGACTCGCAAATCCCTCGGTAAAGACTTGATCGTTGAGTCGAGCGTTCCTTCGCTTCTCGTCTCTTATCCGACGTTATAGATGATAAAGAGAGAAAGAGAGGTAGATGTATATATATAGAGAGAGAGAAAGATAGATAGGTAGATAGAGAGAGAAGTAAGAGAGTTTACCACACGAGCCGTGAGCTCGCTTCAATTAGCAAGTTACATGTTAGACGACATGCGGGAATTCATGCCGTTAAAATTCGGAGATCCATCGTGGTTGGTAGGTCGGTCGGTCGGTCGGAGGATGACGCTTCATCGTTTCAAAGTTACGAACCTGCGTGAGCTGTTCAGTCGCCGCCTCGGTGGCCAATCTCGCTAGGCCCTCCTCGTACCTCTCGAGGGCTGTGAGCCTGAGAAGTAAGTTCTGAAGCAAGGCCGAAACTTCCTGTCGCGCGGCCGCGTCGACCGCAGCGACCTTCTGCGTGATGGATCTGACGTGACCCATCACCCTTTCGTCCCGAAAATCGTACGGGAAAGTCTCCGTCCATTCTGCCAACAGCTGCACCAGTCGGGGTACGAAACGGTGTAGTCGTTCCTGCAAAATCCTCATGTTACTTTGATTAATTTGCATTTTCTCCTACTATCTAGTACAACTACTATTACTACTACTACTAGTACTAGTACTAGTATTATGACTACTACAACCACTGCTATAATGCCTCGTTATACATCTCTTATCTCTCTTACATCCTCGTTTCTTGCTCGTTAAGAAAATTTCTAAAAAGATGTATCTACTTGTTTGTAGATATCTCCCATATCTTTTCGTACATCTTTCATTAGATATTCTTTTAATCAAATTATATATAATAATATTAGTGTATTATGAGGAATGTTTTTCGTTTGTATATAACATCGACGAACAACGATTTAGAATGACCTCTAAGTAATGTTTACTTCAACTTTATCGCCGAGATAGAAACACGTATAAAGTGGTTTTTATAATTGTGTTGTTCCTTGTCTCCTTGGGTAGGACAATGTCGACCTAGAAATTGACTCGTGAAGCAGCAAAAACTCGTTATCTTTGAAAAGAGTAGGAGAGGTAGGACGAACGAGGAAAGAAGAGGGGAGAGGTCGAGGTGAGATGCGACGAAACGATAACGCACGGTACCAGTCGTGCTCTTGGCGGTGCGGTAGACATATCTAAGAGAAGCAAAAAGGAAGAAGAAGAATAATAGAGAAAACGAGAACTCACCTTGCCGCCTTCTCCATTCAGATTTTGCTGATGCTCGCAAAGGGCGCAAACTTCGCCCAATAGCTCGTGCGGTTTGATGAAGAGCCTTGCACTTAGTAAAAAGGCAAAGAGGTAAGCACGATCGGGATAATATTCCTCGGTTGGTACCATGTGCTGCACTAACGCTTCCAAGGATCCAGAAACTAAGTTTCCGTCTCGGTACACTAGAGCCTGAAACAAGACACCCGGCATCCTTGAGTACGTGAAACAAGATACCTCCGAATGTGTCACCATTTGTTTTTCCACCCTAAATGCAAATGCAAGGTATGAATTTGTATGTATTGCGCTTTAATGCACTTCTACCGAAATATACTCGTCTACTTTAATGTAACGCGAGGAATACGCTGCCCTGATAATGGAAATGCTTTCTTGCGAAAATGTTTCGTGCTTTCGCTTTTTCTTCTTCGATGAATGAGATAATAAAGATCGTACTACAATTTAGAGCGTTTACTTACTCTTCGATTTCATACAAATCGATATCTTTCGTTATTTCGTTTTTTAAAGATAAGAGTACATGGACGAGTTCAATTGTAAATTATTCATCTATATGCGTTTAAGTCGATTATACGACACTATTATCTCGTTGGATTAGTGTAGAAAATATCTACAATATTTCCGAGATTCTCTTCGTAGTTTAAGATTTGTTTTTGTATAGATATTTACTTACTTCCAAACGTGTTGCTTTGGGATTATAAAGTTTCTTGTCAACCACCTTGTCGAGGGTAGGAACATTCGTACGTGTTACTGTACTTAAAAGTTTCTAATAATCTCTACTGTATTTAAATGTAACAAGAGATAAATTAATGTAAGTACGATACTCCGAGAATCGTTTCTTCGTGTCGCTATTACGAGATAGTTTATAAAGTAAATTAATCAATTTTCACGTAGCTACGATATCAATACGATTTTATAAGCTTTGTAAAAATACTATTATTTCTCTTCGGAAAAATGTTACGATCTTAACGTAAGATTATTTCCTTGGGTTTTATGGTATTTATCGTACGAATATAAACGGAAACTTCGTAATCCTAAGGTAGGAAGGGATGACCCTTCGGGTCTTCCAAACGGAAGAAGTTGATGTTACGAGAGTGAACATTTCGCTAGACTTCGTAAGCGTTAAATGCAACGAAAAGTTGGAGCTAATCCCCGAGCTTCGTAAGTCAACGGGATTAATTGTAAGCGACTAAGATAGCTATTCCTACATTTTAGGTATATGTTATTTTTAAATGAATCAAACTTTTACCATGATCAAATAAAATCTATTGAGTTTTTGAAAAGAGAAAGGGGAGGGAGAGAGAGAGAGCGAGAGAGAGAGAGAGAGAGAGAGAGAGAAGAGAGCGAAACAAAAAGAGAAAAAGAGAGTGAGAAATGAAGAGAAAATAGAAATGAAAGTATTCCCACGAATCATCGTGGCAATGAGAGTCAGAGATCCCTTTTTGAGGTTTCCACAAATGTTAGTATAGTATTGAGATACGTCGTTCTAAAGTTACTACCAAGCCGCAGTCTGTTAAATCTGTGCGCTATTAAAGTTACGCCCATCGCTATGCCGCTAAGCCCTGAACATCTCTATCGAGGATTCAAATGGCTTAAACTTAGCACGGGTTAATATACCATCGACGATGAAACATTTGCAACGAGAACTTGCAAACCATCGACGAACTTGCGACGTAACCAGGCCGACCATGTTACTACGAGGTAATATTAACGACATAACAACGATTACAGGCATCGTTACAAAATGATGATTTTACCATACGCTCAGAGAAATTTCTCCTTTAGCTTTAAAAGCGAATGCAGAGCGTAATTATCGGATTAATCTTTTTTTTTACGCGAAAAAGAAAGAGAGGGAGAGAGAGAGAGAGAGAGAGAGAGAGAGAGAGCTTCGTTCATCGACATTATTCCTCGGGAAATTATTACGTTGGCAGGGAATTTCATTAATTCACTAATTTCTATCTAAAGCGCTACCCTTTGTTTTCTTTTTTATCTTATTAATAAATGGTTTTATAATAGACCCATCTCTCTGTAGTCGATTTTTATCTCGACTTTACAAATACATACGCCATAGGCATGTTTCGAAATGTTACGAAGTTTTAAGAGGATTACTTTCATCTTCATTTAGACGGTGAGAGCTATAAGACCACGTTTCACATGAAATACAAGTACTATTGGGATAAAGAATTCTCTTTCTCCCCATTGTCACCCCAACGACCTTATTTATTTATCCGGTTTGTTTGGATTTGTCTTTACCTTTGAGTCTATCTATCTCTCTTTCTCTCGATGTTTTCGTTTTACGAATAGAAATGTAAACAATTATCTGCCTTTACATTTTCAATAATAATACCCACAAAGAGAATTACGAAAAATATCAATAATTACGTTTTTGATAAGTTTTATAAGCACTGAATTAATCATTATCAATAAGATCGTACTATGTGCGCGCGTGTGTGTGTGTGTATAAAATCTACGAAATAAGCGATATTATTACGAATCATTATGAATATAATAGTCAAATATTATAAATCATATAATCGTTATATACAATATTATAAATCATATATCATAATCATTATAAATAATTTATATCAACGGAATAAATTGGGTATGTTTTAGTAGCGCACAGAAACCGAAATGGTTTTGTTGATGGTTAAAGCAATAAAATGAATGGACTATTATACGAATAATGGAATTATTCAGTCAGAGGTAAAACGTAAAACCGAAACGAATATTTTTACTTTGGAAGCAACTTCATTGTTTCGTTTCTATTAAAAACATATTACGTTTAATGACGTAACCGTAATTCGCCATAATTTCCCGGCTATCTTTACTTACGTAGTTTCGTCTTGGCAAAAGTTTCTTTCGCAAGATATGACAGTGCACATTCGTCTTAAGTGCGATTCAAATTATATGAGATCAACACTATGTTGATCGTACATGTATACATATCCAGAGACAGAAGTTGCGTGTAGCTGGAATCGGCCTATAAAATTAACAATGCGTACTTCGCCACTTAGCAGGCGCAATCTAAAGTTTGCCGTCTTATTATGCAGATAGGGGCTCGTATGCATGTACCGATTTCGAATGGCAAATTTCGAATAGTTGAATTGAATTTCGACGTATAAAGTGCTGAGTGAAATATGTCGGAACGTTAACGTTAACGTTGAATTCGTTTCTTTCGTTCCACAATCGACGTAAACTCATTTGTTTCTCTTTTTCCTTCGATGTCTCTCTCCTCTTTCTCTTTCGGAGAATTTGGTAAAGAAGAAAAGTAAAAGGAATGATGGATGAGAATGGATAGACAAATTGGAAAGAAAAAAAGAAGATAAAAAGGAGATAAAAGTAAGTAAGATAGTGTTCGAGATAGAAAAGCGGATTGTCAGAGACAATTCAGAATCTTTGGAAGAGTCAGTCAGGCTTTATTTGGTTGTTTTCGTTCGTAGCATTGATTCTACCTATTGACTAAACTAATCCTCAATAAGTCTTTTCTTTTCCCCTATCTTACTCTTTATTACCGCAGCGATCATACGTACGCATAAAGAAACAACGGTACAACGGACATGTCTCTTTTTATTCGTTGGGTTGCGGTTAAAAGGTTTTTGTTTTATACCACGTATGACGTCGAACTCTTGACAAATAAACTAACGTGAGTACTCTACTCAAAAAATTGATGTATTATAGCAACGATCGTTCCTTCGTGAATGATAAAGAAAGAGAGAGAGAGAGAGAGAGAAATGTAAATGTATAAAACATTTAAAGTAGAAACAGATTAATATCCTGTCATGAAATCACATGCTTTTACGTTGCATATGATAGCCCCTGATATCGTAGTTAGAATACATATAATGAAAGAGGAATAAAGAATACGAAATTGCGAAAAGTATTTAACTATTTGATTGTTAACATGTAAGTATCAGTGAATACTTTGCATAATAAATTCTATAGTTAAAGTCTTTTATCTCTCTTTCTCTTAGAATTAATCGAAATTGATTATTCGTATTATTCAGAAAAAGATTTTCTATTTCTATTTTATTTTCCTACGATATGCTTAGCCCATAAGTACATCAAGAAGAAGGGACCGTCCGTTGCTGAGCTTGCAGAAGACCGTTCATACATTTGCGATGCGTGAGAGTGGCACGCAAGAAAAAGGGATCATAAAATTTATTGGTTCGTTCTATGTAGGTTCATCTCTACGTATCGTTGATATTTTGCAAGTGGAAGAAGATGAAACTACGTTCGAAATATTCATGAATGTATTACTTTTTTGATTTATAACGATAAAACATATTTTTCCGAGATTACGTGATCAAAATTTTCTTTTCGACATAGCGTGTTAAAATTTCGAACGACATTACGGATCTATTTATTCTACAGCGAAACCACGTTTTATATTCATTTTTTATGAATATCACGTGATTCATTCTGCTGCTATTCAAGAAGTTACTGTTTCTAGCAACGTTCGAAATATTTACAGCGTTCTTCGAAACCATCTTATCTTATTGGACTTGAATGTATCTAGGAAATTGGACGATAGAACATTGAAGGTGTTCGTTTGAGAAGTACGAATCGGTCAAAGGTTATAGAGACATCATTTTTCGAAATAGAAAGCGATTCGAGCGAGATACCACTCACGTACGCGAAGCTTACGTTTCAAGAGGAAAATTTTCAGTAGACATATTTATCGACGTTGGTAAGTGTCTACGTGTTTTGCGTTTAGCTATTGCAATTTAAAGATTTAAGAAACTCGTGTAACTTGAATGTTCGTTTTGCACTTTATTGGTATTTCGCATTAGAGTTTTACACGAAAAAAGATCATCGTGCTGAAGATGAGAATCTTGAAAATATCGTTTTTACGATAACGAGGTATTTGTTATTGTTGGAACGATATAGAAACTATTTTTTTTTCGATAGCAAAACGAACAAGAAAATTTATCGACCTTCGTGTTTGTAGTTTCTAGCGATTCTATTTCAAACAAGTCGATCGGAATAAACCATGAATACGTAAAGGATAGAATGTCTAGTAAAACAAAAACACATTAATTCAATGATAGACGAGATTACTAAACGGCTTAGTCACTCGTTTAAGGCTTACTCTAAATTGCTTGCGAATCAAAGCTCGGTGACTAGCGTTTTGGCAATTAGACAGCTATTGAGTTGTACGTGTCCATGAGTCGATTATGCGAATGAACTACGATAGCTTAACTGGTCAGAGTGTGTTGAAGAGAACATTTGGGTACAAAGGTTGGATTGTTCGATCGATCTGTGACTTTCTAATGTGTCCTTTGATCGTTAGATACAGAAACGTATTTCGAATCAAGTTCCAATTATAACACAGTTCAATAATATTTTACAATATATCGCAGTATCGTTATATATTTTCCATCTTTTAAATCGCTGGATATATTCAATCTAACCACGTACATACGACGAAAAAGAAAAAAAGAAACGGATATATTATCAAAGCCAGTCCGTTTGTTCGTTTCAATCCTACGGAAAGATAATAACCAGCGCATAAGTTCGCACGAGTCACACGCTACGCTCTAACAATTTAATAAAGAGAAACCCTTGAATACTTTTTGGATTGAAAAAAAAACTGGTATGGAAAGGTAAAAGGTGAGGATGATACGAACGTTTTGCAAGCGTTCCCGTAGTTTTTAACTTTATAGGTAGTAGAAAAATGCGAAGCAGAGGGAGTTGCGTGGACGTTGAGGATGGCGGGGAAGGTAAACTCATGGGTTGTTAGGGGAGGGAGGGGAGGAGAGTTGAGGGGTGAAAAAGGCAGAATCGAGGAGGATGAATTCAGAGCTCTTGCTGGCTGGCTCCTTTGTTATAACGCGTTGAGTCTTCCTTTCTTTTCTACTCTTTTCATACGACCGTTCCACCACTGGCTCTGCAATCCTCCATCCTCTATCCTCTCTTCTCTCTCTTTCCTTTTTACAGCTAGCTCTTCTTCCGTACACAAGCCAGGCTGCCTTGTGCACTCCGTAGAGGCCGCCTGTGGTTTTTATGTATCCGGCTTAATAAAACGTTCAGCTCTCTTTTACCGTTATATCGTACATCTACGCTTAGCCTTTCCTTTCTCTTTCCTCTCTTTCTCTCTCTCTCTCTCTCTCTCTCTCTTTCTCTTTCCCTTTCTCTTTCTTTCTATCTCTTTCCCTTCAGTCCTCAACCTTTGCATAACGTTCACTCGTTATAGTATATGTATGTCGAAGCAGAGTATATTATCCTTCTGACCTCCTTACTTTCCATTATTTTAAAATTACTTGGATTTTAAAATTACTTGGAACAACTCGGACAACGATGTTGTATATCTAGTTACGTTAATTAGCCAGGAATTTTTTTTTTTTATTTATTATTATCCTTTTCTTTTTTAACACTCTCTGCGTCATCGTTCGTATTAATCAATTGGTACTATCGTCAAATATCAATAAAAGATCGATATCAAAAATCGCAATAAGTAACAAAGAACTACGACGTTACCTTTTCTTTAGGTATGTATTATCTAGGTACATATTTTTCAGATCGCATGTTTCCCCGATATTTTCTCTCGACATCTACGAAAGTAATCCTTCTCTCGTTTCGTGAGCACCGAAACGTATAGAAGATACCGAGAAAAGTAATATACGCTGTGTTTACTCGGTTTTCTTTATTTTTTATTATTTCAAGAGACATTACGGAAGCGGAGTAATTAAAGAGATTTGTAGGACGAACGTGTTTTCAGTCGCGAGGATTACCGCTTCGTCTTTCGGATTAGTTACATTGTCTATATTAAGTATAACACGTATATACACACAGTACGTAAAGCAGTAAGAGAAAGACTTTGAAAAAGTTAACAATTTTCATAAAATTATATTTACATATATATAATTTTATGTTGAAAATACATACACGTGTTCACTCGTATACGTATATTTTTCGTAATTTAAAAAGACTCTTTCGTTATAATCATCACCGTGAAACTTCAATCAAAATTTTTACCATCTGTGAAAGTCTCGTTGGGGGAAAATAAAGATGGTTTCGTAGTGCACTCATCGCATACGAAAGAAGTAGCGATTATGAAGAGTGTGGATAAGCCAAAGAAGAATATTAAAAAGAGGAAGAGTGTGTTTTCTGAACAAAGAGATAAAACAAAGACGAAGAAGCTACCGTGAGAAAAAAGAAAGAGAGAGAGAGAGAATAAGAGGGAGAAAAGCAAACTTCCAGCTATTTCGAGGAAAAAAATTTGGATCGCAATTAGGAAATTAGTTTTTCACTCCGAAATCAACGAGTGAGCTCGCGCCAACGAGTTTTTCGTAAGATGGAAGTAAAATGTATTTTCGTATATGTATGCGTGCTGCGAACCCACGTACCAGAAACTTTACGTTTCGATATGTACTTCCGGCGTTTTCTGAAAAATCAATGTTTAGTTATCCGCCGACCAGTTCGAAGATCGCTTTTCGTAAAAAGAGAGGGTTATCAATAGAGAAAGTGAAAAAGTTTTAGAGTGGACATATAACAAGACATAACGTTCGAGTTTTCGATTAACGACTTACGAGGTGACGAAATGAAACAAGGAAATATGAGGAATCGAAGATGTGAAACTCGATAAAATAATAAGTATAATAAAAAGATGTGTCTTATTTCGTAGAACGAAAGAAAGAATCGTGGATATATCAGTAGATTGATGTCGTTAATAACGAACGGTAGTTATTTTAATTTTACGGATATCAATGTGATCCGAAGATTAAAGAATGATTCCATCAGTTTCATTCAAAGTATAATTTCATTTAACGTTATTGACTTTCCATCTTTGACATATTATCGACGTTACTATATATGATCGAATTCGAATACTCGATGTACACGCACGTAACATATATCTACGTGTACGTGCGTACTCTACGTAGTTTGTACGCGTAGAAACGCGCGTCCGCAATAGCGACATTCCGTGCTCGAGAAGCGGCGAACAGTATTCGGAGTATCGGCGAGAACGCCCAGCCGAATTTCCAGTGATAATGTATGTGGGTCGATCGAGAGTGGTTACACTTTCCGCCTGATCTTCGGCTAACTGTCGTGGTAAGATAAGCCGAGTTGAGGAAATGCGGGAAATGCGAGCTATGCGGGAATCCGCACGCTCTGCGATCGATACATACTCAGACTTTGGCCTTTCAAAACTATTTCAACTTGTACACAGTATTGCCCGGCGGGAAAACGATCTTCCGTTTGCCTCGCTTTCCGATTATACCAATGGCAACTGCTACCTTCCGGACAAATCTTGTTAATAGAGTATAACGCAGGCAAACGCGTAATCTCCGATACGCAATGAAACAAATTCAAATGTCGAAGTGTGGTTTCTATATTAGTACATAGTCGTATACGTCGCTCGTTAAATCTTACCAACATTCATCGAATTCTAAGAGAACGAATTTATCGATCCATTCGTATTCGAAACTATTTACTCGTATCCGAGAGCAGAGCGTATGCATTTAATCGACGAAGATTCAATCCGATACCGAGGACCGAGTGAAAATGTTGGAATATAACGAGCATTAAAAAGTAATCGGTCTTTCATGAAACATTCTCGATCGTAGGACAGACATGGACGTCTACGGTAGTGAGACTCGAGGCGAAAGGGGCTCTGATTTTGCTGGCGCATGTAAATCGAGGGGCGCGTGGAAAAAAATTGCGAGAGAGTGCGAAAAGAGAGAGGGACAGGCGAATGGATAGATAGATAGATGATAGAGAGAGAGAGAGGAGAGAGAGAAAGAAAAAGAGATATAGAAGGTGGTCGCGTGTGAAAGATAAAGATAGAAGATGAAAAAAATTGGTGACGCTTATCAGACCGGGTGCGAACGTGGACGTTTCGAAACGAATGATCGGTGCAGTTTCACGAACTGGAACTATCCCACTCTCTTTCTCTTCCATCACATCCACCCTTTCCACCCAGTTCCATCCTTTTTCGATTGTCCACACTGCGCCATCCCCACTTTCGAACGCATCGAACTCTCTTGTCCGTTAGTCTCTCCCATTCCATCCTTGGAGATCAAGCGAAGCAGGCAGAGGAACGCGGATAAAGATTTTAATTCCGTACGAAAGGATCGACGCGCGAAAATCGGCCGCCGGGAGAGATCGATTCGGTCTGAATTGATGGACCAGTGAGAACAATGCTTAACTTCGAAAGTAATCGCTTAATCCCTGGGTTTTAACTACCTCCGACCGATTTCCTCTCCCTTTTCCCCTATTCTTTCTGCTTTCTTCTTATAGTATTGTTAGATACGTTTCTTTCTCCGTTTTATCTTTTTCTTTTTTTTTTTTTATTATTATCTACTTATCCCCGAAGTTTCGTTAACTTTTTCATTAGCGTTACGATGCCAATTCCTACGAAGGTATCATTTTTATTTTTCGAAGAATATTTACTTTGTTATATTTTAATTAGCAGCCACACGGCTCGTTTCTTTCGTACGTGGTAAGAAAGGTGTTGAAACGTGCATTTTCCAAGTACGAAGAATATTTATATACAAATGGATAAGCTGGAGGAAGAAGCGTGTGAGGAGATAGTGTAAAGGAGTAACTTTTTTTATTATAAGGATTGCGAATGCGTTGAGAAATAAATAAGCATTGTTAAAGAGGTGTAAAAAGGTTGTCAGAAACGTAAATTTTTCTAATTATTTTATATTTACTTCATTCTTATTCCATATCAGCATTGCTATGCTATTTACATTTTGTTTAGAAGCATTAATAATTTTGCACTTTTTTATAATGTATTCGATAATATAACTGTGTAGATGTCGAGCTTCGATATTGTGAATATTTTATAACGATTTTGGTACGAAGAATTATCAAATTTTTGTGAATTATCTCGATCAAGCGTACTCGGCCATATTCTTTTCGACGTATCATCGTTTCATCTTTGTTGCCTCGTAATAAATCATTTAGTTCGTGAAAATAAAATGAAGTGAACAATGTCGATAGTAAAACAAACGACTTTTCTTTTGGTCATAGTGAAAGTTTTGTCGAAAATTCGTTTCAGCGAAGTTTTAACGTAAGAACCGCGAAATTATCAACGAGAAGGAAAAAGTCGATTTGTTCTTTCTCACCGAGGAGCAGTTCCGACGGTCTTTCAACGTCCTTTACGAACGTTTTGCTCGAGACTATTGTATTTCAAAGAACGAGGAAGAACGTCGAGAAATAAAAAGGGCTATTTTGTTCGAGTCGAGCCGAGTAGAGTCTGTCGTTCGCGAGAAGCTTTGGATGGATTTTCTAAAAGAGTACGTATGTATCTATGTAGCAAGTATTAACTTTATCGTATAGTATCTACTATGTATTTATATCTGCGTGACGTTTTATATCGTACGCGAAAGGCTAAACGGATCGTTTAAGAGAAATAAGAAAATTTATAAATCAATTCTGTTAATAGAAAATCTTTTGATGTGTTAATTTTAATCGAATATATTAATTCATTGTCGATTAATATGGCTTTGCAAAATAACATGCAATTTAATAATTATTATTCGATGTATAATCTTTCAAATAATTATCAAAGTGCTTACGTGTTCGGTATTTATAGCTGCACCGTCGCGAATATCCTGATGATCAGCACCAGCACCATTGACCATGCCAGAACCAGGAACGCCACTACCTCCTCCACCTTTTCCACCGACACCACCGGCTGGAGTTTGCGGTAAGCTCTGAAAAAAGAAGTTTAGTTGAAATTTAATCAAATAGCGAAATTGAACAAATATTTTGTTAAAGACAAATATCCTCTTGTTATCTTTTTGATAAATTTTTTCTCTCTTTAAATAGCCAAAATATCCTTTTTATAATATCTACCTTGAAAGAGATCAACTTTTTTTCCATTTATTAAAACTTTCTGCTAATGAATCTCATATGATCTCAGATTTTAGAAAAATGATTTTGAAAGGAAAAATCTCCGTTCCTTCATTTGAGAAATACTTTTTTGCTAATTATGAAAGAAAAGAAAAAACAAAATTCGAACTACGAGATCATTTGGTAATTAGCGGATTTCAAGCTCGTTAAAGAAGCAGATAACGTACTTTCGTAAGCGATGATCCTGCAGAATCGAGAGGTACGATATCCGCGGACACAAATTTCCGAAAGTATCCATCGATTGGGTTCGATCGTTGAAGCGGCACATTTTTTTTTCTGAGATAATCCACGCATATTAATTACGTTGAATTTCGCAAAGCTTTCGCTTATTGCATTCGCCTATCGTAATTAGGACGGCTATGGAAGTCATATATTAATTACACTATTCTCGTGTTATACGAATATTATAAATTTTTAATTGCCAGCAGCCCTTCTACCTTGTTGTTATCAGAAATTGGTACACCGATAATTGTACAGCACGGAGGAGCTCTGATTAATCCAGAGCAGAGTTTGTTCATTGCGAGGCTTTAGCAAGCTGGACATTGTTTGCAAGCGGTGAGTTTATAAACATGACACAAAAGCTTCGTGTGTAGACTTGTGTGTAGAGTGTGTGTTACTATAGCGATATAATGGAGTTTGAAGAGAGAGAGAGAGAGAGAGAGAGAGAGAGAGAGAGAGAGAGAGAGAGAGAGAGAGAGAGAAAGAGAGAGGGAAAAAATAGGAGAGAAATAGGAGAGCCGGTAAAGTTAGGGAACGTAAGCGTTCCTAGGTACTCTCAAAGGAGTGTGTCTTATATATTGAAATAGAAAAAGAGAATGAGAGAGAAAGAGCTTACGATGCAATTAAAGGACGGTGTATTCTAGGTCATAAAATTTCAGACGTACCTAATATTGCGGTTTAATGACGGACGGCTTTTAATAAAGGATTATGATACGCTCGTTAAATCATACGTCAGGGGAAACTTTTCCATCGTGCTGCATTAGGATTGATCGAGTTCGTGCGATTCGTATAGCTGCCAACCACACCGGAAGAAAACTTTATGATACCTTACTAGCATAGCTCGTTATCAACGACAGTACTGATAGGGTAATTTTCGTTTAACCCTTTTCATTTTTCACATCAGAAGGTCGAGAAACCTGAGGGAGAATGAAAAAGAGAGAAAAGCAGAGAGAATGCTAGAGAACGTATTCCTTCCGTAACGATGATTGATCTTCGCTTTCCAGCTTTTTAACAGGCCCGTGTAACGCGTTCCATACTCATCCTCGAAAACGTTCAAAATGGGAATAAGAGTCGCAATGATGCGAAGCTGACGCGTCGTTCCATTATCCTCATGTTATATCGATGTGTTTACCGAACGTTCGATACTCGTTCTCTTTACATTTACCTCTTTCTACTCCGACAACGGCGACGACGACGGCTACGGCTATGGCTACGACTACGACTACGATTACGACTACGACTACGATGTAACTGCTGATTAAGATAAAATTGTAAAATCGATAGGGGCCCCGTAGAAAGCGGGTGTGCACGGCTAAGGAAATAGAACTAAAAAAAGAGTAAAGAGTCTCGTCGCCCTGAAAGGATGTCTTCCATTAAAAATGCTTTTAGGACGAAGTTCGCAACCCGATAAAGCGATATTTGGTCTTCCTAATGACATAGCCGATTGTACGGCACTTTGTAACAACGAGAGCGAATCAGAGGGGAAAGGGAGAATGGAGAGATCTCTCTAAAGAGAGAGAGAGAGAGAGAGAGAGAGAGAGAGAGAGAGAGAGAGAGAGAGAGAGAGAGAGAGAGAGAGAGAGAGAGACAGAGAGAGAGAGAGAGAGAGAGAGAGAGAGAAATAGAGAAAGCTGCTTCTCGTTCTATAAGAAGAAAGGTATGAAGAAGGAGAAAACGAAATAAAGGCTCGTTCACGTTGGATCGTGAGCTTCGAGAAGCCGAACTAAGGTCAGACCTTGGTCTACGCCCACCCACGCCTATTTCGTGTATTGGTAATAGCGTAAAGTGCTCCTCTCAAAGTAATAGAGCCTCGAAGACCCTTTAAGTGACGTTCGGCACTTTACGATCGCTCTCTTCCTTTCTCTCTCTCTCTCTCTCTTTTTCTTCCCTACTTCTCTCTCTCTCTCTCTCTCTCTCTCTCTCTCTCTCACTCTCTCTTTATCTTTCTCACTTTCGTTACAGAACTTTCTTGCGGTCGTTCCATTTTCACGTAATATAAAAGAGCAAAAGATCGTTTGGGATCATAGCTTCGCTAGCTGGTCTTGTTCCTTCCTTTTTTGTTTCTTTTCTTTCTTTTTTCTTTTATTTCTTATTCGATACTTCCTTAAATAGAAAAATATCTTTCATATCAATCGAAGGGCTTGTACTTACACGTAGAACACGTTGAATTGAAATTGATTTACTGATTTTTTTTACATACGTTCAGAATAAGGAGGAAAGAAATATTTCAGGCTAACTAGATATTCTTCTCAGAAAATGGAATTATACCAATGGTGAAAAGTTAAACCAAGCTGTGTATATATATATATATATATATATATATATATGTATGTATATAGAGAACCAGAGAAGTGGAGGAAATACAGATCTTGGTGAATTTCTTTGAGGCGACTTGCACTTTTTATTTTGCGCCGAATCGAAAAGCAGGAAGAGTTCTTTTCACGGTTTCATCTTCGTCTGCCTTTCGCTCGACATTTCCTATAGAGAACGCCACGATTCTCGGCTCGTAACACCTCTCTCATCTCCTTCTCGTCCTATAATTATTTTTTACTTTTTCCTTCCAAGCTTAAAAAAAATTTGCGGTTGTTCCCTTCGACTTGCATGGTATTTTTGTACTTTATTTTATCCCTACGAGTTACTACTCTTTTCGAACACCGAGAAGCTTTTAAAAGTTTTTTAAAGAATTATTCGAAGCATTGCATTCGATTTTGCTTGGAACGTGCATTGATCAAAATGTGCGATGTTTTATGTGTTGATGTACGATGTATTTACTTCACGCTTTTATCTTTTATCTATTATGAACGAAAATCCCGTAGATCGTATAGTCACGATTCTAAGCACTATCCCGAAGAAAGTAGGATGATTTGTCAAAATTGTGAAACCACATAAACCTAGAAGATCAATGAGGTAGATATATACATATATACATGTATCGAAGCGTAGAAGAGTATTACTATAGAAATGAAAATTAAATTAGATCAGGTGACGGAGCTTTTAGTCATAAAAAAGGAAAAAGAAAAGAAAAAGAAAAAAACAAGGATTCACGATCCTATCCATTCTTCAATATATCATCGAAGCTTAATTTAAAAATATGTTCCAAACGAAATATGTCTTGACGATGTTAAAACGATAGTTATATGAGTATACGTGATGTATTAAGATTTATGTGTGTACGTATATGCTTATTTGAAAATATAAAAATACGTGTATGTATTCACGAGACAACATTTATGTATATCCATATATATATATATATATATATATATATATATATATATATATATATATATATATAGACACACACACATTACACATGTATATAGATATTTAGACTTCAGAGAATAGAAGCAAGTTCACGTTTTACCTTGAACAGAGCTCCTCAATTTCCTGATCGACTTTTCAGATACAAAGTAAGCATATTCTCGATAGAGCTCGTAATAAGCTCGTCTGAACGTTCCTTCTCGATGACGTTGCAATACCTCTCTCTCTCTTTCTGTCTTTCTTTTTTCTTATTCTTCCAATCCATCCTATGATAGATCACGATAGCGATGATAGTAAAAGAGAGATAAAAAGGAGATATAAGGACAGAGAGAAAATAGGAAGCGTAAAGGGTGAAGGCGAAGAAAAGATCGCGCCTCGTAGGCACTCGAGTCGCGTGAATCCTCGTGAAACTGAATTTTCTCGGCGAAGCCTGTAAAGTGCAACGTAAAAGACCGGCTAACTCTGTTCCACGAGACTTCTTGGATCCTAGAAAGTAAAAATAGAATAAGATAGAAAGAGATAGATAGATAGATAGATAGATAGATAGAGAGAGAAAGAGAGAGAAAGAGTGAGAGAGAGGGTAGATTCTCTGGAACCTGCTGCCTGCTAGAAGGATAAATCACCATGAACGTATTTATTCGAAATTTCAGCAGGAAAATTCAAGAAGTATCTCGCGAAATGGCTGCTCATGATTCTTCAAAAATAACGTGAGAATTTGATGAACATGATCGTTCTTATCCTCGTTGGATTCGATTACAAAATGTGATGGAATTTTTCATAGAATTATTATTGTTTCATCAAGTAGATCGTTATTTACACGTCCATATATGTATGTATTTATATATGTATGTACACGTGTGTACGTTCACGTAGCTGTACGAGTGAAAATTCTATTCCGTTATTGTCAAACGTCCCTTAGTTCGCCCAAAGTATTATGGAGGTCGGGACACACACTACCGGTTCCTGAGATTAAAGCTAATTGCTTTTGCGTAACGCCGTGAATTTTAATGAAATTTATAAGTATAACCTTCCTCCTGACCTCTTTACCATAATCAAAGAGAGAACATTTAAGAAGGAAAACCATGAAGTAGCAGTACGGTGTTCCTTCCTTCGAAAATATTTATGGCGTGTGGAATAACAAATGTTTTGTGAAGACACAAGTATTTTGAGTTTTTATATTCGTGGATTTTCTTATTTTTTTTTGTTTAAATTTCCATCTCGTTGATTACGATCGTTCGGACGTTTCTGAAAACGTGGGAAACAAACAGAAGAAAGAAAGGAAAAAAAGAAAGAAAGAAAAAAAATTGATCGGATACTGCGTTCGTAATCCTGGTTATCGACATCATCGCGATTCCGGGTAAGCTTTGGATTTTCGCTTAGGATGACGCAAAGAATTTATCGAAGGATAAAGTTGCGTTTCTAGATCGATAATTGAACCGACTAGAGCGGTTTCGACAAAGTATTAATACGTGTAATCCAACATATTATGTATACATACATATGTACATATATAAATACATACATAAGGTATATAAAGCACCTCGACGTTACATATACGTGTAGACTTTAGGTAAGTGTGTATATCCAAGGACTATTAGAATGTATGTAGTTTCAGAGATCGGATGAAAACAGGGAGATGTAAGTACCTACCACAGCAATCTTGCGTTACTACGAAAGTTTAATTACCTGCAAAAAGTCCGTTGAAGTTTACGCAAGTAGGTAGGTACGTACACGCTCTTAAAATTGTTTGGAACTTTTGAAGGGCGTAAAACTTCCTTGAAGAAATGCCTGCCACGCTAGAAAAAGATCTATCGAACGATAGCGTTTCATTAAAGTATTTCAAAGCCGTAAGCCGTATGGCGATTTAATATCCAAGTTTTCAAGCTCGGTTTTAGGCGTCTATTAGAAGAAAAAGAGAAAGGTGAGAGAAACGTTTGATATTTCGAACCACTGAGTATTAGCTTTTCTACGGTTGTTACTAATGAGCATAACGAGTTACTGTGCTGTTTGATAATAATCGCGGAAACTGCTTATTCCGCTGGCGATGGATTTCAATAACTACTTCCTCTCGAAACTCTGGTAATTAATAATTAGTAACAATTCGAGAGGCCTCATTGTAAAGCCTATATATTTATAAAAGACATGTCCGTCATTTAAAATGTTTTATAAATGATATCAACTCTATATAAAATTAAATTTGTTCCTTTAATTATAACTTATGAATTGAAGTTTACGTCGCAGAAAAGTAAATAAAAAAAAACAAAAAGGAAAAGAAGTTTCATTATTTCGAAGGATCTCGTCCGTGAATACACGCGTTACGTTTTGTACGCGTAGTCGGCAAAAGACTAAGAAAAATCAGGACGCCTTTTTCGCGAAGCTTTCAAAATAAATTTTCGGCGTTGCTTTTCACGCGGTACGCGACCCTTTCATTTCACGGCACTTTCAACGAACCCTTGATGAAGATCTCTATAGAGTGAGTGAGTGAGCGAGTGAGAAAGAGAGGGAGAGAAAGAGAGAGAGAGAGAGAGAGAGAGAGAGAGAGAGAGAGGAAAGAAATGGGAGAAAAAGAGAGAAGAAAAGAAAAAAGGAAAAAAACGCAGCAGGATTTGCGTCCTTGAATAAAAAATATGCGTGTAGAAGCACGTGCCCGTATTCAAAAATTATAAGGGTAAGTGCCGAGAACGAGATCACGTTTAAAGAGACTAAAACAATAAGATTATACCGATGAATGATTTCTCAAAATAGCAAAGACGAAGATGGAAAAAAAATGACGGGACGAAGCGAGGATCGTAACGATAATTGTCACGTAATCTTTCAAAAGAAGAATATAAATTTATAATATTTATATCTCTCTTTCTCGATATCGTTTTTTAAACGGTTAAAAATCGAAGTTAGTAACTTCAATAAAGTTATTTCAACGATCTTAAGGTAAATATTTGTCTATAATTCTCTATTCGTTTGATGAGTCAAGTTAAATTGCCTTCAAAATTGCATTTCTGTGAGCATAAGGATTATTTTGTGTATGTGTATACGTACATATTACGTGTAGCAATACCATGTTCTACATCATGAGTAACTCGTATAAATTTCATCGTAACTGTCTGAAAGGGACGAGCATCACAAGTGTATTAGCTTCATGATGAAAAGGGTAATATCGAAATGTATGAGTTTCGGGTATCGAAATATTGTTAACACTGTATATACGTAACTTTAGTCGAATTAAAAAAATCGAGAGAAAAATTGTTCCTTCGTTTCCATCATGAATGTCTTTGATTGAGTCATTCTATCTGATGTCTTTTTATGTATGCGTTTCTTATCAAAGGAATATTCCATAGCAAGTTAGAAGATTATTTAGAGTGATATATGACGTAAGGTAATTGTAAGAGCACGAAGATAGATCATTATTTTAAGAAAACGAGTAGTTGATTAATCGTATAACTTTTATCGTAAGACAGCTGAGAAGGATTCAACGTTCTTTCTTTTCTTTTTCTTCCTGTTTTTTTTTTTTTCTTTTAATAATAGTAAAATAAAATCGTGAAAGAGACTCGGAGAATTTCGCTGGTATTGATAAAGGGTTACGATTTTTATTCTTTCGTTCACAACAGATAGCAATACTTCGTCGTGCTAACTTAATGTTTATTCACAGGGCACCGATTTCGGCTTACGGCACTGTTTAGAGTGAATTAACCGAGCTTTCGCGACCGCCAGCGGAACCCAGATTGTACACGTAAATCGCACCCACATAGGCGGTACTGTGAGTATAATGGCTTTCCGATGTACAATCGAAAGAGAGAGAAAGAGAGAGAGAGAGAGAGAGAGAGAGAGAGAGAGAGAGAGAGAGAGAGAGTACGGATGCGGTAGTCGCCTGAAATATTTATTGAGAACGGAGAAAAAAAATGACAGAAAGATAGATAGGTAGATAGATAGGTAAATAGAAAGAGAGAGAGAGAAAAGGAGGGAGAGAGAGAATGTAGGCAAAATTTACTTTACGCGACCGATTGCAAGTTGGTGGACCAAACCGGATGATATAGGAGAGAAAGAGAGAGGATAAGAGAGAAAGAAAGAGACAGAGAGACAGGCAGTCATCCACAGGACCCTCTGCTACCCTACTCGCTCTTGACCTCGTAGTTTGGAATAAAGAGAGAGATAGAAGGTACTCCGCATTAATCTTGGAACCGCCTCGAGGACGAGAAAATCGTATTTTCCGCGAGCGAACGATGAGAAGGGTTTCCCTTACAAATTGCATAAGAAGTTGCGCTCCTCTTCCTCTTCACTTTCTACCCGCAGAAAATATTCTCCCGAGCGCGTTGGAATAAATTCACCGATATGGCCGCCTCTCTGACTCTTATTATTATCGCTCGGAAGTTTGGAGACAGAAGTTTAAAAATGAATCGTCGATCGAATACCTTGAGAGTAATCAAGAGAGAGAAGAAAAGATAAAAAGGGAATAATAATTTCGTTCGATTAAATATACTCCCTCATATATTTTCGAATGAAATCGATCAACATTTTTCAAGAGAGATTGTTTAGTAAATTAACGATTCTCTCGGCGTTTGATTTCTATTCATCGATCTCCTATTTATTTTCTTTCTTTTTTACGTATTGTAAACAACGTATATGTTTACAAAGAGAGAAATAGAGAGAGAGAAAAGGAGAGACACACACACTCGCATATATATATATATATATATATATATATACATACACACACACACACACACACATGTAGTTCTATTTGGCTCTTCATCTCTCTTCCTCTTACGAGAATAACATCAGTTCAATCATGCGGCAACAGTTGAGCTTGCATCGGACAAATGCTGCTTCGAAGAACGGATCTCCCTAATTAACTCGGTCATCAACAAAGCCTCATTTCGGTTTAATCATCCGTGTGAATTAAACGGTAGGATTGATTAAACCTACTTATCGATTTACCATTAAAAGACTCCACCTCGTTTTGAATAATGACAGTTCGTTCGTAATTATCAACTTTCAAGGGAGATGGTTGTTTTCAATCTCATCGAAAAGTTATATTTTCTACGAAAAAAATTTTAATATTTCATTAATATATTTCATTCTAATATTTGAACTTATCCTTAATCTTTGTTGAATTTACGAGAAGGAGAAAATTTCCTTGGAGAATATCTTCAAGGGCGCTTTGCAGAGAAGTAAATATACTCGGTAACTTTTTGTTTACAAAACTTACGATCCTTATACATGACCTATCAGTCTACCACGGCATTTCGTTGAGCGTTAACGCGTATTAATTCTCTCTCGTATGATTTATACTATTTTCTATTATTCTTTATATTTTATATTACGATATTTAAACTGATATTTCATTATAATAGAACATAGTTCAAGTATTATCTTATGTAGATTACATATCTGATTGTTTTGTCGTATAACTAACTCGTGAATTTTAATATTACTTCCTATTTGAATAATGTAAATTAAACAATATTCTAATTGGTATATTACATGATATAGTATATTAGCATATAATGTTAGGCTTTATTTCAAAGATTGTAATTTTATGTTAATTTAATTTCGATCCTTTTATGAATCCTTTCTATCTGAACTTGTTTATATAACAATTAGACGATTTATTTTTCTTGTAAAAAGATAAAGAAGATTAATTTTAGAGAATACGTTAATATATTCGTCTAGTGTAAATAATATAGAAAGAAGGGAAAGACGATCGGTTGAAAATAATTTATTTTTTGTTTTTTCTTTTTATTATCAAGAATCTTATTTCGCGAGTATTTCATCGTTCGACAGGATAGACGGGAACGATCAATGGCGTCGTCGTATTTTGTCCATTAATCTGGCAACTCGATGTTCGCGTTAGATAACAAAGTATTTGGCGTGGAAACGTTTGTTTCTCTATATCACACTCGGGAAGCTTAATTCCATAACTCGCGTGATTTCGGTTCTTGTGGCTTTTGTTTGGAGCCGACGGTGAAGTTATTGCCGCTCGACGATGATGAAGCGATGCGGAGAGAGAAAGAGAGTGGGAGAGAAAGAGAGGAGAATGGGAGAACAACAACGGCAAGGATGAGAGATAACGAACGTAGCAGTGTACCTAAGCGTATCCGCGAATGTGCGCCATCTTTCTCCATTCTCGTGGAAGGTGGAAGAAGGTAAGATGAAACGACTGCAAATTCGAGGGTGAATTTAAAGCTACGTAAACATACGCCTGTCGGCTAGAGACGAGAGCTTCGGAGTAGGGAGATGCGAAAGAATGTCCTACGAGAGGCGTCGTACGAATGAGAGAGAGAGAGAGAGAGAGAGAGAGAGAGAGAGAGAGAGAGAAAGAGAGAAAGAGAGGGAAGAGAGTGGAAGAGAAATTCGTAGGTGTCTGCGAGTGTAAGCGTATATATAGGAAAGAAAGAGACGAAATGTAGGCAAGCAAGAGAAAGAGAGAGAGAGAGAGAAGAAGGAAAATACGGTGAAACGGGGATGAATGCGTAGACTCGAGGAGAACGAATAAAGGGAGTAATCTCGGTAGGTACACAATCTGCAATTATTAATGACACGAATGGCAGTCCCCTTTCGTATGCACGAAGCACGACGAGCATACTTCTTTTCTGGTTTTTCTCTCCTTCTTTTCGCTCATACTCCTCTACATTTTCTTTTCTCCATTCCTCCCCTCCTTTCTTTTCTTCGTTTTTCTCGAAACAATCAATTTGATGAGAAAACGGTAACTTCAAAGTCTCCGCTTCCATCTAGCTGAGGATCCTATTTCTTGATCGACCGGTCGCGTTTTAACGACGTCGGAAACGATAGAGTTTCTGGTCGTAAAAACGGTGCACCTCTTTCTCGGCGCTCTCCTCGCTTCATTCTCTCCTCGCTCGCAACAAGTTCGTTAATTTTAACGAGCGTCGAACGGAGACATCCATCCCGGTCAATCGGCTCTCTCACGTTCGATATTATATACGTGACCCGACGATACTTATATTCTTATCGTACTAACGAAAGTTTCGATAAATTATTTAGGTTGAAACTAAGATTCGAAGAGTATATTATTTTGATTTATTGTTATAATATTATCAATTGGTGAATTTAATGAAGCTTCTATAACTGGTATATACTAAATCTAATTTCAAGTGATACTTTAGATAACTATAATGTGTGATGGTACTACTTTCGAAATAGTCTCTTTCTCTCTATCTCTCTCATGACAAATTCAAAGACAAGTTCGTATTAAGTCGAGGATACGTTAATTTGTGAAAGCCGAGATGGATTAACCGCCAGACATCTCTTAATAGTAGAAGGAAGAGAACGGGTAGAGAAGCTATTCGTCTTTCGACGTAGTAAATTATCACGATCCTTCCCCTTCGAGACTTTACATTCTATAATTCGCACCTGCTGCCACGTCGTGATTTCGCGTATCGTGACTTACGAGCCGTTAACACCAGCTTTTCTTAGGAAAACCAACTTGGATGTTATTGCGACTGGAGATAGATGGATGGATAGATAGATAGATTGAGGGAGAGAGAAAAAGAAGCATCAGTTGTTTGTTCGAACAACTAGAGAATTAAAAGGGATAATCCTTGTACATACTTTTGATAAACTTGGAATTCTCTAAATAAGCGAATACTAACTGGTATCAAGAGTATTATAAATTTGTAAATGTTTTTTCTTTCCCTATTTCTTCTTCCCTATTTTTCGTTTTTTAAAAGAAATAACGTAAAATTCGTAATTTAAAAGAAAAAGTTTTTTCGAAGCGAATTCATTCAAGCCAAAGTCCAAATTGACCGGGACGATATTAAAAAAAAGCTATTTAAAAGAGAATCATTCGGTATCTTAATTAATCTCTATCGTACAAAGGAGAAAAGCATGCAAATATTTTGATTTCGACGAAAACAAAACAACAACAACTCTCTTGTTGTATATCACGAATGGCGTACACACGTGCACGCACGAACGATGCGTTGAAATTTTCGTCGCTTTTATGATCGGCACAATGGCCGATGTCTATGAATTTTAATTTCATATCGATCGTGGGGAGAAACGTAGATATGCTTGGTACATATATACCAGATCATGATCGTTTTCGGATGTAACATCGATTTATCGTTCATGCTCGATAGAACTAACTTTCGTTCCACTTTTGTTAAAATTTCCACAAATGCTAAAATATCGAGGCGAAAGAGTCACACGAATCGTGTAACCTTTCTTTTGTCAAAGCTGCCCTTTTGTTTGATTATTCTTTTGGAAGGGTATTAAAAAGGGAGTGAAAGGAAAATCGAAAAAAGGGAGAGAGGGAGAGAGAGAGAGAGAAAGTGACAACGTAATACTACGACGGAGACCAGAAACGACGGCCATTTCGAAGTAACGCAGTTTCGCAGGACAGGCAATCGAGCAATCGCCGCTTTTCATTGACACCTCATATATACTGGGTGTCGCCGGTGAAAAGGCCATCGGAGCATTCGCTGCTACTGCTGCTGCTGCTGCTGCTACTGCTGGTGCAGCCTAGAAGCGACTCGCGCTATCTTAATGGACTTTCCACGGCGATAAAAGCTCTCGACTCTAACGTACGCGTACACACGACCTTTGCTTTCTTTTTTGCTCTGTCACTGCTTCTTCCAACCCCTGCTTTCGTTCTATAATTCTCTCTCTCTCTCCCTCTTATTTTCTCGTGCTTGTAGGGCTAGAAACTTAATATATAAAACGGAAGAACGTTCGTAATTGAACCCTCTGTTATTTCTTTTCCTTTTGCCAGGCCGAAAATTAACGAGACACGATGGCGTACTGAAAGCACGTTTCGCTAAAAGAAAAAAAAGAAAAAATAAATAAAGGAAAGGTAAAGAAAATAGAAATTCACTCACAAACGAATTAGGATTTTTCACATTGTAAAAGAGCATTGCGCCAATATCGAATCGGAGAATACTTGAGAACACGAAGAAAAGCCGTGTTGGTCTCATTTTGGGCGGTTTCAAAGTCGCGAAATGTAGTTTCCTCGAAAACGCTCGGTGGCCTTTGTATAACATTGAACGTTGCTTCGTAAACGGTTGGGTTTTCTATGTTTCTCTTCTCTTTTCTCGTTCTCTCTCTCTCTCTCTCTCTCTCTCTCTCTCTCTCTCTCTTTGTCTCCCATTCCTTTTTCTCTTCCTCTGGTCCTATGACTACCTTTGGATGGAGAACGCAACGTTCTGTATCCGTTTCATTACATCTGTAATAGTGGGTTGAACAAAGTTCTTATCCACAATATAACTATGTTATGATACATATGTAATGAACTAAAATATACGGTTTCAAGAAGCAAGAGAGTATGTGTGTGTTACTCACGTTCTTTGTTTCGGGCTTTTTCATTATTTAACTAAAATATATTGCAACACAGCATAGTAGTTTTATTTTATATAGTGGCTCAAATTTTCTTATAGATGTTTTTACAAAACGTTATAGATTCGTATAGATTGTGTATATTATTTTATATCTCTCAAAATAAAAATCATAAAACTTGTACGTTTTCTACGATTATTGTCAAATACGGTTTAGAAATATTCTGAACGAGCATGATTTCATCCTTGAACAATTTCTCCGCACGCAAAAGTTTTCCCATAGATAGAGCAGATAGAGCAGTGCGGAATTTTCATGGAAGATTTCGAACCGTTCGTTTCATCGTGCAATGGCTTGTGCGTGTTGCGAATTACAATGGCCCAATGAGAGACATTTTTCTTGAGTGAGATAAAAAAGCGAACGAATTGGGTTGGCTTATCGATTAAAATTTTTCAGTCAGACGATAATACGGACGATCTTCGGAAAAATACGGGAAGGAAAGCAGGAAATAAAGAATAATAACAAACCGTGAATTTTTAAATAACATTTAAGCAACGCTTGTACAAAACTTTCTCAACAACGAAAAATTTCGTAACAAACCCACGTACGATTATCTTTTTCAGAGTTTCGTGATAAAAGCGTTGGATGAATTTCATATAAATGTGAAACCCGTTACAAGATAATAAAAGAAGAGAAGGGAAGAGGAAGAGGAGAAGGAGGAAGAGGAAGTGGAAGAGGAAGAGGAAGAGGAGAAAGAGAGAAAGAGAGCTTGTAGCGTAGGATTGATAGTATTGTCCACAAACGATTGTGAGCGTAAACATAACCGTAAATACATTCAGATTCTGTCCACCGTGACGATGGCGCTTTGCCAACTGGGAAAGTTTTCGATACAAGGCTACAACGGTATAACGGTACGTCAAAGAGAAGATAGAGAGGGAGAGAGAAAGAGAAAAAGGGAGGAATCGTGTGTACAAACCAGTTCTCCTAGGGCTTTCCTAACAAAATGTATCGTGGTTTCCGAACCGCAGTCTGGAGTCGTCCGTGGTAATCGCGGTATAGCCACATTGATTGTTATTTCATAATTGTTGAGGAACCTAAGTACTCGTACATTATCGTGATATCAGTTCTTCGATACAACGTATAAGACATAATTATTCGCGTTCGACGAATCGATAAATGGAAATAATCATTGATACCACGATCTCGAAAAACAGATGAATTTTGAAAAAGAATTATTAGCTCTCTACATTTAGTAATTAAACGTGTTTATAAATAATATGTCGATCGATGGACATTATTGCGGAAAATTTTCAACGCTTTCCGCAATAGCGATTGAATTATTTCAACTCTAATGCAAAGAATGAATTAATATTCTCCCCGTTGCACTCACATCGAGGGTTAATCATTAAATACAACATGGATAGCTCTTATGCCGTGTAATTAAATGTTAATTTCGCATTGGAAGCTGAATAACATAATATCATTGTTTGCCACTTATGCATTTCATCGTTGAATTCGAGCGAATTTTTTGAACGTTTCGTTCAAAGACAGAATCACGTAAATATAAATAAATCGTGTAAACGGGAAGGAAATAAATAAGATATAAATTTCAACGAATGAGACATGTGGTATTACAAAATTAGATATTTTTCAAAGGACGATAAGACACTTTTCAAAAAATTTCAAGCCGCAAAGTTTTCTTTCCGTCGTTGGCATGAAACGCATACCACCGGAGAGAAAATCTTTCAACGTACGAAGCCAGCCAGTGAAGTAATAATTTCCACGAAAGTGAGATACTTTTCCCTGCTCTCTTTTTTCCTCTCTTTCTCTCTTTCATTTTTCCTTCTTTCGAGCCATCGTTCGAAGGCTGTGCAATTTTGCCGGTACTCGCGGTGAGAGATTTGCATGGTAAGGGTGCGGTGAGGTATACTTCCATTTTATAAGCTTCTTAAATTGGCGGTGCGCTGCGCATTGCCGGTTAGATGGAAACTCTGCTGCGGACAAAGGGAATCGCGCGCTGGTGCTTTCGCCGGGATGAGCATTCGAGAGGTCGAAGTTCATTTCGCGACTAAGCTCAGCCAGGGACAGTGTCCTCCGTTCACCACCGAGATGCTCTATTGCTGGGATAAATGCTATGGAGAAGCCGAGAGAGAGAGAGAGAGAGAAAGAGAAAAAGAGAGAGAGAGAGAGAGAGAGAGAGAGAGAGAGAGAGAGAAAGAGAGATAGAGACAGACCTTGTTACCCCAGAGATGGAGTTAAGTTAGATTGCTACAAGACAGATCATAAATATCCCTCGATGGTGTTACATATACTATATCTACCAGTACCAGTTGCAGAGAGAAATGGACTCACGAGGAATCGACTCTCGAGTGTTGGCTACTCTCTTTATCTCTTTCTCTTTCTCTTTCTCCTTCCGAGTTTCTCATCCTCCTCCAACGATAAAGCATATTTCTCTTGCATGAATTTAAATGTCTAAATATCTCGATTTATCTTCATAGTGAATATCCTCTATTGAGATTAGGTTTATATTGGCTTTCTTGCCAACGAGTAAATTACATAACACGAGATCGGTAGCATAATTAAATGGTATGGATGTTAACCTGATCGGCAGGTGTATACGGATTCGTGGTTAGAAGATGATGCCGGAGTAAGTGACTCAGGGGTTATCGGTATTTGGGCCAAGGACGGGCCGTTGCACTCGACACAGTTGCATACCAAGTGGGCAAGGTGCAATTAATGGTGTAATTTAGCCCTACTCCGAAGAGAGGTATCTTCCTCTCGCAAAAGCAAGAGAGCGATATCTTAGTAAGAAGGCAGGATGAACGTGGAAGTGGAAGGGCAGAGAAGGAAATTAAAAAAAAAAAAAAAAAAGAAAAAAAGGAAAAAAAAATAAAACGAAACATAATTTCTCGACAAGGAGAAACGTTATGTCATAGGAATATCCCGTGACCGGAATGATCGCTTCTTGAGAGATAAGCAGACAACTTTCCTTCGTAATTACGCTTGACCTTCTTACACTTCAACATTGGGATCGTTTATCTGCTCGGCTTGTCCTACCAATCTCTCTCTCTTTCTCTCTCTCTCGCCATATTATTCTTGTTTTATTTTCTCTTTTCGATTTCAGTTATCTGCTCACAGTTACCAATCGCATCGAATTTCGTTACGGCACAGTTTGTATGAGTTAAAAATCGTTTGTTTTGTGGTTTCTCCTGACGAGTGTGTCACGTCAACGGTTGGCCGCTTTGATCGCATTTTCGGATCTTCCATTCGCGTAAATTGTTTTGACAATCGTTCACGTTAATACGCTCTTTGTGTACGTAGAAATGTTTGTTTGTGCACGTTCGTTGTGTTTAAAATTACTGAAGTATAATAAGCAGGTCACGTTCGTCAAATGAAAATACAAACGATTTTCTTGTTAACTATGCTTACTTTATTATCGATATCGGGATAGTGAATTTTAATGGAATTTTCATGTTTCTCCACGGCGATGAAATAATTTAGCACATTTCCTTGTTATGATTCGCAAACAAACGAAGCTTATTGTTAGGATAATATTAGGTATCTATAGGAAAGTTGACTATCGCGATAAAGAAGATGCAGTTTATTTCGGAAAAAAAGTTAAAGTTTTTTTTCTACAACGCAAGAACAGCAATATACGAGTTTCATCGTATTTGTTCTATCATCATAAGGACGAATCCGAAAACATTCGCTTCGTATGCCCCAAGTGTCCTTTTACCGTCAATTTATTTCGTAGAGAATAACACGTGATTTATTTTATTTGTACGTCACGTTTTTCGAAAAGATCCCTTCGTTATTTCGTTCGATTGTTTTCTCACGTTGTCATTGGGCAAGAATATAAACTAGTACCGATAATATAGGGTTGTAACTGCGACAACGATAACTTAGCTTCGCTGCCTTCCTTCCTAGTCGTGATTTTGGACGAAGGACATCGTCCTGCGAGATAAGCAGGATTTTGCTGTAAACCGAGGGTGCTGGAACGCGCCAGATAAAGGGATGAGTTTGGATATCGGCTGGTTCTACTAAACAGTACGCGGAACAATGTTTAACGATCGGTCTCTAGCAAGCTTGGTATGGTATCTTTACATTCACGATGACTCTTGCATTATTCAACGACTAACCACGAATCTTTGATTACAATTTCGATCGTAGAACAGACAGTTTCTTCGTCGTATGAGATAAAAGATGTATAAAGAGCGTAGTACTTTCGATGTGGAAGAAAATAAAGAATTTTAGAAGGTTTCCCAAAGGGGGCATGTAAAAAATTCCAATTTCTCGCGAGATTCCACAATGAGCGTTCCCTGATGAAATTTTCAATTTAAAATGCGTGCTATGTGTGAGAGTATACCTAGATACACCTATGTATGATTATTCGGGCAGCCGATTTCGATGCAAATGCTTTTGGGAGGAATTCTTTCTTCTTTCGCGCCAGTATCATTAAAAAAATTCGTTTCTTCTCGAGACTTTATATTAAAATGGAAAAGTCATCGATGTGGCTTTTTATTAATTTTTCATCGTGTATCTATGTGCGATAGGTTTTAACGATACATTTCTATTTTTCCCTCTCAAACGATCGTAACGATCTTATCGTGCTTGTACCAAATGCATTTCCGTTTAACGCTCATTGTTAGCCGACACCCATATAATCGACATAGATAGATAATTCCTTTCTCATTATCACATATCTCCAATTTTAGCGAATGATTTTGATGAACGTAAAATTAGAGGCAAACTCGCGAGCGCAATGGAATAGAAATTTATATCGTTAAATTATACTCCGCGCTACACAGATAGGATACAATGGAATTGATCAATCAGAAAGCGGAGCGAACATATTTGTTCCGTGCGGGTGGTATATACATATGTGTAGATACATCGTTGAAACACGCATACATAGTATACGTAGGATATATATGCAACCGTCAGAGAGATGTGTATGAGAGAGAGAGAGAGAGAGAGAGAGAGAGAGAGAGAGAGAGAGAGAGAGAGAGAGAGAGAGAGAGAGAGAGAGAGAGAGAGAAGAGCTATCGTATTATATGGAAGAAGCGGAACGAATCAACTGAGATAGCGATGTAACGGAATAGAATATGTAACAATATCCGATTTCGCATATCGGTTCCTCTGTTTTAACATTACGCCTCTACCTTTCTAAACACGTAATGATTATTGGAACGTTAAACGTACCGAATTCGTTCTTTTTTTTTCTTTTTCTTTTTCTTTTTCCTTTCAACATCCACGAACAGATTATTTCGAAACGTCGCTTTTCACTACATACGATTTAATCAAAGGTATCCGCTCATTAAATCGCAACTCACGTTGTGTCTCTTTGACTATATATTCAATATACAGAAGTTTATGCGCGCCCTTGTGCTTTCTACGATGATTTAAAGCCCAGCTTAAAGGGCGGTACTCTAAAATTCAAGAATGTGAGAAGAGAATCTCTTCCAATTATCTTTTCTCGTTACTTATGGTTCACTTTAAGCCGGAAATAAAGATAAATTCGATTAGATGCAATATAATCTTGTTGTTAACGATCATTCATAATGAAGGAATTTTGCTAATTAACAACAGCGTAACTATAATTAATCATTGACAATAATTGTTTTACGATTTATACAATATTCATATATTGTGTTGAATTGAATAATAAATGATAATTGTAATATAATACATACATATGTATGTATGTATATACATATGTATGACTAAATCTTTTGATTGTATTTTATTCTTTGATTAATAATCCAAATATGTTGGCAATCCTATATATAAGCTGGAAAGGAAAAGATATTGAATAAATCCATTGGGTTTCTCGAAAGCATCTAAAGAAAAAGATAAAACGTCCGAGCGAAAAAGTTTTTTGTGCGTGCGATCCACTTAGAAGATGAATGAAACTGGAACGATAGAACGAAACTACTATTCGAAAGATCGTTCAGGTGTTGGCAGACAACTAAGCTATTTCTACGAGTGAAGATCGATTAATCGTAGTGGAAGGCGAATAGATGAATCCCTTTTTTAGTTATTGTGACGAATAATTTGTATCGTCTTATGAGTGTATCATACACAAAAGCACGTAATGGAGGGAAATCTTTTAACTTGATATAACAATAAATCGATAAGAGAGAATCGATGTACAAATGGTAATCAGTATTCCTATTCGCATACATATCACTATACATGTATAAATATTTATTATCGACCATAATTTCCAAACGCATATATCTACATATATATGTATATCGTTATTTACAATATTTAGCACAAATTATATATGGCGACATATTATACATATATATATATATATATATATATATATACATATATATATATCATAATTAATTTATATGGTGCTCAGCATCCAATCAGGCTAATTTAAGTGGTTGGCAAAGTGTCATTTAAAATCCTGGTATTCGATTTATCAAGCAGTCTTGCATATAGAGAATCAAAATTTCCTGAATAATGATAGTAATATCATAATAATAAAACAAGACCAAAAAAAGACATGATAATGTCAATTTCGTAATACAATATGTATCACGTGCATAATATTCATGACAGAAATTAGAAACGTATACACATATATCAAAGTTAAATTGTATGGTACTCAATGTCCAATCGGGCTAATTTAAGTGGTTGGCAAAATGTTATTCAAAATTCTGATATTCGATGTATGAAGCATCGTTGCATAGAAACAAACAAAATTTCCTAAATAATAATAACGATATTATAGTAATGGGACCAAAATAAAAAAAAGAAAAGGAAAGAAAGACGTGGTAATGTAAATTTCGTCGAACGTACCAGTTTGGTGTCATAAAAGCCGCGGTTTAGATATCAATTTATCACAGCTTTCCGCCCGGTAATATCGCATTATTTCCCAGCGTTGCTCGCCGCGTGGCTGACAACAATGCCGATGGGCAATCAATAGCCCCACCCAGTAGCAACGGCAGCCTCTTTCGCCCATTGCATCCGCCCATCTCTCTCTCTCTCTCTCTCTTTCTCTCTTTGCTTCATTCGCGTTCGCGTCTCCGTCCGTAGGGAACTTTCGGTCATTTTTCATAGTCGTGTCCTATCGGTGGCTGGTATTATTATACAAAGAGTGACGTACGGTAGGTGACGTCGCGCGAAACTCGCGCACATTACTGCTTCCATTCTTTGAATTAACCCCCGGAAAAAGCGATCCTATCCTTGTCTGTCCGTCCCTTTCCCCTACACCAGCCGTAACCATCCCATCCCACATATTTCCAGGATGACTCTTTTGTTTATTCAACTCTTTCTCTTTCTTATTTTCCTCTTTTTCTTTTCTCTTTTCTTTTTCGTTTTTTTTTCTTTTTTACTATTTTCTCTTCTTCTTTACTCGCATCATTCTTCAATGATTTCGATCGAATTATTAAGCAGTTGAAATAACAACAAACAGTGTTCCATTGGTTGGTATTCAACTCTGTTGTTGTTGACGGATCGAAATGTATTCATGTCGGTGAAAGACGGATCGTTCTCTCTGTGTTACGCGTCGATGAACGTGCATGGAAAACAAGCGGTAGAAATATCACGGATAGAAATACGAATCCGAAGGAGAAGGAGAATTTCGCGAATGTAACGTTTCGAAAAGTTCGTGTACGTCGACTGTGACGATCACGAATCGGTTCTTTCCGTGTAAAGGATTTCGTGGCTGACTTGGGAAATCGCGAAGGAACGATATAAATCGAAGGTATACGTCAGGCTAAGTGTCGTTGACTACCAATGGTAGCTACATAGCTAACATAGCTAGACTAGCTAGGAATGTGTAAGTACAAGTCGTGCCAATCTTCGAGAATTCGTGCGAACGAGAAAAACGCAAATCGAACGGAAATGTTAATCACTCATGCGACCTTCTTTCATTAACCCCGTCATCCCTGACAATACATAATCATTAATTTTCTTTAGAGAAAAAAAGGTCGTTAATGAACGAACGATATATTATGTTCGCTGTCATGGTAACAAAAGTAAATTTTTAGATCAGGAAAAGCGTTCGTATCATATAAGGATTTTTAATAGGAATAAGAAATATGAGACCGTAATGTTTTCCGGTGGCTTAAATTTACAATTTAAATATCTCTGTAATACGCGATACCTCGCTAATTTACGCATTTCATTTAAATAGTGCCAAGCAATGAAAAGTCGCTTAATAAAGTCCTATTATCGTCCTATTATTAATTTTCTGTATATGCATAAACACGAATTTAAAATTTATTTGGAAAGGGAGCGGATTCTCGTTTGCTCGAAGCGTTCCTTCTATTATGATCAGCGAAGCTTGATAACCTCCTCTCTGAAAGATAGAACGGAGTTTATAGAACGATGAACGTCAGAGTGCATAACGTTGCGATCACAAGATGCAGAGAATTCCCAGGGGTATTTATATCGAGAAGCTACCAGGCATCGCATAGAAAGGATCGTCGTCAGTGCACAGTTAAAAAGTGTCTTCGAACGTATCTTAGAAGGTGTATTTGAAAGATAGCCTTAAACTCTTTCCAATCCCATATCCCGTGACTTATGGAGTTGACACATGGGAAAGGAGATTTGCGCGTTATAGAGTCGGTTCTGAAAGAAGAATAAGAGAAATAGATCTAGAGATGGAGATGGAGATAGAAATAGAGATAGAGATAGAGATAGAGATAGAGATAGATATAGATATAGATATAGATATATACATAGAAATAGAAAGACTATGAGAGAGAAAGATAAAGATAGATAGGAGTATGGATCGATGCATGGATCATCCTCCGTTCGTATTATATAAGGAAGAGCGAGAGAACACCGTAATCCGAGTGTGTTCGTTCTCAGCCTGGTCACGACGTGGAAGGAACGTCGTTGGTGACGCTCGTGTCTGCTGCGTCTGCTGCTGGCTTTCTAAGAGATGTGAGGACAAGATCGGTGAGACTCAAGGGACTACATTATGCATCCGAAACTGACTACATCGTTCCGTAGCACGAGGACACGTCGTTCGTATGCCTATTTGGGACGAGGTTACCCTATGTGGAGAGGTTAGCTACCCCATGTAAAATATCGCAGGGAACAAGTTTAAAAGGTTAGTCTAAAGGAACACGTCGAATACGAAACCTCCGGTAGTTTGTTTACTTTTGTTCCTTTTCGTGTGAACTTGTCAAGTCCAGAATGAATGAATAAGATCCACTCGAGTAAATCTGATGTGAGGGTCTACTATTCATAATGACTTATCAAACAAGTTAAGATTATCGTTCGTCATTATATCTAGTACGGCTAGTTTTTAACGTTTCTCTTGCTAGAAAACTGTACGAAACGAAATGAAAAAGTATTTTAGAAATATATGATTTGGTGAAATATGTAAAAATAAATAAATAGAAATCTCATATTAGTTTAACGAAATATTTTTAGCTTTTGTATGTTTGTTCTCTTTTCCTCTCTCTGTTTTCCTCTCTTGTTTCATATACAATATATGTATATATATATATATATATATCAATATATATGCTGTATTCAATATATATGATATACACATATATCAAAAAGATTAAATTTATAAGTATTCCTTCATCAACAGTGAATATGAAATTTCGTTCAAAGTGCTATTTAACGAGCGAGCCACATCCATGAGAAAATTACTCTTTGATGAGTCGTGCTATTTTATAAATTCGATCATCGTGATGCACCATCGTCAAAGGAACTCTAGAGTATTTCGAGAAGCTTCGTCGTACAGCTATCTATACAGAGAGGGAGAGAGAGAGAGAGAGAGAGAGAAAGAGAGAGAATAGAGGGTGGTTTGAGAAAAGGGATGATCGGTTCTGCTTACTCGTGCGTAACTACGTGAAGAGCCGTGCAAGTTGCAAGCGGTGTGTAGTCGTAGCAGCCGTCGACGGATACTGTCGATGTCATTTGATGGTCGTCGTCAGGCTTACCACCAAAGTCTCTGTCTCGTCGTGATTCGATTCGAGGCATCAGCCCGAATCGTTTCTGACATTTGTTGGTCGTCTAACCAAGACGAAGCTCTACTATCGTGTCCAGAGAGAGGAGAAAAAGAAAGAAAAAGGGGAATATGGAATCTTGCAATTTCTCGAAAAACTTAGACCACATATCGCCTACGAATTTCTTCTTTCACGATGCATTATGTAAATCTCAGTGATTTGAAAATCATGGGACTTCTTTGTTCGAACCGATTTCATTTCAATATATATATATATATATATATATATATATATATATATATATATATGATACATATGTACTTATATCCATGTTAACTTAATGTCACAAGGATATCTCCTATTCATACATATTTTTACTCGCGTCTATGTCAAGTCAAAGATATCGGCCGCAGTAGACGCTCCACGGAATAGGAATAATTTTTCCTACGAAATATGGCGTTGGGTTAGACGATAAATAAATCACGAAATGGAACGAGACATCGGATTCGGTGATTCATTCGTTTATCATGGAAAGCGTCGTTCTTTCGAAAAGTGCAGGAACAATAAAAATAACGTGCACTAGTAGGGTGCACTCTGTTGTGGGTCCACCGATTTGTCTCTGGCACGGTTCACCACTTTTCGCTGGGCTTCCGATTTCGCGCGTTAGCCTCTCACTCTTATTTTATTCGACTGGTACGATCGATTCACCGTTATCGCTCGATCGAATAAAATCTATTACCCGACGTCGTCGAGTTATAGTTCCGTAGAAAAGTAATCGAAAAATTTCACTCTTTACGTATACACCAATGATTCTCTCTCAACGTACGTGTGATACAAGCGACAATAAATTTAAAATGTTTTATTTTTTATTTTTTTCGAAACTCTGAAGCGGTGAGATAAAAGTCCATCACGCGTTTTGACGTGAGTATCTAAAATTTCAAACGCGTTTGTTACCTGAGAAATTTTCCAAAATCCTTTCGTGATAACAAACAGGTCACGAGTATCGTGTGTTTTCCTACCGCGTATGAATTATCAACGCGATTGAACGCTTTATAAAGTATAATTAATTTTGGATTAATTAAAACTTCATTATGAATATATACATGAACATATATATATATATATATATATATATATCGTATATACATATATATATACACATAATTTATCGAATAATATCTACAAAATAATATAAGTAAATAATAGGCACAATTATTCATACATCTTTCTTTTTTCTTGTAGCCAGATGTTTTCACACCGATATTTTCGATACACGATCATACTTTTTTCTATAAAAAAAGATATGGAAGTGATAGTATAGATTCATATATAAAAACAAAACTTTCTCCTGCCGCAGAGAGATTTCCTATATGCTAATAATGGACACGGGTGGATTGTTGTAATGTAGATATATATATCTATATACATACATATATATGCATACGTATCTATATATTCAAACATATAGAATGTTAAGCGTTACACGCACCTGCAGTGTTCCACTCGGAATTTAGCATCAGTATTTGCGTCTCTATGGATTAGCTTCATTGGTAAATCCACGGTACTATGAATGCTCTTACCTCTGTTTATTTTACGTTAGTATAACATATACATGTACATATATATATATATATATATATATATATATATATATATATATATCATATCGGTGTATAATCTATTTACGGATCTATTCACGGATCTATTCATGGACGAGTATAAGAATTGTTAATTAACAAAACTTCCATTTCATAACTAGAACTTAGAATTCAGATAATGTTATGAATAATCATTGTTGTTACAACACATAACAACAGATAATTGAGAACGTTTCATCGATCCGATCGCAGTGACCTTTTTGTTTATAATCTATTGGTAGATAAACAGACACGTATCTATCGTTACATGGCAATGTGATTGTTGTGTTTCTTTTTTCCTTCCTGTTTCGTTTAATTCCGTTTCGTTAACTATGTACGTCGCAGTCGTAGTTACGTCGTCGCAGAGTAAGCATCATGGAAGATCAAAGGCTATCGGTAAGTCTTAACTTTAATTTTTTATTTTATTTCAAATTTTATCTTAACAAAAATCGTTCGAAACCACGACTAATATTAATTGGACAAAAATTCGATATAATTCTTTTTCTTCTTTAGTGAGAATTAAATTTAAAGTCGGTGGAGAGTAGAAATTTCAGAAAACGCTCTTTCCTGATTCCGAACAAAACGATGAAAAAGAAATAAAGAGATTCTTAGTTTAAATCATTTTCCTTCGCCATTTTTGAGATAAAAGGGGGATCGTAAATCACAGTTGGACGGGAATGAAAGAAATACTATAGGGATGAATACGAAAGGTGTACGTGAGGGTTTGCATGTAGAAAAGAAGAGGATGTAGAATAGTATGGAAAGGAGACAGTAGAGACAGAGACAGAGACAGAGATAAAGACAGAGAAAGAGATAGAGATAAAGACAAAGACAAAGAGGAAGAGAAAGAGAAACAAATAGAGAAAGATATAAAGATCGAGAGAAGAAGAAGGGGGAATAGGTGAGAGGAGAGGAGTAGTCGAGAGGCTGGATAGTCGGCCAGTGCACTCGTCGTGCACCGTTCGACGGTATCGTTGGAAATTAGAAGCGCTTTTCTCTTGAGAGCTTTCGCTTGGGTGCGAGTTTCAACGAGTCAATAGACGCAGATTCGATAGCTGTTCCAACGTTAAGCACTACTGTGAAAATTATTTGACGGAACTCGGGAAAAGCGAAAAATTGTTCGTGCATCGTCGAGTATCGGCCGGTATACGATTCGACCGAAATCGAGTAGAATGAAGGCCTAAAAATATCTACGAGATATCGAGGAGAATAAAAGAAGAAAAGAAACTTTACTTCTCTCTTCGGTTCCTCTTTCTTTTCCTTTTTTTTCTTTTTTTTTTTCGTTTCTTTTTTTTCTGCTCAGAGAAAACTCATTTGAGAACTTCGATCGATGCTTTTAAAGAAGTTGAGTGGTGTAAGAGAATGAAAAGCGTAGTATTAGATGCTTGCGATAATTTGTAATCGATTTTTCGATTAGAAACAATCATCTATGATTGCGATTTACATTTTTCTATTGAAAATCTATGGGAAAAGTAATCTTAATAAATTCATGCGAACGTGTATTAGATAAATATCTTCGTGCTCGAATCGATTATTATTATTTTTTTTTTTTTTTATCGAAACATTCGCATTAGACCACAGTACAAGGATGAAATTTTCATCGGGATAAATTAGAAAAATTTACGACGACGATGAAACGAAACAATGGTGAAAAGAATTTATTGAAATACAAAGGAGAATCAGCGAGCGAGATTTTAAAAAGATATAAAGATATAGACGGACCGATAGAACATCGAAGGGATGAAGAAGGAAAATGGTAAGCTCATGGAAGTGAAAGCCTCCAGCGTTTTTCAATATCACAAGTTACAAATCTTTCTTTCGCACCGTGGGAACGAGCTTATGGAGCAGAAAACAGAAGAAGAAGAAGAAGAAGAAGAAAAAGAAGAAGAAGAAGAAGAAGAAGAAGAAGAAGAATGAAAGGGAAAAGAAAAAGAAGATAGTATGAAACTGTGAAGGTTATATACAAACCATGACATTGTTACAGTCTTCCTACAAATTTCTATCTACGTCGTTCTGTAGTTCTTATCAGAACCGAGAAAATCCGAAACACACCGCATACTATGATGATACGTTTGATATATAGCAACCCATCATTTCCTTCTTTCATTTTGATTATAAGAAGGTCTGCTTAGAAAAGAAAAATAGAACAGAGAGAGAGAGAGAGAGAGAGAGAGAGAGAAAGAGAAAGGAAAAGGGTTTTTTCTAAAAGAAAAAAGGAAAAAAAAGAAGAAGAAGCGAAAGAAATAAGAATAGAAACGGAAAGTATCGTGTTCTTTGAAATCTCTTTATTCGGAAGACAACAGAACTACGTCTCTACGATATTGGACTTTTACCTTATGCAAACCTACTCCTCCCTTTGACATCAGCCAATCTAATTCTCATGGTTGGAAGAGAATAGTTTTGTCGTTCCATCCGAAATTCTTTGCTCTTATCTCTATTCTTTCTTTTCTTATTTTTTTTCCTCTCTTAACTTTGAGAGAAATTTCGCGAGAGTTAGTTTTTCCCTCGGCTTTTCCTTTTTTGTTTTTCTTTTTTTTTTCAAACGCGAAAAATCAAATGCGAAGTTACAACGTATAACAGTAAATTCATATTACGTATAAAGATCGATAGAGATATGAAAAAATATCGAAGGAAAAGGACAAAAAAAAAGAGGAAGACTGACTTGATTTTTGATAACGTCATCATCACTAATTATCTCTAATTAGGTTGATTTTCATAGAAATCGAGAGATTAACAAGCACGGACCGAGTTTATATTCGTAGAATACGAGCTCTGTCAGTGGTCATTTGACCATTCATCGTCACGCTCGTATTCAAACATAAAGTACTTCGAGTAGCGTCAGTAGGATCTGATTTATTCATGGGTCTCAGGAATCAAGAGAGCCTGCAGTCTCGTTCGATGTACGTACGTACGTACGTACGTGACGTAATGCGCGTGTAAGTGCGCGTTTGAAAAGTTCACAGTCGGTCGACTAAAGCAAATCCCATTAATCCTTTGAACAGTACAAATGTACATTTACGTCGTACCTTAGTCAGTCTGATGTATTATAAAACGTACATGTTTGAATTTTACTACTTTTAATTTAAATCTAGTCTATCTGTTTTAACATACTAATATTTAGTCATTTACATATGAATACATGTTCTAATTTTCTTGTAGCATTATACAAACTTTTCTATTCGATGAAATAATCATAGCCACGTATTTCATACCCTAATAACTTTATTTTCTTGTTTTGTTCAGTCGGACGAAAGAGAACTCACGTTTGAAGGTAGATCAAGCAACTATCGATTCATCAGCGTTCGACGATTTTAATGTAAGATCGAAAAGTCAAGTCAACAAAGTAATACGAGGTAATTTTGAAAAAGTACGTAAAACTGAAAGAAATGCATACGAAATTATGATAAAATTTATAAAAATATTCGATGTTCTATCTCGTTTTTTTTATTGGAAAAATGATAATGGTAGGAAAAAAATTATAAAGAGTACTATATCCATTTTACGAATAGTTCTCTATTGCAATATCCTTTTCTCTCTCTCTCTTTTTTTTTCTCTTTCTGTTTCTACCAACGTGTTCACGACGTACTTGACCGTGTTCGAGATGTAAAAGAAAAGAAGAACAAAATGTCAAAGCGACGAGAAAGTTGAGAATTTTTTTTTTACTATTGAATTCGAACGAAACGTTCGTAGGTATGCTGCTAGTAGTTATTTCATGACTACCGCGAAATTTTCTATTTTTCTCTTTCGTGCTTTTCGCACGTACGTAGAAAAAGGAAAAAGGAGAGAGAAGAAAAAAGACCCCCCACACACACACACACACACACACACACACACACATATTGATGGGAACTCATGAAACGTGCGATAAAACGAAGGTGTCTTTCTGAAGTTCGAAGCTCCAAACGCTTCCCTTTCGCAATTTTGTGAATTCCTTCGAAAGTCGAACAAAGTTTCGCAACGAGTTCGACGTATCGAGTATTGCACACGTGTGTATATATATATATATATATATATATATATATATATACATGTTATACATAGATATTATATACGCGTGTCTTCTACTTGGGAAGAAATTTGTATAAGAAGATGAATATGTATATTTAGGATGTTTTTTCAAAGTTTCCCGTGGAAGAAGATATTGAATTTTTTTATTCAACGACAGCTCTGATGATACTTCTTTAACTAATTAGAAGTTTCAACGAAAGTACGAAATTTTGTAATATTTGCTAATACTTGCTAGTTTATATTTTGAACGATACGACAAATCGTTTTCATTGATTCGAAAAAAATATCGATCGGACTTGTCATTTGTATGAGATGAAGATTTCATAAAATTTTTGGTAATATATCTGATAAGATTTTTTTAAATTAACTTGATAATCATTTCTAGATTATGTGTTATACCTATCTACGTGTTTCAAATGAAATATTCTTATACAAAAGAATCTATTAATAAAGACGTACTTATAAACTGTTAACTATCGATAATCAGGAAGAAAATTATCAGCATTTCACGAAATGTCATCTAAATAAGTATTATTACGTTTTAGTAGTATTCTGCTAGGATATAGTAGATGCTGCTTTTCAATGCAGAAAGTGGTACTACAATACGCTGTAAGAGAATGTAATTGGTCATACATTGTTACGCTTTTAGAAGCTACTTGACGTGGTTGAAAAGGACAAAGATTTCCATATGTTTAAGTTCGTCTAATCAGAGAGAGAATTTACTAAAGAAACATAGTAAAAATTTTTACATATATATATATATATATACATATTTTATGCGATATATTGATAAAATTTGTACAATTATTAATTTTAAAATTCTCACTATTTCCCTATAAAATTTTTAATACGATAAAGAATCGATCTATCGGTGGACAGAACAGACTTAAATTATTCATAAATGTATCGTAGTTAAATTTTATAACGGGTTAGATAGAAAGAGAGAAAGAGAGAGAGAGAGGAGAGAGAAAAAGAGAGATAGTGTGATAAAGATAGAGGAATGCAATAAACGAAGTTGCACCGCATTATATTAATTCACTTTAATTTATCGTTTAAACTCGGAGGGCGAACATAATGGGATAAGAATAAATAGTTAGTCGAGTGGCGGAACATCGATAGTTGACTCGATTGAGAAACGATACAGCAATTCGAAAGATACAGAGATAGCTCTGTAGATACGAAGATAAATCCGTTATGTAAACTAGCCATCGACCCACTTGCTAGTTTTTCTTCCCCCTTTTTTCGTTTTTTTATTTTATCTCGTTCCAATTTTTTTTTCGTTTTATCGATTTCAATTTATAGACAGAACTTTTCTCCAGACATAACGTTATTTCGTTTCTTTCATTCGACCAATCGATTCTCGCCGATTGCTGAATTATCATTCTAATTTTAGGATACAGATAACATATAAAAAATAAAAATAAATAAAAGAAGTAAAAAATATAAAGTCACGTGTTTCTTCATTCGAAAATATTTTTTTTCCTTTCAATCGAGATAGTTAGATATATGGGAGCTTCGAGAAGTCATTTTTTGTTCGACATACTATATATCTCCGACGTTTCTCTCCGTCGCGTCGTCTAGTCACGTTTTCTGTCTCAAGAAAACGGAGGATCATGACGAGCGACATGACGAGCGAAGTCCGGGTCAACGTGTAACAAGATAGAAGCTGGACCATGCTCGAGAAATAAACGGGGGGCTAACAAAACATGAAACGGGGGTGGTTGGGAATGAGTTGAGGCTGCCATCTACGCTGCAAAAAGCGTCGTAGCTTTTACGTGTGACGTATTACGTGCTATACTCCTTGCGGATCGGCTATATATATATATATATATATATATATATATATATATTATATATATGTATCTATCTGTATATGTATCTACTATAACTAGGTATACCTTCTTTATGAGGAATCAAAGTTACGTTTGACTTTATTATGAAATTTCCATTATTCTATCGCTCCAAGTTCTCGCACCGATAATTAACGTCCTTTCAAACACGGAACGAATCCTTACCTAGAACAAAAAAAAGCAAACTTTATATTAGATCGATCTATTTAACTCATATACAGTTACGCTACTACAAATTAGATTTAAGTAAATATTTTATTTTGTAACGATCTTAGTAACGAGAATCAATGTGAAACGGGATAAAACGTTCTATCATTGGGTTTTCGAAAAAAGGAGATTTTTTTATCTAGATTCGAGAACGTTTGAAAAATTATAATAGCGAAGGAAAGAGTTATATGATTGTAGTATAGGGAAAGTAAGGTAGAACGAAACAGTAAAAGAAAGTTAAAGCGTATTCGAAGATTCGAAGAAATTTAGAGGGAAAGAAAAATAAGAAAAATAAAAAATGCAAAAAAAAGAATAGTAGAGATAGATAGATTTGATTTCAACGGAAATGAAAGAAACAGAATCTTATCCTTCTCCATTTTCATCGATCCTCCGAGAAGTTAATGAGGCCGTGGCTCTTAAACGTTCGAAGCAAATTCGCTCGTAGCATCCTTCAGTATCAGCGAGTCGGGACAAGTGCCTTTCGTCGTTTTATTTCGCATTTGAGTGTTGGAAAAAAAAGGAGAGACGTCGACGAAGAAGCACGTGCCCTCCCTCGCTTTCTTTTTATCGACAACGAAGTCAAGACACGTTTATAATTTCGAACATCCTTTCGAACGGTTTCCGTTATCGATAAGACGACTATCGATTGGGTCGTGTCGATGGGCGCGAAGAAATCTTGGATTCATAGGTTTGAGTTCGTCGACCGTTAAGGACCATTTGATACTCGACTATTTCTTTTATTGCACACGGCAGCTGCACCGATTCTTCGAGAGTTGCATCCTTAGCTCGTCTCTTATCCAGTGTGAGTAAAAAAATTGCGAGGTAGAAAAGGAGAAAAAGAAATAACAGGGAAAGAAAGAAAGAAAGAAAGAAAGAAAGAAAGAAAGAAAAAAAAATAGAAGAACCGAAGGTTTCGGTAGATACAGAGATAGCGAGTGAGACACGTAAACGAAAGAGAAGGGAAAGGAAAAGGAAGAAAGAAAGGAAAAGAAACGTCGCGAACGTGCACCCACGGAACGATGCTTTATGGGTCGTTCCTCGTGGGCAAACGATGTTTAAAGATCAAGGAAACGGCACCATTGGGAGTCAGACCGTTGCCCGATCGAGCGAGAATAACGAATGAATATCTAATGACGTTTTACGATCCAATATGTGCCCCTGGGAGAAGCTGATATATCGCGAAAGCGTATATATGTACATATGTGGAGTGTCTGCGTTTGTGATTACTCTCTTTCTCTCTCTCTCTCTCTCTCTCTTCCTGTTCTCTCTCACTCTCTCCTTCTCTCTTTCTCTCTCTCTCTCTCTCTCACGTTCCCATGTGACCAAAAAGCTGGTACATGCGTTTACTATTCCAAGTGCCATGCGTATGGTATAACGCACAATGGATACAACGAAGTATCAATCGAAAGTACATCCCTATCGAGGTACGTTGATCCATCTACTATTTTAGAATAGAAAACAAAGGACCATTCTTCTTGAGCGACATCGATCGTAGTAGTTGCGCTTGACTACCGCATATCTATGTTCACGTTCGGCAGAACGTTTGTCGCCTAGACCTTCCATTTCGAATGTACGGAAATATTTCACTCTCTCGTAGATATAGATACGGTTATATCTATCGAACGAACGAACGAACGAACGAACGAACGAACGAACGAACGGACGAACGAACGAACAAACGAACGAACGAAACGAATGATACAAACGAGAGGAACGAGAGGCGTGGTCGACGGTGGCTCGTAAAATTTGTATATACATATTTTTTCCCCACTTTTCTTCTTGGAAAAAAAAAGAACGACCTCTCTCTTCTTTCTTCCAATTTTCCGAATTGGATCCGATGGAATTCGTTTTATTTCGAGTGTACGCTCGGCCTCATCAACTTGGAGTTTTCGAAAAAGAAATCTTTGACCTAGATTTCGTTAATTGCTTCCAGTAATGTTTGCCAATATGAAGGTAGTTTCTGTAAATACAGCTGTTTGCTGTGCATCGTGCCGATGCTACTGCTTCGATCGCAAAACGCGAAGAGATCAAAGAGAGCCGATCGGATTCGCTGAACTTTACGAACGGATAGAGAATGAATAAAAGTCAAGCTCGCATAGACTTTTACCATCTTGATTCTCTCTCGAGCATCCCGACTTTGTCATTTCGCGAGGAATATAAATGAAGGTAGTAAAAACCGTACGGCGAAAGAATATGCATAAACTACAATGTTCTAGGTATTTATCAGTGCAGTGAATTCACTCGAGAGGAATAAGCGAGTTCTCTGTATATTTCCGTGTATGTTTTTGTGTATGTACGTTTATGCGTGCAGTAAGAGTAATGGGTTGGGACGTTATATGGAAGCGCATAATAAATTCTTATTCTATTTTCTCTGCTCCTCATTCGGATCGTAAAATTCACGATAAAGGATGCGCACTTGTTTACGATGCTTTGATGGCTCTTACTGTTTTGTAGGTCGATTTTTGTAACTTCTTTCTCTCTCTTTCCTTCTCTCTCTCTCTCTCTCTCTCTCTCTCTGTCTCTTTCTATCTATCTCTCTCTCTCTCTCTCTTTGTTCACCCTTTTAAGCTGTGACGTTTCCTTACTTAGTGAAGAACGATTATCGTTTCCTTACAGGTGGACGACACGCTGAAGATTTATCGAGCGTGCTAGTCTCTTTCGAGCTTTACGATAAAATTTCATGCACGAACTACGACCGATATGCCGAAGAAAAAGAGGAACGAGATGAGGAGGTAAGGGGGAGAAGGAGTGACAAAGAAGAGAGGAAAAATTGGATCAAACGGCCGGTTGAAGGGCTCACAGCCGAACGGATATGCGTCTTTCCGTTTGCCAATCGTCCATTCTTCGCTTCTCAAGAGCTACTCGTGAAGTTCCCATTCGTCCCTTCTTCGATATCTCTCTTCTCTCTTATCCATCCTTTGTTACATTGGATTTTGGACGATTCAAGGGGATAAAAATGGTTCTGTCTAAGGGATAAAAAACCGTTCGGTCGATCGTTTTCCATCCCGTAATTATGTTCGAAGCAGCAACATACATATATCAATTTTTCAGGATTTGTTTGTTTATTTTCGCGAAATATGCATATTTGATATGAAGTACATACATATCCGTTTTAAATATATCTGAAAATACAAATATGTTTCCGTAGATAGCCAATCGAAATGGTCGAATATATGATATTGAATCGTGACTAAATGTTTATGAATTCGGAAAAAAATATTTCAGTTTGTAGTAAACTTTTCGGATTAAATATGAAGATTTAGCTCAACTTCAATTCAAAGGGAACACGATATTTTTCTTGTCCTTTTTCTTTTGATTTTATCATTAGTTCTTCCTCAGATATGTTTTTATCATTTATCGTGAAACGATAAAATATCAATTCGAGAATATTAATATCGAGTTTCTTAAGTTCTTTTCTTACGAGCGATTTTTCAAATATTATTCCCTACTAAGAAATATTACTTCGTACGCATTCGAATTAAATTATGTTTCAGAATAGATTTCATTTATAGCTTTTATATCATACTTGCAAATTAACATGTACAATGTGTTTGAAAATACTTATACATTATCGTGCTATTTGTACGATTAATTGAATTAATTAATTCGTTCGAATAATCTGTAATATAAACAATTCTTTTCGATTTTTCTTCGAAAATTTTTCTTCATCTTCACGCAAAGTATTATTAGAAAAAGATGATTTATTTTTTTTTCATATTATTTTAAAAGTAATTCGAATATACGAGAACTCGAATAAAATGTTTTGCTTCTTTTTGAATGTCTCGCGATAACTCTTTTGTATAACAAAGTTTCCACCAGAATCGATTCGTAAGCGATGCACGAACGTATGACGCGTCGACACATTAATCATTGATAACGCACGCGATTGAGAATGGGAGGAGGTTTCAGAATATTTGTGGCTAGTACTTGATAATAGTATCTTTTTTCTCTCTCTCTCTCTCTCTCTCTCTCTCTCTCTCTCTTTCTTTCGATGATGAATTCCCTTTGAGAATTCACAGAGAGAGAGAGAGAGAGAGAGAGAGAGAGAGAGAGAGAGAGAGAAAGATGTAGAGAAATTTCCTAAGTTTTGCGAGAAAAGTTTCCTCATAAATTGAAGATTTTGAATTGTCCGTTCTAGCCTGCAAATGGGTGCTCTTTTCTCCAACGCTCTAAGATATCCACAATATATTTGGAATTATATCCGAGAAAATTTCGATATATTTTACGAAAAGCAAAAGTCAGCAAGGAAAGAAATTCTGTGTACGATATATTTTCTTTTCTCCGTTCGGATATTTTTCGATGATTATCGATAACGAAGCTCGATTAAGATAGATTGGTTCAAGAGAAAAGACAGCGGTAACATGGTGGAGGATGAGATCGAAAGTTTTCTGATAGGAACGTGAAGTGGAAAGTTTTTCTCCGTTAAATCCAAAGTTTCGTTCGGAAGCATCTCGAGCAACGCCAATACAGTATTTCGCTATATTATCTTTACACGTAAACATACATCTTGGTAAAAATATATTAATATCGGTCTTGAATGATGCATTAAATATCGACAAATTTAAGAGAATTTGTTTTTTTTTAAATAGGTAAAGAAATAAAAAATGAAATGTCGGCAAATATATATTATTTTTACATCTAGACATGCATATGGGTAAAAATATATTAATATCGATCATTTAATGATACGTAAATAGAACAAAAAATATTGACGAATTTAAGAGAATTTTTTGTTAGATAAAAAAAGAAAAAATGTGGAAAAGGATATTTCTACACACAAGATACATATATTCAAAACTATATATATATATATAGGATAAACTATCAAAGAAGGTGAACGGGTCATTCCACATCGAGTGTTTTGGAAAGCTCCCCTTCTTTCAGGGACCAATGTGTATTTACTTCTTTTATATTTTTCAACCATTCACGATTTTGTAGAGTTCGTAAAAGCACGTGAGACAGAAAGGAGAGATCAGAAGAAAATTCGTCTTGCTTCCTTTCACAATAAAACTCGTTGAGTTTTTCGTTGGCGTAATCGAATTTAGCTTCGATATGAAACTCTCTCATTTTCGCTACGAGTCCATTCAAAAAAGTTCTTATCGTAAAAGTACGATTGTCTCGAGAAAAAGAAGAAAAAGACAGAGGAGAATCTGAATGAGTTCACGAGGACCGATTTGCATCAGGGATTTTCTTTTTTGTAGTTACGACGTGACTTCTTCGCGAATAGATTTTCTCAATGTAAGCGTTTAACAACCATTATTCTCTTTAGATATTCATGCTCGACGTACTATATCGATTAATGGCCATCCATTTCGTAATCGTATCACGATGAGCGTTAAATGCTTAATAGAAATGCTTTTCATCGACAATTACGCTTTAAATTAATCTTTGTGTTTCCGCTTAGCGACGTTTCCGCTTGCTGCCACTCGATTTGACTCATCTCGTGTAATATATTATGTCATTATGATATTATGGCGATGCAGTGACATTTACGTCGGTGAATTTACACGCAAACGATCGTGGAACATTCATCGCTTGGCGTATTTAATTGGTTTGCATTTGAAAATATTCTTCTATACATATGTATGTCGACTTTATTATATTTCTTACGTTTACCGTTGTTGTTATTTTAGACGATGAATAAAGCCACGATCGTTGCAATTTAAATCGTAATGCATAAATAATTAATTAAATACAGATAGGAGAAACGCATACACGTTGTTAGTTTTACAATTAGCAATTTAATGAATGAGAGTTTGATGTAATAATGACGAAAAAGTTAACGTACTCGAGAACGTGGTTATTATCATTATAGAAAATAATTGTATTTGTTACTCAAATTGCATAATAGGCAAGACCAGTACGCCAAGTAATCTAGCAGATTTTCGACGGAAGGAATATTCCATCTCGCTCTACCTATCTACTTTCCACGAGTTTCTCACTTCCTCTGGTCTCTCTCTCTTTTTCTCTATCTCTATATCTCCCAATCTCTCTCTATCTATCTATCTATCTATCTATCTACCTATCTATCTATCTAAAGATCCTGGATATGCAAATTCACGATAACACACAGAGATGGCCATTTTGGTGTGCTAATTTTGGTCAGGAGGATCTAAGAGGAGTCTCTAATATTCTCGATTATAGTAAAGACAGAAAGGAGGACAGAAGCGAAGGAAGAAAGATAGGATCCGAGATGCTTAGCAAGGAGAAGACAGGAATATACGAATCCCGAGTTGTCCATAAATCCGTCCTTTATTATGGCAAGCGTGGCCGGACACGCGTGGGTTAGGTTTATTCACGATTCCGTCTACGATGCATTTCTGATAGTATGCAAATTTGAATTACTAGCACAGAGCAGCAAGAGAGAGAGAGAGAGAGAGACAGACAGACAGAGAGATGAAGCGAGATGGTAGTACATCGCGATCGAATTCAGTCCATCCTCCAAGGGTTTCCCTATCGCTTCCTCTCTCATTCTCTCAGCTTTCTCTCTCTCTCTCTCTCTCTCTCTCTCTCTTCATAGGATGCACATATACACATACAGGATCCGTTCGTTGCATGGATTGCATCCCAATCTCTCTGATCCTCTCACCTATAGACTATAACATCTTTGCATTTTCAGCGATTAGGATGATTTTGCGAACATGCTAAGGTAACCTGAGTTAGGCACATGCTCTGACGAGGTAGTAATTAGGCTCAGGATTGTTAGCTGTATTAATGTCGAACCGCAAGACGCATGAAACGTGAACGTTATGCTAATAAAATTATATTTGCGATACTTGTGATTAAATCTTGCCGATGCTTTTCATTCAATTTGATTGGCACAAAGCGGAAGGAGAAAGGAGGGGGAGAGGATATCTCGCAGATTTCTCTAATTGAATTAAAATTCCTTAGGAACTTTTCCTTGTAATTATGCTGTCAGCGTGGTTGATGGCATAATTTCGTTATTCAAAGCTACTTAATGCGAGATTGTTAGGAGTGATACGAACGTACGTAGGTACTGTATACGTATGAGTCTACATAAACCGGCGCTTAAAAGGAACTCTCTGCTTGAAAACTATAATCGGGTTAAACAAAACTTCGTAACTGAATTTCAGGTTAAATAACAACTTTCATCTTTACCTTTGGACATGAACTACTTCTAATCGAATCGGAATTTCTCCAGTCGTACAGTTAACCCTCAAATAATTAACAAGTTTCTCACGAACGTTCCTTTGCACTTTTTATAACAAACAAATTTGTTTTTAAATCTTTGTTTTAAACGACATTTATCTACCTGTCCTTATATAGATATAATAATGTGTACCATATTTATCGATCGTAAAATATCATTATTTAACGAAAAATCTAACGTTGGAAATAATAGCATAGATCGTTGTGGTCCAACGTTTTTCAAAAATTTTGTCGTGCGGCCCAATACATTTGTTTGCAATGTTACCGCCACTCAAATGTTCGCGGCTATAATATTAAATTTTTAAGAACCGAGTAGACTGCAGTCTACCTGTATGTTACTTTACGGATACGGCTGTTACTGCGGTATTCTCTACGAACTCACAAGAACACGAACACGTGAAACTTTCTGAAAATATCTTACAATTTTCTTGCACTTTCCTCGTTTTGGCGTAAGGTAGCAGCTATCATTTCGCGGTCCATTAAAAATTTAACGCGACCCGATATCGGACGGCGGCCCATAGGTTGAGAAATGCTGTTATAGTCGAAAAATAAAGCAAGAATTGTTTCAAGGCACGTAAAAAAGTAACAACAAGAAATTGGCTGGATCTTGTTAAGGTACTCGCTAGTAGGGAATTAAATGTCCCTAAGAATAAGCTCGTAATATATATACATATATATGTAGGTACCGTATTCGTTGCTACGTGGGACGCTTACAAATTAATTGAAACGATATTATGCGACAGAAAAAAGAATGTATCGTCCGCGTGACTTTCGTGAAATCGCGAGAAAAAGATACGAAATAAAACGTATTGCACGGGCAAATTGAGTTCGTAACGTATGGGAGATCGTGCTGTAGAATACAAATTCTAGACGTCGCTCTCTCAACTCCGATTACAGCTTCTGTAATGTTTAATGAGCTATGAGAGGAAAAAAGTATTAGCCAATTAGGTAGCAATCTCATGGTTACTCGTTCATGGATATAATAATTTCTGATAGAATATATTTCAAAACGTCTGCAATCGTTGCTATGCAATTAATCAACATTCTTTTTATTTTAACAGACTTTACTTTTTTTTTCTTTTTCCATTATCCAATGCAAATTTTTCTATTTACCATACGCCTATGGATTTATGTTAGTTTTTTTGATATAGAAAATTGATTCTTTTCATTTTCATCGGCTCTATTTCACTTTTCCATTGCTATCTGAAATCAATGTAAATTTATCGAATAGTGAAGGGGACCCATATTTATGATAACGTCGAACGTTCATCAGAAGTAACGGCGGGGATAAGGTGAACAAGGAGAAAGGTTGAATTTTTTGGAGTAGAAGCGAATGGAGGATTGAGAATCAACGATCAATGCCAGTCACGTACATGCGAAAGGCAGGATTTGGTCGATTCCGTGAAGTAGGCTTCGTCGAACGATCGAGTTATCCTTTCAGGATAGTAGGGTTGGCCAAATTCAAGGGTCGGCATCATCGTGAAAAGGACGTCCGTTTGCAATTCCGCAAATCGCCAGGAAGCTCGGTATTCACCGTGGTGCCACGATAGCGTCATCATAGATGAAAAGAAAAGAAAAGAACAAATATTCGTGGTTCCCTCGTTTATTTTTAAAGCTTAAGGATATTTTTCATTTTGATATTAACATAATTAATTTAGCAAGACGATCCATGTTCGATAATTAACTCGCATATCATCAAAGAATCATTATTACAAGCTCTTAGTTTCGATCGATTTTCTGACAACCATCAAAAGCGAAGGTTCATTTTCGTTATAATCCTTTACAATCAACCGACGATACTCTTAACGAGCATCGGTACGTACTTACATTTCTTCTTGTAAAGTTTGTCGAACTATTGAAATTATTTCATTGTTAACAATTTTCATAAAATAATTAGCTGTAAAATAAAATACGTTGATGTTTCATTGTGAATATAGGAGTATTATACGTTTACATATTATTCCTAGTATAATTAATAATAAGCTGCTAGAAATATAAGTATTACGACGATCTTTGAGATGCATGAAAATGAACGGAAATTGTTGGAAAATGATTTTCATATGGTGAAACGCGAAACGCGAAGGAACATTAGAAAATAAAGGTTGTTTGATAAGAGGCTGAGAAGAAGCTAATTTCTACTTAGAATCCAAACAATTAATTCTCTATTCTTTCGTTTTTTTTTTTCGTTTCTCCCTTATTCTTCTTCTCCTTCTTTTCCTTCCTTTTCTTCTTCTTCTTTGTTTGTTGTTTTTGTTTCTTTCTTGATAAACTTCTTTTCGAAGTATCCCATAGAAAACAAACAAGTAGGCGTGGGAGTCTGAACACGTCGAAAAGCGAGAAAAGAGCGTGGAGTGGCAAGTCGAAAGAGATTTTATTAGGGTATTTGTAAAGGACTGATGTGGTATCGTTTCTACGAATTTGTCCAATAACAGGAACAATTTATTTCTGTGCTCTTTTCAATAAGAGGATGGGCGTACATAACAATGAGCTCGAAATTCTACGAACCTTTAGAATGTGTTTGCGCCTGAAAATGTTTTAAAACGTCTATGTGATCGGTATAATCCTACGACGGTTTATGTTTCATTGAAAATCCAATTTTCATCGAGTATCCATCGACGTATCCATCCGATCGGTCTTTCGTATTATCATTTAATAATTTAATAGTTTGCTTTGGAAGGTTGTTTCATGATGTCGTCTCAGACAGAAAATATCACTTCCAAGTCGAGATCGAATATCCGAAAAAGATAGATAAAGAGAGAGAAAGAGAAAGAGAAAGAAAGAGAGAGAGAGAGAGGGAGAGAGAGAGAGATACTAACTATCCTTTATCATTATTGTTTCTTCGAGAAACGAATGAGATCGTAAGATTCGCGATACGATTTTAAATTCATTCGACGGAAGAAACCTCCGTTGCAATTTACAGATATATTTCGTGGGAGGGTCTCTAAAAGTTTCATACGCCATTAAACCAAAGTGAAAAGGATATAGTGATAAGAACAAGAGAGAGAGAGAAAGACAGAGAGAGAGAGAGAGAGAGAGAGAGAGAGAGAGAGAAGAGAACAAGATTGCTCGCATTTATTCGGATCTCGAAGTAGCTTGAATTATTTCTTGAGAATTCGAGGAAGGAAATAGCCAGCTTGCCAGAAGGAGTAATGTATCCTTTTTTTAGAAACGAAGATGATATTACGCGGTTGATGCCATAGTATCAGACGCGTATCTTGTAGAAGCATAAGGTCTCACGAAGACATTGTACTCGGAACGATTTTTAGTTGGCTTCACCTATGTGCCCGATTGTATGTGACCAACTCTTTCTACTTTTACGATAGTGTTCATACTCGACGAAAAGAAGTGCGCCAAGAATAACATCGACATCCTCTATTTTCTTCTTTTTTTCTCTTACTATCTTCCATTCTTTGTTGAGAAGCACGTTTTTAAGAACAGAAAGAAAGAGAGATAGAGAGAGAGAGAGAGAGAGAGTATCGAAGAAACAGGAAGACGATTGATCGAACAATAAATCCCCTGATTGCTACCATTCGAAAAAGAAATCTGAACAGATGAATTTTTATCTAACGTATAGTAGAGATTTCATTTTATAACTATTGAATTTTTAACGTACGACGTGTATAAAAAAAAAAAATATTTGATTTAGATATCTTTTCCTAGATGTTTTCGTGAGAGAAAAAGATAGATAAAAAGAGAGAGAAAGAGAGAGAGAGAGAGAGAGAGAGAGAGAAGAGATTTCTCATACACAAATATGTACTCATAGGTTACTCGATCGTATTTAAAATTAATGGAGAAGGAAAGTAAGTAAGTAAGTAAGTAAGTAAGTAAGTATGTAAGTACTTACATAGCTGTACACGTATAGAGGTATAGGATAAGTATAAGTAGGTAAGAACTTAGAAGGTAGTAACGCTCTTATATCGAGAGGAAGATCGTAGAAGAGGGTAGAGGGTAGAAAGAAGAGAGCGTGTCTTCGATCGCAATTACTCGCTTGTCCGAGCCCGCACAAGAAGGAGAGTAGGTGGAGTATAGTCTCCACGAAAGAATTCTACGAAAAGACTCCATCTACTTCTTCTCTATCTCTCTTTCTCGTTTCTCGATCCCTCCTCAAGGTTTCCTCCACGTTTCATACGAAAGGCACTTCGTTCGAGAGTAAGTGAGCCAGTCGTCAGCGTTTTCAGACACTCAGACACTGTTACCACTCTTCTCTTCCTCTTCTTTCGTCACACTCTTCTCTTCTTCCTTTCTGCCTTCTTTTACACTGTCTAACACGCACATACACACATACAAACACGCACTCTCTCTCTCTCTCTCTCTCTCTCTCTCTCTCTCTCTCTGTCTTTCTCTCTCTCCTTCTCCCTTCCGTTACTTCATCTCGTTCAAGCGGCAGCTTCGTCACCGCCTCCGCAATCTCAGTTGGAAGGGCAAACAATAATGTACGAGAGGACGTATCTCTCTTGTACACTGCTTCGTATTTTACCATGAGACAGACAGACAGAGAGAAGGAGAGAGAAAGAGAGACAGACAGGGAATGATAGGACTCTGGCCGAACTCTCAAGCGTTCTCCATTTGTACAGAAATTTATAATAGTCAAAGATACCTTGTTTCTATGTACACTGAAATCGTCTGCCAACATAACGATAGATCCAATGAACGTTTACGCGTACCAATGATAACGAATACCAGAATGATGGTTTTTAAATGTGCTCAAACACGCGACCGCGTAGGCAAATATTTGTATAATTTCAATAATTTTCTGTATATCGTATTGACGTAGTATAATATACTTTTTATTATTAAATGAATATTTTATTAAATTATGAGAGGAAATGATCGCTTTCCAAAAGGTTAAATGTTCGACTTCATTTTTAAAGTACATCACTGTTACTGTTCCTGTTAGAAAAATACAATATTTATTCGTATCGTCTTGTTGCATTCTCACGAAAGTGTACGAACTCGTATTTATTAAACATGAAACGTCACTTTGTCACGACTAGTTCTTCGATCGGCCATTTAGTGAAAGTGCAAAGTTGTATAGTTTAAATGTGCCTCGACGTTAATCGTCTTCGTTAACGGGGGCTTTAAGAATTCTCCGATATTCGTGAACGGTTTTTACTACTACTACTATGCATACTACTGCTCCTACTACTGCTCCTACTACTGCTTCTACTACTACTACTACTACTATTACTACTACTATTGTATTCTCTGAGATATCGAGCTAGGAACAGAGGTAAAAGGACATTTCGCTTTTGGCAAGTTGCTGCGAATTACAGCGCGTGAGGAAGTTGACGCGACCGATTTAATTCGGTGTCTAGCGAGGAAACGAAGTTTGAAGTTCACCGTTAGTTCCGGACGAAAATTTGCCTCTCCGTATTTTCCTTCGTTAAAGGTGCACAATTTGTGACATTTTTGGTAATACAAAACGCTTGGGTTAACTCGAAACGACCGAATAGTTTAATGTCAATCTTTTTTATTTTCCTAGTAGAAAATCGTAAGTACCATAGAAATTTTCGTCGACGTTTAAATGATCGTACGATTCACGTACGAAAATCGATCATTGACAAAATAAACGTAAGATTATCAGATGTAAGACTCTTCGATTGTAACAGAAATTTAAAGTGAAATTTGAGAGATAATCGTTCGGTAAATGCATTTCGAATTTTTGTATGGTCCAAAATCGGATAGCGAACGAACCGATTTTGGAGCAACGTAACGGACTTGGTTGAGAAGAACGGTAAGATTCTTTATGGTGCCTTCGTTACTTCCTCGAACAGAAGTCCTTTGTGAGAGAAATAAAGCTCGACTTGATTCGCGCTCGAACACGTTTCCGCATCGCAGCGCAACGAAACGGTAATGGTCGCTTCTCTTTTCTATCTTTTTTTACTCTATTCTTTATTTCTTCTACCTTCGTCTACTTCATCTTTCTACTGCTTTCATGTCTTTTACCTTTCTGTCTGTCTGTCTCTCTGTCTGTTTCTCTGTCTGCCTCTCTCTTTCTTTCTCTCTCTTTCTTATTCTTTCCCTCTTTTTTTTTCTCATAGTATCAACAGTCGTGAAACCTTGGTGGGATCGTTTTTCTTTGAACAAAGGCCTTCGAGATCCGAGAAAATTTCTTTCCCGAATTTTCCGACGTTCGGCACAGAAATTATTCATCGAGCTTTGCATCTCGTCTTCTCCAGTCGAAAAGCCTCTCCAAGTTCTTTAATTTAAAATCCGTAGAGAATGATTTTTACGTGATGCCAACTTTGATTCGTTTTAAAGTCGTATACTCTATTACGATATATAGAGATTACTCCTTGAAGAAAATTGATATTCAACAATATTTTTTTTGAAAATATTAAATGCTCGAGATACGAGGAAAATTTTATTAATCCGTTTGCCATTTCAAATGAATTTCCCGTTTTTATTAATTTAACTGTTTGTCGTTTCAAATGAGTTTCACGTTTTTCATAAGCATCCTAATGTCGCCTTTTGCTTTAAGAAGAAGATAAGTTTTTTAGTTTCAATATTTTTATTAGAATTCGTTCTTCGACGGAGAATGAACTCGTCGAACATCGGATGAAAAAGGATAGGATGATATATCATTTTGTTTCACAGTTTCACTTTTGAGACATTGTCCCAAACGATTTTATATTCTTCATCCCGGACTTAGAATAAATATCCGTCACGCATCGGGGAAACTTTTTTCATCGGAGTACTTTCCTGCGACCGTTCGATCCTGAATACGAGATGACGTTACTTCAAAACTTGTCTAATATCAACCACCCTTTCTCTCTCTCTCTTTCTTTTTCGCACGCGCAGGTTTTCTTTGTCCCCTATTGGCTATAATAAATCTGTCTCTCAGCTTTCTCATTTCCTTTGTCGTAACGCGTAAGCATTTCATTTATTCGTTCTTTCGAACGTCGTGGCATATAAACGAAGATGTTAAGCGACCACGAGTCTCATAAAGTTTCATACGGATACCATTTGCTTTTCAAACTTTTTCCCGATGAAAAAGTTTTTTTTACAGAGAGCGAGAGGGAAGAGAAAGAGGGACGCGAATAACGCTCCTTTTCCCACTCGCAGCTGAATTGGAAGTCGAGTTTTTGAATTCGACTAGCTAACTGCATCGTGTTCGAATGAATTTCTTTTTTTAATCCTCCGTTAAGGATAAACTTCATTTCCACTTGAAAACAAGGCAAAGCTACCTTTTCTTTCTTTTCTCTTTTTCTTTTCTTTTCTTTTTCCAACTATTTTTCATTTTCCCTTTTGACGTGATATTCGTGCGTCAATTTGGTACTTGACCAAACGAACGATACGTCAAACAAAATTGAACGAAATTGGAATTTATTGGTGACTGATTGCGCGTAGCGGAAAACCTACCGAAACAAGCTGCCACTGATCTGGTTGAATGTTCTCGAAGAAGATTTATCGAGTTATCGTTAAAGTGAACGAAAAACGTATCGTCTAGATTTGTGGAAGGAAGGAGAGATAAAATTTTTATTGCTAGGATTTTTATATCGCCTATTGTATCGTATCGTTGATGTTCGGCCGTATTCTTTTCCCTAGCGAAACTATCTTCGACGAAGCTTAGTAAATAGCTACTGCATATATATATATATATATATATATATATATATATATATAGAAAGATAGATAGATAGATAGATCAAGGGATGAAGATTTAAGGAAGTAGTCGTTGTGAGGGAGCTAGAATCAACTCGATGCGAGGAACTGACCGAGTTACGTTATTCCTGCGACATGGATGACGTACATCCTCGGAGCTTGCAGCTTAAACTCTCGTTTCGCTAATGGAGAAGAATATAGAGAGAAAGAGATAGATAGGTAGAGAAAGAGAGAGAGAGAGAGAGAGAGAAAGAAGGAGCATTGTTGTAACGCTAGTGGAGCCGTTGCAACGTGATGGTATGTCAGACCACGTAAATTTTGGACGCGCATGGTACCCAAGGGATTCTTATTTATGGTACCTTTCCAAAGGGAACGAGGTAGTTAGCGCAAAGTGCCTTTAAGTTTAAACGTTTTGAGCGAGAAAGAAATATATGTACATATATACAAGAAGATGAAGTAGAATGAACGAAAGAAGTCACTATCCTGAGAATTGAAAATCGAGAATTGAGTAAAGTGAATAACGTGGGACTCGTGACGTCATTCTACTAATGGAAAAGATATCTATAGAAAAGTAGACAAGCAGAGAAGCAAATGCGGTTGGTAAAAGGTCAAACTATAATTAGATAGACCGATCGGTATAATCCGATCATAGAACAAACTCGATATTCTCCGATGTCCGAGCAAACATTGATCGGTGGTATCCTATATTCCGCTGTGTTCGTTATAACTTTCGATCAGACTATACCGCTGACGGGTTACAGGATGTACCATAAATTGGATTTGATTCTCGATTTGCCACGAAGTGTCCATATAGTGATTCATGTTTAGTGCATTTCCTGTGCATCAACGTACGACTACTTCAATAGTTTTCCCTATACCTCTTTCTCTCTTTCTGTATTTTTAATAACTAATTTTCCCAATAAATAAAAACCTACGAAAAGATGACCCAGACTAAAAAATTAAATTCTTGACCTGTCGACTTTTTTTCTTGATTCCCGGAGGTCCTCCTTCTCTTCCTCTGTCAAAAGAGAGAAAGAGAGAAAGAGAATTGTGGTGTGAAGGGAATAGAAGAGAAGACAAAAGTGAACGGGTAGAAGTCAGTCGACTGTGTCGAGTAAATACGACGAAGCTTCTTTCTACACGTTATGCGTTTCCCTCTATCCCTCTCTCTCTCTCTCTATCTATCTCTCTATCTCTATCTCTCTTTATATACGTACGTATGTATGTGTCTCCGACATCCAGAAAGCGAATGCTTCAAATTGAGGAAATGTCTCGGGGAGGAAATGACCTGCCCGTGTAATTTCGTGGAAGACGCATCGTACTGTACGTCGATGTTGAAAATCCTCTTCGCAAAGAGAGGGAAAGAGAGAAACAGAGAGAGAGAGAAAGAGGTCGACGATGTTCAGGGCGGTGCCGTCGTCCCCGAAAACGTGAAGATCCTTCGTGTTTGTCTCCACCTTCCTCATCCCTTCTCCTTGCTGCTCTCTTTCTAGCAAGTTTCGTTTCGTTTCGTTCTTCTTAGACAACCCGGCGCCTCCGATCTTCCTTGTATCTACTTGGTGGATGTCCACTATTACAAATCCACGGAGGAAAAACGTGAAGGTATTATATATATATATATATATATATATATATATATATATATATATATACATACACATATATGTGTGTGTGTGTATAGGTATATATACTTAAGTCCGTTCGCTTTGCACGAATCTTCTTCGATTTTCACTATCCGACGTGTTAAGGCAAGTAGACATCGAGAGTGCGATGGGTAAATATTTCGTTAGCAAATTTGCGATCTTTGAGCAGAACCATTTTTGTAATTCGAAGAGACGTAAGTATACATGTAGAACGTAACAGAATCGATCGATTGTATTTGCCTTTAGTTTATTGTCGAGTTCTAACGTTATTGTTATGATATTTTTAAACGTTTTTATTATTACTACTATTATTATTATTATTATTATTATTATTATTATTATTATTGTTATTATTATATTATTGAGAATATCGTGTGCTCGAGGAATATAATACAATACCGATTACTAACGATTTAAATTGTCTCTTATTTCGCAAAGTTATCACGAGCGATATTAAAGTCACGTTTATTTCATGGCTCTTTTTCTTCTCTCTCTCTCTCTCTCTCTCTCTTTTTTCTCTCTTTCTCTCTTTTCTCTCTCTTCCATCGTTTTCCTTTACAGCAAAATTCTTTCTCCATAGAGATATGCAAAGAATCCCGATCACAGTGCTCGAAATGACCGACGATAGTTTTATTTCGCTTTCTTTTACAGAATGTTGGCCTACGAAAGAAATACGACTTTGGAGCTTCGGATCGTTATTCACGTTGTCACAAGAAATGTAAAAACGTGCTAAAATATGCAACCCTTAGGTAACAGAACTTCGTTCGGTAGTTCCTGCAAAAGTACATGCGATGGAGTAATGCAAAGATAGAAAGGGAATTATGCAAAAAGGGAATGAGCTAATGAGAGGAATATTGCAAGGAGTAGGAAAACATAGGTCAATTTCGCCATGCCTGTTATGTAATGCCAGTTAATTTCACGTAGAAATTAACTCTCGTTTCCTCGTCTCCTTGTCTTTTTTTCTTATTTTATTCCTGTCACCAAGACATCTTTTTCGCGAGGATTTCACTTATAAATATATCCCGTATATTTTATCAGATTTGTGTTATCATCCGAATAAAGTTTGTCTCTCTTGTAGGAGAAAAAAAAACAGACAAAAAATATAAAGAGATAAAAAGAATTCCAATGGCAACGATTTACGTTATTTCATTAAAAGCTCTCGTACGTAGGTGCATATATGGGAATTATTCGAATTTTCAAATTTGTTCGTTCTCCTTGCGAAAATACGATGACATCGTTTCGACGGAACGAAATTCGATGTCCCTTCGATGCGTTTGCATAAATATTTAAATCACGTAACTCGCTCGCAAACCAACCGACCTTTTCCACGCTTGGGATCGCCAGCAAACGAGATTCTTTTTAATGTTATTACAAACACATGCCAGCACGTAATTCACTTCTGTCTCTCGACTTGTAATAATCCAGGATTAGTTCTTTGGTTTTTATAACTTCTCGTATGCGAATATAGGTATAATATTTATACATGGGTTTCATGTACGGCATCACACATATAACAGAGTCATATACGATCTCAGACTCATGTTACCGGCTCATGTATATACTTGTCTACCTAAGTACATAACGTCTTACAAGGATTACGTCGTTTGAAAGGCTTACGGAAAATGAGCGACAGTTTTCTACGATTTCGCTGTAGGATATTCATCAAAGGAAATAAGTTTTCTTACGAACTTATATTTATGGTTTCTTCTTTCTACAAAACGAAGAAATTGTAGTAGGCTCAAAAGTAAATATCTTCTTTCCGTTGCCAGAGTTTCGTTGAAGAAAAAAAAAAAAAAAAAAAAGGAGAAAAAAGAAAAAATAGAAAGACAAAAAAAAAAAGAAAAATTATAGTAAATAAAAGGAAAATGGAAATAAGAGAAAATTCTTCTTTACCATCAATATCGAAGAATTCTTTTCTCATTTTCCTTTATTTTCTTTTCTTTTCTTTTCTTTTCTTTCCTTTCCTACGCTTCGATCAGCCAATGCAAGCAAGTAGAACGTAATATTAATCAAAGTTCGATAGTATCTTGGCTCGTCTCGGAACGTAGGAAGAGTGTTTCAGACTACGACACAGGTTTCAGGCTAATCGGACAGACAGCAGCTTCGATGGATGGGAGATGAAGTTTCTATTGCGTAGAGTTCCTGTGAGATACATCGATTCGAACGTTAACCCTTTCACTACGAAAGGTTTATATCTATTAACTCTTCTCATATATTTAATCAATATATGCAAAGAGACGTGTACATGTATGTCCAATAAATTTTCCTCGAAACAATGCGTTTATTATTTTACTAAATTGATATAACATTGAAAATATATTGTTACGAGTTATATAGCAATCAATCAGATAACTGGATATGGATAAACGATGTGTCCGTTTGACATGCAACAACGATTACAACGATGTGGTTTTTTTATTTTTTTTTTATTTTTGTATTTTTGTATTTTTTTTTTTTTTTTTTTTTGTTAAAACGTATCATAGTCAAAGGGTTAAAACGTGGCTTAATACCACGTATGTACGGCGTAAGGATGGGCATAAGCCATTCTATATAGGACATCCGTGGTCCATACGCTCGAATAGAACGATGAACGCGGACTCGTGGCTTACCAGTCATACGAACACTTCTTTCGATCAGCCGAAAGAGTCGGACATGACCGGCAATTAATTCTACCAGTTTTGTATATTACATACGATATATTGTATATAACATATGTATTGACGTTATGAGCTTTTATAAAAGATATATCGAACTGTTCGTTATGTCTCGTCTCGTTTGACATTTTAACGATCGTACGAAAAAAAAGGGAAAAAAAGGAGAACGAAAAGGTAGATTTTAAAAATATTGGAAAATATTGATTTTTGTATCGTTCTGGTTTCTTAACGCGAACGATGTAACTAGCTCGCATATTAAAGAGCAATATAATTTGTAAATTTAAGAGATGTCTCTGGTACAATTACCAATGACAAATGCGGTTCGTTTGCGGTAAAGAATGATAAGAGGAAGTATTCGCGGGCAGTGAACTTGTTCTCGAAAAAGAAGAGAAAAAGTAGAAGAAAAGAGGAAGAGTTCCAAGCTCTTTCGGTACTGGGAATGACGCATACACCAATGTCGCCTAATGGCCTGCATATATCAGGACGCAAAGCTCTAGCTTACGCGTCCTACCTAGTACTTTTTCATTGCCTCTCCGCCCTCTGCTCTTTTCTCTTTCTTTCTCTTTTTCATCTTCGCGCCAGCGTTGTCTTCGAGGACCTCGGCACGTCGCGGCATGGAATGGAAGATCCTCGCGAAATCCTACGAGATATTCCGCCACTTTGTTTCTATGATAGTAAGAAATTACCACGTCTCACTGTATCTCTCCGTCTTCCTTTTCCACCTACGTGTTATGTACAAGAAACGTACAACTGACGTACCGTACTTAACTACGTTATCTCGTTATCCTTGAAATACAAACGAAAAGATTTTGAGTATCCTTATCTCGACGGCTTGTTCGTAATTTCGTGAGGGGATGATGTCTGACGACGGACACTTGCTATTTGAAAAAGCTTCGAATCGAAATGAAGGAAGAGGTTCGTTAAATTTCATAAGAAAAGGACGACATATGATGATCTTTTTAAAGAGTCATTAGATAAGAGCTATTAAAAGTTCATGGCGTCGTACGAACGTGGAGAGATAACGAGCGTAGCCTGTCATTTTTATGAGAATCAAAAGTAGAAAAGGTGAAAGGGGTCGGATCGCTAGTTATATATGTATAAACGAGAACGAACGGTCGAATGGTCGAGGGGTGGTAACAAAGAGGCAGGCTATGTTAGGCCAGCGATTCCCTCGTTTACGACGTCGTCGCGTATTTCCAACGCGTATTTTAAGCGGGTTACAAAGAGGTGTCCGCCCGGAGAGTGCATATTTCAACTTGTTTCCTGGTTTCGTTATGACAGCCTGAGTAATAGCGACAGAAGAGGGAAACGGCCTCCTATACCAGGGACGCAATAATAAAGGCGGTCGAGGCATTTCTCTCGACAATAAAGAGCTGTCATGCAAAATTTCCTCGCATATTTTTCTATAATGCTATCCCGTTGTCCGACGTTCTTCCTCCTTCGACGGCATTACCGACGGTACATGCCAGCTGCACTCCCGCGAGATTCCATGAAATTAATCCTCGGAGGAAGAGTACGCCTACTAGCTACGAGAACTACTAGAAGCAAGAGAGAGAGAGAGACTGACTCGTTTTTGCTCGAGCCCCTCGATCTTTTGGGATTTTCATGGAGAACGTGACCGGCGGACGAACGAAGATTTTCCTTGAGATCTACCGACCAAGAAACGTGCTGTTCTTTCGCCTACTTCTTTCGAGATGTAATTCGTTATCCCTTGGCTTTGCTCGACTCACCACTCATCCCCCTTTCTTTGAATTAGTGTCTGATTTTCAAAGTTTATAGCTAGTAAAATGTCGATCAAATTGAACGTCGATTGTAACATTAAATTGTTTTTATACCTAAGATCCTTCTCATTCTTTTCTTTTTTTTTTTATTTTGTATTATATGTATTACTTGTAATTTCTAAAAATGTAAGAATTCCTTTCTCGACGCTAATACTTTAATACTTAGGTAAGTACTTAGGTAACGTTGTACGGCTTTCAATTCTCCTATCATACGTTTCTATTCTCTCTGTTATTATTTTTTTATTCCTTGCTTCATCGATTCTACGAAAAATCCATTTATCGGAAATGCCTCTGCGTTATTTCGGACAATGGACGTTATATTTGATATTTTTCACGCTTGTTTCGAGAGTTTCATCAACGAAAGAAAGAAGGCCGTGCTAGTAATCGGAGGAACTAAGTGGACCGATAACGGAATCGTCGGTACAAGGAGGAAGGAGGTGTTTGCGAAATAGAGTGATGAGGAAAGTGGTTATTAAGAAAGAACGGAGAATTTCTTGGTAGAGTTGCAGGAAGCGGAAGGGCTGCTGGCGATGTCGACGAGTGGGGTCGAAAGGGCGAGGTGTGTGTGTGTGTGTCTATAAGTGTGTAGAAAAGAGAGGAGAAGATCGAGAGAGATAGAAAGAGAGAGGTTACTAGAGGAGACCATGTTATCGGAAATTAGGCTCTTCCGTGGGGGAAAGGTTAATAGACACGTCAAACTGCCTGATAAATTACCGTAGTCTTAGGTCTCGAAGGTATTCGAATATTCATTCGCCCTTTGGACTTTATCTTTATCTTTTTATCTCGTACGTAATAAATACCTATTTCTCACGCAACGATCTAGCAAAGGGAAACGTGCTAGGTTTTTTATTCCGAGTTTTTATTTTAATCCAAATACATTGTTCGCTGAGAGAACGAAACACGCCACATGGAAAACCATTCGCATTTATTTAAATAGTCAATAGGAGAGAATTCAAAAGGACATCCGTAGGTATAACCTCACGCCTGATATTTCCGACCAATAGGGATTTCGAATATGGTGGGCATGTAAATTCAAATTAAATCGATACGTCGCGTATCAAAAGGAAAATCCGAGTTTGAATATCGATATTTTCAATGTACAAGTGTTTTCCATTCGTCATTGATTCAACTGTCTTTATTTAGATAATATTAACACGTAACATATTCTCGGCATTATAGCTTCGAGTGATCGCTTTGCTCCTGCGTGATGTACTTAACGTTGCTGCAATTCGCCTCTCGTAATCTTTCACGAACATTGTATCGTTCGATATAATGTACGTACGTATGTATATCGATCGATTCCAAAATGTAATTAAATCGAATCGTTTTAAATCGTATAATGGAACAAAGCGGATGAGAATGAAGGCTGCAATGTCGAAATAATCTCGCGGATGTAATTTCGCGAGAATACATAGCGCCTATTTAGCGAAGAAAAAAAGACAACGTGCGTCAGGATTCGATTAAATAAGCCTTTTATAATTGATCGATAAACAAAGTAATGACGATGCGCGTTACTATGGTGCTGGCGTAACGACTTTCGTCAAATCTTTGATTCTGTGTGAACATAATGGAAAGATAAATACGAATTAAACGAGATAAAATCAGGGATTGAACGATAAATAAAGTAAAAAAGATCGAGAATGCTTTTCGATCGCGGTGCTTTTCGTTATCCACTTTGCATACTAACGAATCCACTAACGAGCGTCATTTATCTCGACTGTGTCTCCTCGTAGTTAGCCATTTTACGATAGAGCTAACTACGTATATTTCCAAACCGATATCTACGCGTTGAAACGCTTTATGCATCCTCCAAGGAAATTCTCTATCAATTACTACACACGACTCTAATTCATCGAATCAACGATAAGTCATAATAATCTTGGAAATATCGTTTCTTATCGTTTCACGATCGTAGAGACGCGTCGCATTCGTAATCAAAATTTAGCTTTGTTGTTCTACGGAACGATCCTCTTAATCTCAACGTCACTGTTCTCGACTATACTCGACACGACGTTAGGGAATTATTATGGTAGATCTCTACGAGAAATAATTCGTTTGTACGTTCCAACTTTATGTATATTATTTTATAAGATTTAATATTACGATTTATACGTACTACGATTTCTCATTAATCATCGTCCTTTCGTAGGAAATACCTCTTTCGGAACTTCGTTCCGCATGTTCGTAGGCAATTACGTCGGTCTTTTTCAATGGAACTGTAGACGAGAGAGATGCGTGGGTCGAATCAATCCGGCAATTTAGTGTTTTCCTTTTTCTTCCTTCGAAGTTTCAATCTGCGATCCTTATAAATTCGTTGGATTCGCTTAAAAAAAGACCTTTCATGACCAATACGAAAGGTAATTCCGTCGAGATTTCGAAAGTGATTGCATGTACATACATACAAATGAGCAAATGAGTACACTGATACGTCTATTGAAATTAATTATCAATCTTCGATAAATCGATATAAAGTGATCGAGAAAGATCTTGTCAGAGCATCTACAGACACCGACCTTTCTATCTTTATTTCCCTTTAAGTTGGTACGTGCATAATTGCTTTTATTCCGATATATTCGTTACGTAACGAGACCGTTTTAATAAATGATCTCCTAGTAGGATCTATATTTAAACGGATTAAAATTCAAGAATAGGTCACTCCTCTGTCACAATTAGTTACAAAGTCAACTTAAAGAACATCGATCGATACTCCTGAGATAAAATTATAACCACGTAAATTATGTAGGACAACGTTGTTCTTTAGAAACGTATCGGATGCTCGTTGAATAATTAATTAATGTTAATAATTAGAGCGTTATTTCGATCACGTGTAAGAGTATATAACGATGCTTCTATGGTTGTTTACTCCATAGAAATATAAAGTTCTTGAGCGTAAAGATTTTTTGAAAATTATTATACTCGGTTCCATTCATCGAACCTAAAAGGAGGATGAATATGATAAAGACGCGTTCATTCGAAGCGATCACGCTCATTCTTTCCTCGACGCGTTTATTTGTCAATTCGCCTAACCAGAAGATCGATCGCTCCTCGGTGACGTGGTCATGAAAACATGTAAAATGAATTTCCAACGACGACGACGACGACGACGTCGCAGCAACATCAAATCTGTCAAATTTCGAGCACCTCGGTGAACAAG